>NC_087205.1:70984217-71056108 GCF_015104395.2 Macrobrachium nipponense
GATGGTCCCACCAGACTGATCGTGTGCTGAGGCCAGGAAGAGGTCCCCCCGGTCACCAGACCCAGTCTCGGCTGGGTCAGGTACCATGATGTGTTGAGAGGACGGTGCACGCTCCCACCGCGCCAGTGGACTCCCGGTCTCCTGACCGTCGCTCCCACCGCGACCGGACGGCTCATTTGACTGGTAGCAGCTCTCTTGACGCTCGGGACCGTCGCTACCGTTCTCGGTCCAGCAGTTCTCCCCAGGGAGACCACGGGACTAGACCTGCAGCTCGGTCGTGACCGCAGGTTGGCGATCGCCTGCAGTCCTCCCAGCCCACCGGCTCTGCTGGTAGGCAGGGCAGGAGCGTCAGGTCTTCCTCTCCTATCCCTTCAACCTCCTTGGGCTACACCAGGAGGAGCAAGGCGATTAGGAGTGACCATGAGGAGCACGCTCCACACGGTCCCGCCACAAGAGCCTATGAGCCTGGCATGGTCTTGGGAACAAGCAGATCGTATGCTCAAGTGGTTGGAGGAGGCCACGAGGGGTCTGACGGGGTTCTTCCTGTTGAAGGAGGAGGGTCTCGGGAGCTGTCCAGCCTGAATGGATTTGACGGTCCATCGCCTCAGGACGCAATCACTCCGGAGATCCAGAGGTGTGTTTGCGGAGGTTATTGCGCTGATTCGTCAGCACAACGACCTCGGGGAAGGATCGATGCTTCCGCCCTCCAAACCTCCTTCGAGGTTGGAGTCGTTCTGAGGTCCTAAGAAGGAACCCAGGACCACGGTGGGTTTGCCCCGATCTTCCTTGGCCAACGGTGTGCTGGGCCAGGTGAAATCTCTCGTCTCCGGACAGGAGGGCTTCCATAGGGCCAGCAGGTTGGACAAGCTGCTTCCCCCTCCTCTATCCCTTCAGCGGCGCTTCTACGTGCCTTCGGAGGACTCTTTGCTGACCAAGCAGGTTAACCCGGAGATAGTTAGGCTAACTCCGGGGGTGCCTCTCCATCACCTGCTGGCTGAGAACCAGCCAACCTCTGGTTCTCACAGCAAGAGGCATCAGCCTTGGAAGCGACTGCCATGGCAGCCTTCCAAGCAGTCTCCTGGCTGGACCTGTGGTCCCTCTTGGTGTCCAGAGTCGCAGCCTCCTTGGGACCCACCTCTCCTGAAGGAGACTCGGCATTCAGGAGACTGTGTCAGTCTGCAGGTAGGGCTATTTCCTACCTCGCCCACCAGACGGCCAACCTGTGGGCCAACCTAGTCCTGAGGCGTCGGGACGCAGTCCTCGCTCGAGTGACCAGGCGGCCAGTTGTGAGGTAACGATGGGTCTGCGGAACGGACCGTTGCTGGGTTCCGCCTCTCTCTTCCCTGGAGGGATGGTGGATGCTGCAGTGGAACAGCAGCACACTGAGGACAGTGACCTCTTGGTACACCAGGTAGTCCTGAAGGCTTCTGGGCAGCCTCAACTAACTGCGGCCAAGCCTTGGAGCTCGGCTAGCTCTTCCTCTGCCAAGACATCAGCTGCGTCGAGGTCTAGAGGAAAGACCCAGCCTTCGACTTCTGCTTCGAGGAGTGAGCGTCAGCCCTTCTCCCAGACCTCCCACTCCCGTGGGGGATCTACCAAGCGTAAGTCGAAGAAGGGGAAACGCTGGCACGGCGTTCTCCCTCACCTGATGCTGGAAGTGGGGGAGTGCCTGGCGAGCCATTGGGCAACTTGGCAGCGCTACCGAGCCGAGACCTGGATAGTGGATGTCCTTTGGGAGGGCTAGTGGAGAAGTTATCGGGGGCTGGCGACCGGTGATAGATCTCTCTCCCTTGAACCGGTTCACGATAGAGACAGCACGCTCAGTGCTCGACTCCGTCAGGGAGTACGACTTCATGCTTTCAGTAGACTTGAAGGATGCTTATTTCCAAATACCCATCCATCAGTCCTCCAGAAAGTACCTCCACTTCATCCTCGATGGGACGGTGTACCAATTCAGGGCACTTTGCTTTGGTCTTTCAACCGCCCCACTGGTGTTCACGTGAGTGTTCACGCTGGTGTCGGCTTGGGCCAGTTCGGTCGGGATACGTCTCTTGAGGTATCTCGATTGGCTGGTCCTGGCGAGCTCTCGCTCGCAGTTGCTGCAGGCTAGGGATCGACTCCTCGACTTCTGCTGCTATCTGGGGATCATGGTGAACTTCGAGAAGTCAGTTCTTGAGCCCAAGCTGAGGATGAAGTACCTGGGCATGCTGATTGATACGGTAGCAGCACGAGTCTTCCCCACAGGCTCGCGGATCAGCAGGTTCAGGAAGGCAGCCAGACAGTTCCTGTCTCGACGGGAACAGTCAGCTCAGCAGTGGCAGGTCGTGATTGGTCACCTGTCGTCACTGGAGAAGTTAGTCCCTCATGGGCGTGTTGTTCACTGGCACAAGATCTGCAGTCCTTCTTTGTTCCTCTCACGGAGGAAGTGAGGGAGGACCTAGCCTGGTGGCTAGACAACAGGAACCTTGTAAGAGGAGTGCCCCTGCGCACTCCCCTACGGGACGCACACCTGGAAGAGTTGCTGGTTGCAGGCGTGTGGAACCATCACGACAAACACCTTCACATCAACGTCCTGGAACTCAAGGCTGCTTTCCTCACACTCCAAGAGTTCTGGGAACGAGTGATGGGACACTCAGTGGTGTTGATAAGTGACAACACCACGATAGTGGCATACGTCAACAAACAGGGGGCCTAGTGTCCCTCCCGTTGCACCAGTTGACGATGCAGGTGCACGAGTGGGCCGTAGCTCACTCAGTAGAGCTGTCTGCCAGATACATTCCAGGCAAGAGGAATGTAGGGAATCAGGTGATTGGGACCGAATGGTCGCTTCACCCAGATGTGGCGGAAAGGCTCTTCAACTTGTGGGGGCATCCAGTCGTGGATCTCTTCACCACCCGGTACAACAGAAAACTCGAGGTTTTCTTCTCCATCGTGCCAGACCCATGGGGAGCTGCAGAGGACACGTTCCAGCACCCGTGGGACAATCTCCTAGTCTACGCCTTTCCCCTGTTCTGTCTGATTCGCAGGGTGATCAGCAGAGTGCTGGTCACCACCAATCTTCGGATGATTCTGGTGGCATTGGTATCCGGACCTGCTGTCTCTTCTCTCCGAGGCACCGCGAGAGATTCCCCCCTGGCACAACCTCCTGTGCCAACCACATGTGGAATGGTACCACCGTGCAGTTCAGTCCCTGTGTCTTCACGGCTGGAGGTTATCCACCATCTCTTGTGAGTGAGAGGCTTTTCTCGCCGAGCAGCAACAGAGATGGCATGGTACCTCAGACAGTTCTCTGCAGCAGTGTACCAGGGGAAGTGTTCTGTCTTCTGTGGTTGGTGTCGTGGACGGGGTCTCTCTCCACTCAGAGCCACTCTCCAGCAGGTAGCGGATTTCCTCGTCTTTCTTCGCTGAGAGAAGCTCCTCTCCGTCTCTGCAGTTAAAGGCTACAGAGCCGCCCTGGCCCTAGTCCTTAAACTGCGTGGAGTCGATCTTCCCACCTCAATGGAAATTTCGCTCCCAATGAAGAGCTTTGAGAGGTCTTGCCCACACAGGGAACTCAGGCCCCCAGGGTGGGATGTGACTCTCGTACTTAGGAGTTTGACTTGCAGACCCTTCGAGCCGCTCCGAGAGTCGTCAGACAGGGATTTGACCCTCAAGACCGTCTTCTTGCTGGCCCTGGCATTGGCGAAGAGAGTAGAACTTCATGGTCTTTCCTTCGATGTTAAGCACTCAAGGGGATGGGGATCGGTGACGCTCGATTTTGTCCCGAATTTCATAGCGAAAACTCAGAATCCTTCGGTCCTTGACGACAGGTTTGAGCCCTTCATGATCCCCTCCCTGAAAGACTTCACCAACGATGATGCGGATGAGATGCTGCTTTGTCCTGTGAGGGCGCTATGGTGCTATCTGAAGAGAACTCGTCACCTTAGGCCTGAGTGTCGATGCCTCTTTGTTAGCACCGAGGTTACCAAGAAAGAAGTGTCCAAGAACACTATTTTTTCTGGCTTCGTGAGGTAATCTGAAAGGCGTACGCTTCAGACAGGAGTGCTGACACCAGTACCCTATGTCCAAGAGCCCACAAAGTCAGAGGTATTAGTCCAACCCTTGCATTCCGCACTTTTTCCTTGGGACCCATTATGGCTGCTCAACAAGTTGTGTAGCTTACCCAGCTCCCTTACCAGACAAGATAGCATCTCGTCCTTGTGAGACTGCATGAATGGAAGAGTGAATGAGTGTGTGACTGGCTTCTCTTCCTCCTCTTTTCTTCCCTCTCCCTGCGGGCAAAGGGTAGCGGTCATCACCACGCTGGACAGGACGACCGATGCAGGTAAGCTACGTAACCGAGCTCCATTCCATCCCTTTCACTAGGGATGGAAGCGTTTATCCACCACTTCCCTAACAAGGGGGGAAGTGGACGCCAGCGAGAGACAAACCCATAACTTTATATTGGCTCTTGTGTAGGAACTAGTTCTTGCTTGCTATTCATAAGAGGCACGCTTGCCTCCCTCTTATGAATTTGGTCCAGAGGTCTGACCACTGATCCCGCAGTGCACACTCCGATCAGTTGGACAGAGGCTAGGATCCCTCCCTCTGCTCTTACGACCAGGGAGGGAACCAAGGTCAGACGAACACCAGTCTGTTCACAAGACTCAGATTCCACCCACCAAGAAGTGAGTCTTCCCTATGTAAAGGACCGAGGGTTTGCATTATGTGTCAGAACAAGTCATAATTTTAAAGTAAATTATATTTTTCCTAACTATACAAACCTGAGGTCCTTTACACATAGTCCCACCTCATGCCACCCTTCACTCTGTTCCTGGGGCCAAAGCAAAGAGAATGTTTACCCTCCAGTCGGGTGGGACTCCCGACCATCGGACAAGCAGTTACTACTGAATTACCTTGTTAGAAAGCTGGCGCTGTAAGTATTCCCGTTTAAACGACCTCAGGTTTGTATAGTTTGGAAAAATACAATTTACTTCAAAATTGTGATATTAATTTTGTTGCTTATATTTATCTACAACTTATTTCATTATGAAGGCATCAAGTTTAAATAAACCAAGACTTAAATTTAGAACATTTCCATTATTTGACTTGATGAAATAAGATTTGATAAGTTGTAGATAAATATAAGCAACAAAATTAATATATTCAGTTTTGACATGTTTTGGACTGTCTGGATATTTTGTATTTTCTGTTAGGGTTAAATCTATGTTTAGGTTTGTGACCGTGTGATATCCGATAATCCTGGATTATCTCTTTAACTTTTACCCTTTTGACAATTAACCATCTGGTATTTTTTATCTTGTTTACCTGATAACTTTCTCTCCAATTGTATTTCATTCGTTCCTTGACAATGTATTAGTAAAGATGAAAGCGCTTGGATTTCTGACTATCATTTTCCTGTGGTATTCGCTTATATATATATATATATATATATATATATATATATATATATATATATATATATATATATATATATATATTATGTATATATATATATATATATATATATCTATTCTATTATATATATATATATATATATATATATATATATATATATATATATATATATATATATATATATATATATAAAGGATTTTGACGTAGGAAAAATCTATTTCTGGGCGATTGGTTCGTGTCGCCCAGTGAAATAATCCTTTAGTTTATTATTTCTAAGGTAAATTAGCTAACAAATACCAGAGAAAAAAGAAATCAAAGATGTCAGTATAACTGACTCGCTCACCCAAAATAAAAGAAGGGTGTCGGTATGGTAACTGGGGCGAGTGAGACCACTACCACGAACTTCTTGCCATTTAGAATTCTCCTATATCAAAATTCTTAACGAGAGAGCCGCCCCACAGGTTGAGGCGGCAACTACTACTACTACAACCCACGCTACGCCGATCACCGCGCCTCTGGTGGCCATCCTGAAGTTAGCAGGCAATCTTGGGCGGCAGGGCAGGGCAGTGGTGGGATTTCACTGGGCAACATGAACCAATCGCCCAGAAATAGATTTTTCCTACGTCAAAATCCTTTTTCTGGGCTTAGTTCGTGTCGCTGCGTGAAATAGTACCAGAGAAATAGCACAAGATTGGAGAAAAAAATAAGAGGGTCTCAAATAAAACTAAAAATTACATCTACAATACTTTAATTTAAATAAGAGGACATGGATATAAAATGGTAATTCCAAGGAATAAACATATTCAGGCAATCTCTAAATAGGAGATAATTCAAAGTAATTATATCTTATAACTATGTAAATATTGTTACAAAATACATATAAAATGTTACAGAGTATGAACATATCAATATATGACAGTGTGTGTAAAGTTAACAATACAATAATGCAACACACTAAATAAATTTTATATACACAATTATTGAAATTCCACAAAGTATCAAACCATCGTGAGATGAGAGTGTGGGACCCTAGCATAAAAATAAGGGAACCACACTCGTAAGGTTATTTATATACAAACATTTTTGTGGGTGACCCTAGCAAAAAAATAAGGGACACACCACTAAGCCATTCATATGAGCAGCTAAGGCTAAAGGCGAAGTGTAGAGCAGGATGATAGGGTGGACGAAATGTTAAGTGAGGCAGGCAGAAAGGAGATCTGGATCTTCAACTATACTACTAGGCAGAGTCAGGGGAAACTATGTTTCCCGCTGCCACTGCTGAAAATTTTAGAGATTCTAGGGACTTTAAATAGTGTCGCTTAAACACTGTCGGCGATTTCCATCCAGTATACTTTTTCAAGTCATCGAAATTCATGTGTTGGAAATAATTAATTGAGGTGGCTACTGCCCTGACATCATGTGCCTTAGGGAAAGATTCAGGGTTTGCTTGTTTAATAAAGTAGAGGATCTGTTGTCTTATGCCTTTAATTGATAAAGTGCCACCCTTTTCTCTCCTAAAGAGGGGACCCGAAGAGGAGGAGGATGTCCTAGACAGAAAGGCTCGTAAGGTCATTACTGGACAAAGAGAAGGGTCTTGAGGAAGAGGAATGACTTTCCAAGGTTCCCACCTCAATAAAGGATCCTCATTCTTAGCTAGAAAGCTGCGATCCGGGGAGAGTAGAACTTCTCCTGAGGGGAGAAATTCTATATAACCCGTATCTCTGGACAGAGCCGACAGTTCTGAAATTCTAGCTCCTGAAGCCAGGCTTAGCAAAAATAATGTTTTTCTTAAGAGCATTATAAATGAACAAGTTGAGTTGTCAGTATCTAAAGCCAACTTAACCCTCTTACGCCGAAGCGGTAAAAAAAAATTGTCTCGTGTGCCGGAGGTGTTTCAGAGTGATCGCGGAAGCAGAAAAAATATTTTTTTCAAAAAATCACAGCGCGCTTAGTTTTCAAGATTAAGAGTTCATTTTTGGCTCCTTTTTTTGTCATTGGCTGAAGTTTAGTATGCAACCATCAGAAATGAAAAAAATTATCATTATCATATATAAATAATGCGATATATGATAGCGCAAAAACGAAATTTCATATATAATTGTATTCAAATCGCGCTGTGCGCAAAACGGTTAAAGGTAACAAGTTACTTTTTTTTCGTTGTAATGTACACTAAATTGCAATCATTTTGGTATATAACACATTGTAAAACGATAAAAGCAACACAGAGAAAATATTATCACAAAATAATGCATGAATTTGTAACGTGCGGACGTAAACAAATATTTTTTTCAAAAATTCACCATAAATCTAAATATTTTCCTAGAGACTTCCAATTTCTTTCAAAATGAAGACAAATGATTGAATATTACTATACTGTAAGAGTATTAGCTTACAATTGCAGTTTTCGACCATATCTGACGAGTTAAAGTTGACCAAATGTCGAATTTTTTTAATATATATTTTTTTATATGCAATTATTTCGGAAATAAGAAAAGCTACAACTTTCAAATATTTTTCGTTTTATTCTACATGAAATTGCGCACATTTTCATATATAAAACTCTATGAAATGCCTAATATGAAACTGAGCAAATATTCCGAGAATGGCACGTACGCATTTCGGAGATTTGTGGCGGAGAATCCGCGCGCGGAGGGAAGGAAAGATTTTGTTTTTTAATTCACCATAAATCTAAATATTTTGCTAGAGACTTCGAATTTGTTTCAAGATGAAGATAAATGACTGAATATTACTAGATTGTAAGATTTTTAGCTTACAATTGCGTTTTTCGACCATTTCGGTAGTCAAAGTTGACTCCCGAACGTGGTTTTTT
The DNA here is from genome assembly GCF_015104395.2 of Macrobrachium nipponense. NCBI lineage: Eukaryota > Metazoa > Arthropoda > Malacostraca > Decapoda > Palaemonidae > Macrobrachium > Macrobrachium nipponense. The sequence continues at coordinate 70,992,445 of NC_087205.1, forward strand.
TTCTATTTATCGTGATTTATATGCAAATATTTCAAAAATGAGAAAAGCTACAACCTTCAATTTTGTATTCTACATCAAATTGCGCACATTTTCATATATAAAACTTTATGTAATGGCTAATTTAAAATGGTGCAAACATTATCACAATCGCACATATGATTTTTTCGGAAGAGTTACCTCGCGGACGTAAAGAAAATGTGATTTTTTTCATAAATTCACCATAAATCGATATTGTGCTAGAGACTTCCAATTTGTTGTAAAATGAAGGTAAATGCTTGAATATTACTAGAATATAAGCGTTTTAGCTTACAATTGCGTTTTTTTTTCGACCATTTTCGGTAGAGTCAAAGTTGACCGAAGGTTGAAATTTTGGCAATTATCGTTATTTATATGAAAATATCTCAAAACTGATAAAAGCTACAACCGAGGGTTGTTTTTAGTTGTATGGTGCATGAAATTGCGCACATTTCCATATATAAAACTTTATATAACGGCTAATTTTAAAATGGTGCAAACATTACCACAATCGCATGTATGATTTTTTTCGGAAGAGTTACCGCGCGGACGTAAGGAAAAAGTTTTTTCATAAATTCACCATAAATCGAAATATTGTGCTAGAGACTTCCAATTAGTTGCAAAATGAAGGTAAATGATTGAATATTACTAAAATATAATAGTTTTAGCTTACAATTGCGTTTTTCGACCATTTCGGTAGAGTCAAAGTTGACCGAAGGTTGAAATTTTGGCAATTATCGTTATTTATATGAAAATATCTCAAAACTGATAAAAGCTACAATCATGAGTATTTTATTGTTGTATTCTACATAAAAGTGCACACATTTTCATATATAACACTTCATGTAACGGCTAATTTACAATGATACAAAAATTATGTCAAAGTGACGAAATAATTTCCGAGATGTGTCACAGATACTTTTTAGTGCGGCAAGAAAGAAATTCGCGCTTGCGCGCCTGCGTAACGATTGTAAACAAAACAACACCTTGATCCGTGAACTCCCAGCATCCCCCAAGGCGCGTGATTCAAAAGTTTTAGGCTGGTAGGCCTATAAGTATTTTTCCGCGAATTTAAAAAAAAACTTTTGTAAGTCGACGTAAAATACGTCCAGTCGGCACACGGGAGACAAAAAATGTTGACGTAAAATACGTCCAGTCGGCGTAAGAGGGTTAATGACATCATTCAAAAACCATGACACAGAAGTAGGCCTTACAGAAGTTCTAAGTCTAGCACAAGCCTTGGGAATAGACGAAAAATAGGAGTCTGTTAAGTCTATGTTAAAACCCATTTGAAAGATCTTCAAGGCTGATTTATTTGTAGTAATAGTGCTAGCTGCTAATCCTTTTTCAAACAAGGACCTAAAAAAGGATATAGCTGAATTGATAGTCATGATTTTGATGTTTGATTCCTTCAGGAAAGATGCCAACTTCTTAACTGCAGAGTCATACTGCCTCAAAGTTGAATCCCTTTTATCTGATTTCAGGAAAAGGATATTCTGGGGATCTATACCTGCATCTTTTTTGGCCGCAAACTTCATAAAGTCCATAAAGTTAGGGCTTTGAGAATTCCTGAGGAAGCGAACACAGTCTTCATTTGTACTGACTGAGAGAGCCTAGGATTGGGAATCCGTTGGGGGCGAAGACCCAATTCCAGAAGCAGGGGATACCAATTGCTCTTCGGCCAGTCCGGTGCTACTAGTGCCACTTGTCCCTTGAAAGTCCTGAGTTTGTTCAGAACTTTCAGAAGAAGATTCACTGGAGGAAAGATGTAAATCTTCTTCCACTGGTTCCAGTCTATGGACAGAGCGTCTGTGGCATATGCCAGAGGGTCCATTGTGTTCGCCTGAGAAGCGAAGAGATCAACTTGGAGACCTGGGACACTCCGGCGTATCCATTGGAACGAACTGTTGTCCAGAGACCATTCTGACTCCAAGGGAACTGACCGAGATAGAGCGTCTGCTATCACATTCCTTACTCCCGCTAGGTGGGTGGAGGAGAGGTGCCATTTGAACTTGTCCGCCAGGGAAAAGATGGCTATCATGACATGGTTTAGATGTCTTGATTTGGAACCTCCCCTGTTGATGCAGTGTACTACTACTGCGCTGTCCAGAACCAATTTTACATGAGAGTTCTTTGGTGGAAGGAGCCTCTTCAGGGTCAGGAACACTGCCATGGCTTCCAATACGTTTATGTGAGGCTGGCGGAACTGTAGTGACCAAGTTCCTTGAACCTTCTTGAACTGAGAATACCCTCCCCAACCGCTTAATGAAGCGTCTGTGTGGATAGTTATTACCGGAGGAGGATATTGAAGAGGTACTGACATGGACAGATTCTTCATTTGAGTCCAGGGACGCAGATGGTCCCGAAGGATTTGCGGAATTGCTGACAACTTGTCTTGAGATCTGACATTTGCTCTTGAGTGCCAGATCAGGCCTATGTCTTTCAGTTTGGCTTTCATCAAGATGTTTGTTACTGAGGCAAACTGTAGGGAACCTAGTATCCTTTCCTGGTTTCTCCTTGAAGCATATTTGTACTTTAGAAATTGCTTTACTGACTTCGTTATTTCCTTTCTCTTGGCTACCGGAATTGACAGATTGTGAGAGGATAAATCCCATTGGATGCCTAGCCATTGAAATCGAGACTCCGGAGTGAGTCTTGATTTTCCTGGAACCCCAGATACTCCAGGAACTATATTACTTTCTTTGTGGCTTTCCAGCATTCCTCGACGGTTGGTGCCCAGATCAACCAATCGTCGAGGTATGCTACTACCATTATCCCTTGCGACCTCAGTTGTTGAACGACTACTTCCGCTAGTTTCGTGAATACCCTGGGAGCTACATTCAGTCCGAAGGGCATCACTTTGAATGAGAATGTCTGGTCCCCTAGCTTGAAGCCTAGGTAAGGGCGCAAGTGTCTCGCTATTGGGATATGATAGTATGCGTCTGTAAGATCGATAGAGGTGGTGACGGCCCCACGGGGAAGCAAGGTCCGTACCTGCGAGATGGTCAGCATTTTGAACTTGTCGCAGCGAATGGATAAGTTTAGCTGGGACAAGTCTAAGATTACTCTTCTTTTTAATGAGCCTTTCTTTGGCACGCTGAACAAGCGACCTTGAAACTTTAAATGCTTGACTCTCGATATTGCTCCTTTCAGAAGGAGTTCCTCCGCATAATCTGTCAATTCCTTCGATGGAAGTTGAAGGAATGGTCTGGGTGGAGGGGGGCCCATGATCCAACTCCAACCCAGACCTTTTGACACAATACTTTGTGCCCATTTGCTGAACTCCCACCGATGCCAGAAGAGGAACAGCCTCCCTCCTACCTTGGAGATCTCACTGCTGCTGTGCTGGGTGAGCTCCACGGCCTCCACGGAAGTGCTTGCCTCTGTTAATAACTCTCCTTGATCCTCTCTGACGAAAGGCTCCTCTGGCTCTACTTCCCCTGGCAAATCGGTTAAAGTGCTGAAAGGCCTGGCCTTCATACACTTGGTTGAACGCCGGGGAGACAGCGTAAGATGTGGATGGCTGAGCCTGAGGTGAGATCAGGAGGATAGGTTGAGTTTGGCCCTTCGACGTGGAAGCTTGTCCTGGTTGGGTGACTGGGACAGCTGAGACAGACTGAACAAAGTGCTGAGGTTTCTTCTGGTAAGGTTGAAACCTCTTGGACTTTTTCAGCTTCTTACCCGAAGCAGACGAGTCTTGTTTCCTCTTGGCGGAGAGGCCCTAACGATCTTTGAGACTTTGGTTGAGTCTTGTAGCCTCGTTCTGGACCTCCTTAACCGCTGACTCCGGGAAGAGATCCGCCCCCCAGATGTTGGAGGAAAATAACTTATTTGGCTGATGCCGAATAGTTGCTTCCTGGAGGACATGCTTTCTACAGTTGACCCGCGCAACCACAAACTCATACAAGTCCGATTGGACTGTATAAGTCTGTGATTTGGTCAACAGCTTGAAGAGCGGTTCTGAAGCATATGAAAGAGCTGCTACTTCAGTCATAACCATAGTGTTGAGAGTCCTTTCCACCCTAGACCTAGCCTCAAATTCTGCAACCAAACTAGGGAGGGGGGAGGCCAACCCCCCAACCCCCGTCACACCTAGGTACCACAGCGCACAAGGGAGAACAAGGTCACTCCCAGCCTAACAGTCTGTCCAGACTCCCCTACTCCCTCCGCATAGGGAGAGAGGGAGCCAGGCCCGGATGGAGTGAGCGAGAACAGACACCCCACCCTCCTACTCTATGGCGAGAGGAAGAGGCGACTGGGACGGGCGTCTAGCCATACCGTGATCACGAGTGGACCAAGGTACGATAACACAACACAACCGACTGGATCGGATGCCAAGGGTCAAATGCAACCAAACTGACCAGGATGGTGCAACAATATGTGATGCAACAAAACTGACAATAAGGATGCAACAAAACTGTAACTAGTGTGGACCCTAGGACCACTGAGACCCAGGCTATAGGCTATAATGCTAGACGCCCTAGGTTAACCAAAATACACTATACATCGATAACTAAAGTAGGGGAAAAAATAAGGAGTGAAAGAAAAAGAACGTCCAGGAGTGCACAACTGACCCGAAAGAAAGTCTATCACTCAGAGCTAGCCTAAGCCGATACGAAGAGCAATGGCTAGGGTCTGGACAAGAAACACTCGAATGCCTACGTGAGGTAGAGAGACATGCATGCATGACCTAAAACCAGGGGTAGGCTATATCCCCTAAACGATGTAAAAACAGCATACGGCAAAATAAACAGTAGGACTAGAGCCACACATGAATAATTAAAAGGGGAAAGGTTCCAGGTATGGGGGACCAAGAACCTAACCGACCAAGAGGCGGGACCATGCCGCCATGCTCCAGACCGGGAACCCATATTTATACCTAAAAAACGGCAAATATAGGCACCTGGATGGAACGAAACTAAATCCAAACCTTTGCAGGGTACTTAACTTAGCTGCTGCAATAGCTGCACGTTCCATCTTGCAAAAAAGGGGGAGATAAATCCAAAACACAGAGAGCGAAATGAAAACACGTGTGGGTAAATGTCCGCTAACTAGAAGGATGGCCACCAGAGGCGCGGTGATCGGCGTGGCGTGGGTTGTAGTAGTAGTAGTTGCCGCCTCAACCTGTGGGGCGGCTCTCTCGTTGAGAATTTTGATATAGGAGAATTCTAAATGGCAAGAAGTTCGTGGTAGTGGTCTCACTCGCCCCAGTTACCATACCGACACACTTCTTTTATTTTGGGTGAGCGAGTCAGTTATACTGACATCTTCTTTGATTTGTTTTTTCTCTGGTATTTGTTAGCTAATTTACCTTAGAAATAATAAACTAAAGGATTATTTCATGCAGCGACACGAACTGAGCCCAAAAAATATATATATATATATATATATATATATATATATATATACACACACACACACACACACCACACACACACACAGTAGTACCTCGAGATACGAAAGGCTCTACTTACGAAAAACTCAAGATACAAAAGCCTATGCGAAAAATTTTACTGCTCTACATACGAAAAGTTTTCAAGATACGAAAGGTTGTTGCTGTAAAGTCCCGAGATTCGCCCGGACCACCGAGAACAATTTTAAAACTCCCGGGCCGCCAACTGAGTAAACTCGCCACCATCCTCCCGCTCTCCCATTGGTTCCTGATGCTAGTCACCCCATAAGGTCCTGCTCTCCTATTGGTCAGCATCTACCCCTTGTGCTTTAAGTATTTTATTGGTAAAAGGATGCTGTAAATTGAAAAACTTATTCATGCAATACATTTAATAAAAAAAAAAAAACATTAGGTAAAGATAGAATAAAGAATAGAAATGAATGGTTATTATACTTTTTGGTAGTTTCAGTAGTTGAAGAGAGAGAATGAAAATTTATGGCTTACTGTGTAAATTGATTGCTTGGCGATCGTTCGATACTCGTAAGTGCTGGATGTAAACAGATGTTTGGAAGTTTTTGTTTGTTTGTTTATTATAGTTAATGGTTACTTAATAATTATTTGAAATGAGTACATGCAATACATTTAATAAAAAAAATTGTGAATTAGATATCATAAAATATAAAATAAATCAGACTGCCAACAAATACATATTTTTTAGAATTCATCTTCTCTTTTATTATTACGTTACGTATACGTATGTTTCATTATAGCTGTCAGTAACTCGGTATCTCCATTAGGTAAAGATAGAATAAATAGAAATGAATGGTTATTATACTGTTTGGTAGTTTCATTAGTTGAAGAGAGATACTAATGACAATTTATGGCTTACTGTGTGCTAGGAAAAATGATTGCTTGGCGTTCGTTTGATACTCGTAAGACGAGTAAGAGCTGAATGTAAACAATCGATTGGAAGGTTTGTTTTTTGTTTGTTTGTGTATTATAGTTAATGATTAATTAATAATTATTTGAAATGAGTACATACTGATTATTTATACATTTTATTGGCATATTCTAAGCTTTTAGCTCTTAGGTTTAGATGTCAGAATCATAGACTAGGCTACAGTAGCAACAGCTAACATAGGCTAGGCTTAGTGTTAAGGGACATATGCTAAAGTCCTAATATATGCAATAAAAATGGGGTTGAACATTACATGCAGTTGAATATTGCCTTTTTGGAGTCATATTTCTTCCGTCGGATCGGCATCGTAACCCTAGAACATGTGTTTTAGGCCTGGAAATATAATTTACTGGGGTGTTTTTGGAGGGCTTGGAACGGATTAGCCATTTTACATGTAAAATATGTTCCAAGATACGAAAAACTCAATATACGAAGGCCGCCTCGGAATGGATTAATTTCGTATCTCGAGGTACCACTGTATATATATGATATATATATATAATCTATATATATATATATATATATATATATATTGATATATATTTATATATATATTATATATTATATATGATTTTTTTTTTTTTTATTATTTATATATATATATATATATATATATATATATATATATATATATATATATATATATATATATATATATATATATATATATATATCTAATATATATATATATATATATATATATATATATATATATATATATATTTCCTGTGGAATTCGCTTATTTAATGAAGTCACGTGCGTCTACTGATTTTTTAAGCATATATATATATATATAGATATATAATATATATATATATATAATAAATATTATATATATATATATATATAAATATTATATATATATATATATATAATTTATTTATTTTTAATTTATTTGATATATATTCTATTTATTTTTATTTATTTATTATATATATAGATATATATATATATATATATATTATATATATATATATATATATTTATTTATTTATTACATATCTATATATATATATATATAATATATATACTAATTATATATATATAATAACATCTAAATAAATAAATGAATATATATATATCTATATATATATATATATATATATATATATATATATAATATTATATAATATAATATTTATATATATATAATATACATATATATAAATACTATATATATATATAGTATATATAATATATATATATATATATATATATATATATTATATATAAATTAATATATAATATATATTTGCTTAAAAAATCACAGTAGATGCACGTGACTTCATAAATAAGCGAATTCCACAGGAAAATGATAGTCAGAAATCCAAGTGCTTACGTCTTTACTTAAAGACATTGTCAAGGAGTTAATGAAGAACAATTGGAGAGAAAGGTCTCAGGTACAACAAAAGATCAAGAATACCAGATGGTTAATTGTATGGTTTAGTCAAGACACATAAAATCAATGACCCTATCAGACCAATCATTAGTTCAGTGGGCTCAGTTACGTATAATTTATCTAAATGGCTTGTAAAAATTCTTACTCCTTTGGTGGGAAACATTTCTAACACGAATGTTAAAAACAATGTTGATTTTATAAACAAATTGAATAGTTTAAATTTGAATTATGATTTTAATATGGTTAGTTTTGATGTTGTCTCTTTATTTACAAAAGTGCCTGTAGATGACTTACTTGAATATTTGGAGGAAGAATTAGAACGTCATGACATTCCCTTAAGTGTGGCAAACCTCATTAGTCTCATAAGGTTATGTATCAACGATAGTAAATTTTGTTTTAATGGGGAATTTTTTGTACAAAAGTTTGTTATGGCTATGGGTAATTCCTTATCTCCTGTTCTTAGCAATATTTACATGGAATTTTTGGAGACAAAACTCTTACCAAGAATTTTGCCCAAAAAAGTTATTTGGTTTAGATATGTGGATGATATCTTCTGCATTTGGCCAGTTCACGAAAATCTCCAGGAATTCCTTAATAATCTCAATAATTTAGTCCCTTCTATAAAATTTACTGTAGAGGAAGGAAGAAATTGTAATTTGAATTTTCTTGATGTAACTGTCCATAGAAATGATAGAAATTTCACCTTTTCAGTCTTTCGAAAATCAACTAACATTGCCTCTTTTGTTCATTACTACTCCAATCACCATCAAAATATAAAATTCTCTGTTTTTTCTGGGATGTTTCTAAGGGCTTTACGTGTCTGTAGCCCGCAGTGTATTGACGCTGAAATTAAAACTATTTATGATATTGCAATGAAACTTAACCCTTAAAAGCCGAATGGACGTATTAAACGTCGAGTCAAAATGTCCCCCGTATGCCGAATGGACGTACCATACGTCGACTCAAAATTTTTTTTTTTTTAAATTCGCGGAAAAATTCTTATAGGCCTACCAGCCGAAAACTTTTGAATCACGCGCCTTGGGGGATGCTGGGAGTTCACGGATCGAGGTGTTGTTTTGTTTACAATCGTTACGCAGGCGCGCAAGCGCGAATTTCTTTCTTGCCACACTAAAAAGTATCTGTGACACATCTCGGAAATTATTTCGTCACTTTGACATAATTTTTGTACCATTTTAAATTAGCCGTTACATGGAGTATTATATATGAAAATGTGCGCATTTTTATGTAGAATACAACAGAAAAATACTCATGATTGTAGCTTTTATCAGTTTTGAGATATTTTTATATAAATAACGATAAGTGCCAAAATTTTAACCTTCGGTCAACTTTGACTCTACCGAAATGGTCGAAAAACGCAATTGTAAGCTAAAACTCTTATATTTTAGTAATATTCAATCATTTAGCTTAATTTTGCAACTAATTGAAAGTCTCTAGCACAATATTTCGATTTATGGTGAATTTATGAAAAAACATTTTCCTTACGTCCGCTCGGTAACTCTTCTGAAAAAAATCATACATGTGATTGTGGTAATGTTTGCACCATTTTAAAATTAGCCGTTACATAAAGTTTTATATATGGAAATGTGCGCAATTTCATGCACAATACAACTAAAAACAACCCATGGTTGTAGCTTTTATCAATTTTGAAATATTTTCATATAAAAAATGATAAGTGACAAATTTTCAACCTTTGGTCAACTTGACTTCTACCGAAATGGTCGAAAACGCAAATTGTAAGCTAAAACGCTTATATTCTAGTAATATTCAAGCATTTACCTTCATTTTGCAACAAATTGGAAGTCTCTAGCACAATATCTCGATTTATGGTGAATTTATGAAAAAAATAACATTTTCTTTACGTCCGTGCGGTAACTCTTCCGAAAAAATCATACGTGCGATTGTGGTAATGTTTGCACCATTTTAAATTAGCCGTTACATAAAGTTTTATATAAGAAAATGAGCGCAATTTCATGTAGAATACAACAAAAAATAATTGAAGGTTGTAGCTTTTCTCATTTTTGAAATATTTGCATATAAATCACGATAAATAGAAAAAAAACCACGTTCGGTCTACCGAAATGGTCGAAAAACGCAATTGTAAGCTAAAACTCTTACAGTCCAGTAATATTCAGTCATTTATCTTCATCTTGAAACAAATTCGAGGTCTCTAGCACAATATTGAGATTTATGGTGAATTTAAAAAAAAACTTTCCTTCCCTCTGCGTGCGGATTCTCCGCCACAAATCTCCGAAATGCGTATGTCCCATTCTCGGAATATTTGCTCCGTTTCATATTAGGCATTTCATAGAGTTTTATATATGAAAATGTGCGCAATTTCATGTAGAATAAAACGAAAAATATTTGAAGGTTGTAGCTTTTCTTATTTCCGAAATAATTGCATATAAAAAAATATATATATATAAAAAAATTCGACATTTGGTCAACTTTAACTCGTCAGATATGGTCGAAAACTGTATTTGTAAGCTAATACTCTTACAGTATAGTAATATTCAATCATTTGTCTTCATTTTGAAAGAAATTGGAAGTCTTTAGGACAATATTTAGATTTATGGTGAATTTTTGAAAAAAATATTTGTTTACATCCGCGCGTTACGAATTCATCCATTATTTTGTGATAATATTTTCTGTGTGTTGCTTTTATCGTTTTACAATGTGTTATATACCAAAATGATCGCAATTTAGTGTACATTACAACGAAAAAAAGTAACTTGTTACCTTTAACCGTTTTGCGCACAGCGCAATTTGAATACAATTATATATGAAATTTCGTTTTTGCGCTATCATATATCACATTATTTATATATGATAATGATAATTTTTTTCATTTTTGATGGTTGCATACTAAACTTCAGCCAATGACAAAACAAGGAGCCAAAATGAACTCTTAATCTTGAAAACTAAGCATGCTGTGATTTTTTGAAAAAAATATTTTTTCCACTTCCACGCTCGCTCTGAAACACCTCCGGCACACGGGAGACTTTTTTTTTTTTTTTTTTTTACCGCTTCGGCGTTTAAGGGTTAAATACCCAAGGACCTTTGTAGATGTGGCATGGAAAAGAGCTAGAAAAACATTTTATTCAACTAATGACAAACTTGAATTTAGTAAGCATAACATTCTAAAATTACCCTATGATGAAAGGTTTTAGATATTCCTAGAATTTTAAAGCTTTTTAACATAAATGTTGTTTTCAGTAATATTAATGTAAAGAGTTTAGTAATCAAAAATTCTCCTAAAGATCTTCCAGGCTGCATGTATGAAATTACTTGCAAAAAGTGTGATAAAGTCTATTACGGACAAACCGGTAAATCTCTTTCACAACGTCTCAAACAACATCAATATTCTGTGAGAACTGGGCAAATATCGAATGCATTATTCATACATATGAGAGATTTAGACCATCCTATTAACTGGAGTCAAGCAAGAGCCTTAATCCCATGTAATGACACAGTTAAAAGGAATATCATTGAATCTTGTTTCATCAAGTCAAATAATAAAAATGTTCTAAATTTAAGTCTTGGTTTATTTAAACTTGATGTTTATAATGAAAAAAGTTGTAGATAAATATAAGCAACAAAATTAATATATTCAGTTTTTACATGTTTTGGACTGTAAAGAAACTTTGTAATTTCGGTTAGGGTCAATCTGTTTAGGTTTGTGACCGTGTGATATTCGATAATCCTGGATTATCTCTTTTAATTTTTCCCCTTTTGACAATTAACCATTTGGTATTCTTGATCTTTTGTTGTACCTGAGACCTTTCTCTCCAATTGTTCTTCATTAACTCCTTGACAATGTCTGAGTAAAGATGAAAGCGCTTAGATTTCTGACTATCATTTTCCTGTGGAATTTGCTTATATATATATATATCTATATATATTATATATATATATATTATATATATATATATATATATATATATATATATATATATTATATATATATATTAATATATATATATTATATACATACTTACATATATACAGTAGTACCTCGAGATATGAAATTAATCCGTTCCGAGGCGCCCTTCGTATCATGAGGTTTTCGTATCTTGGACCACATTTTACATGTAAAATGGCTAATCCGTTCCAAGCCCTCCAAAAACACCCCAGTAAATTTCATAATAAAGCTAAATTGACCTATAAACAATGAAATTCTACAACAATTTGGACCATTCAATACCTAAATTAATAACAAAATGCAAAATAACCTGTAAATAAAGTGTGTTAGTGTACATGGTATACAAGACATACTGTACGTAAAATGTGGAAGCTTACCTTTTGAGTGAGGCTATCTCCGAAAGTGGCGGCAGAGGAGGAGGGGGACAAACGATTGCACTTTATGAAAAGCGGCTAGAACATCCTTAATTTCTGCCGTTTTTTTTTCTTTTTTTGATTTTTAACTTTTTTTTTTTTTTACTTTTTTTTTTTACTTTACGTAGTTTTTTTTTTTTTTTTTTTTTTTTTTTTTTTTTACAGAATTTCAACTTCATCACCACTTTCAACTTTCTGTTTTTCATCACTTGGTTCTTCCTTTTTGCTTACAACTCTCTGCATTTTATCACTTGGTTCTTCCTTTTTGCTTACTCCTGCTAATGCTAAAGGCCTCTTTAAAAAATAACGATCCAAGGAAGATTGCTTCTGCCTACTTTTCACAATGTTCCTGAAACGACTCAGGCAAACGTCATCGAATTGCGCAAGCATACGACCTGTGTGAGCCTTTTCGGGGTGTCTTTTTTCTATAAACGCGTAGTGTTCATTAACGGCTGCCCGTCTTGATAATTATCTACTAATTGTTGCACCTCATGACTGTTGGCCCTGGTGTCCATCAAAACCCTGTTCAACCAAATGCTCTCTCTGCAACTGATTTGGGTACTGAATGTTTGGCTGCTGACCTTCAACATAAACTGAAGTGCCTTGATTATACTGGTATGCATGTTGTAAATGATTGGTCAACACCCTCTGTTCAGTAGGGAGTGGAGATTCTACCAACCTTGCAAAGTTTCCAGTTATCCCATGAGAGAGACCTTGATCACTTATCCCATGTGAGAGATCTTGGTCACTTATCCCACGAGAGAGATCTTGGTCAATCATATCATATATGTCGTCACTCAAGAGGTGCTGTTCTTTTTTCCATTTTCTGTGAAAAGATATGAGAAATTTTTTTTTTAAATACACATGACACAAACACCATCACAATGTCAACTCTGACAAGTAGATTCAGAAACAGTTGACGATCCCGAAACGAATACCGCGTGTGTACTATAACAATGCTGGTACCAAGTGGCCGAGGCACGCCACCACGTACATAGATGCATGATGGGAGGGACGCTGGCCAATAGGAGAGAAGGATCTCATGGCTGCGGCTAGCATCAGGAACCAATGGGAGAGCAGGAGGATGGTGGCAAGTCTACTAAGTTGGCGGCGCGCGAGTTTCAAAATTGTTATCGGTGGTTCGGGCGAATCTCGGACTTTATAGAAACCTTTCATATCTTGAAAACTTTTTGTATGTAGAGCCGTTAAAATTTTCGTATTGGCTTTCGTATTTCGTGTTTTTCGTAAATTGAGCCTTTCGTAACTCTAGGTACCACTGTATATATATATATATATATATATATATATATATATATATATATATATATATATATATATATATATATATATATATGTCAGATGAAAGGGGCTATAATTAATAATATATTTAATATGCCAATGTGATGTGCTGTGACTTTTTTGGAATGCTCAGACTACCCATAGAGACAGTCCGAAGCGTTGACCTGAGAAAGCTGATAAATCATTTCTGGGATGGAGTGATACGAAGATGCGTAGTTAAGCGGGTCAATGTTCGTCAGTTCATGGGGTCTTGTTCAAGTGCCTTTGAAAACTGGTTGTTACCAGTTTTGTGTGAGTTCATATGTACATGTACGATCTATGTCTATTCATAATGACTTGGCTTAGCCAAATCTATGGGGAGACTTACAGAGAGGTCCGTGGGAGAAAGGCAGAATGCTGGGGTAGCTCTATGAAAGTTTGTAATTGTTTGTGTGTGGTTCTCCAGGCTGTAATGGGTAAGTATTGACTTACTTTAGCCAAAGGGATGGCTTGTTGTCTGTTTGACATTTTGTAAAGATGTTCTATTTAATCTTTGACTTTGTCTTTACAATTGTGTGTGCTTATGAGTATGTTCTCGTGTCTTTGTAACAGGCGGTTCTAGTGGAGGGGACTAAGTGTCCTAGTGAGGGGACTGTGTTTTGGAGAAGAGATTATTGGTGTGACTAATTACTGATTTAGACATTTAAATGCTAGGGAGTTAACTGAGTTAGTTCATCTGTGAGACTTGGATTATTATCTTTCCATTGTTGAATAAATATTATATTTTTTATATAACTCTGGCTCTCATTTGATGACCTGTTAGAATGAAGAGAGAGAGAGAGAGGTGGAGAGAGAGAGAGAGAGAAGGCTATGCCAGTGATCACCTGGAGAGAGAGAGAGAGAGATTGAGTGTGTAACTAGTTTGCCTTGACGCTCGGGTTAAACGCATACCAACTATTAAATACCCTTCACTGGTAATAGGTATCAGGGATGGGTAACATATATATATATATATATATATGTATATATATATATATTATTTGTATATGTATATATATATATATATTTTATAATATAGTATATATATATATATATATATATATGTATATTGTAGATAATTATTGTATATATACTATATATATATATATCTATATTATATATATATATATATATATATATATGTATATGTATATTGTTACAAAGTGCCAAGTATCTGGTTACCATGCATCAAACATTACCTCACAAAAAGCCAGACACCTGAACCCTCATAACACGTTTAAACGACTGAATACTCTAAAGGCAACAGTGATCCCTTAACACTTACCAGCAGACTAAGTTCATCAAAACAGGTGTGAGGTAATCTTGTAAGTAATTAAATTAATCAAAGGGCATCACTCCATCTACAACTTTCAAACTCTAAGTATTTCCCTGATTTCAGAAGTCTAAGTACTTCCCTGGTTCTAAGTCACTTCAAGAAAATTGAAGGAAAGCAAATCAATTACCACTCTATGTTTCTACCTAACATAAATATAATCATAATCAAATATAATTATACTGGTGTAAGATAAAGAAAACACTTATAAAAATTTTAAATACAAAAATTTATTATTAAATTCAAAATTTATAAGTGAAATTCACAATATCAGGGAAAATTACTGTTACTTGAAAACAAAGTAAAGTTTAATTAATTCTTGAATCAAATTAAGTAAAATTAAATCAAAATTAATTTATCACAAAATTCAAGAAAATTAATTCAATCAAAATTCAAAAGTATTAGGCAATAATTGAAAATCTGAAATTAATTCACAAGTATTAAACAACAACAAAACTTGAAAAGAATTCTAAGTAAATGCAAATCAATTCACAAGTGTTAAATTTAATTAAATGTGCAATGATTAAGCAATGAAAATAACTAAGTCAATTAAATTGTGAATGCAAATGAAAATATAAAACAAAAAGACACACTTCAATAAGAAAATGAATAAGTGCACAAACAATGGAACAGACACAAACACAAAATATATCAGCAATGTGTAAAAGTGTAAATCTTTTTCACTCAAAAACACTGTAACCAACAGTTTTTACCATTAGTTAACCACAGTTCCTATCAATTATTAGTTAAACACAATTCCTATCCGTTATTAGTTATTAGTTAACCAAACACTTTTCTGATTAACTTTTAGTTATTAGTTAAACACAGTTCCTAACTGTTATTAGTTAAACACACTCCCTATCCATTATTAGTTGCAACTAATAAAAATATAACACACTTTACCTTGGTATACCAACTTCTTTCTCTGCTGCAGTCTTGTCTTACACAATTTCACAAAAACCAGGCGCCGTTACGAAATAATGTCTGTTCAGATTCCACAAAAGAAACTAAATAACGCTAAATAAATTCTAAGAAATATCAAACTCTGAAATTCTAAAATGTTACGAGTGACCAATTTACGTTACGTTAATATAATCTTGATATCGAGTGAGAGAGAGAGAGAGAGAGAACTGACTGCCTCTAGGTCCTATGATCGAATGAAAATCTCTTCCTTTTCGGAAGCGGGAGAGAGCAGGTGTCAAAACGTTCTTGGCACGGAAGCTTCTCGAAAGTTCTGAAATCTGATGCAATCTTACATACAGAATGTGCAATACCCATGTGGGACTTGACAAAGACATATACGTACCAGACGAGTCTGTTAAAAAAAAAAAGACGTACTACTCGACCGAGACGGAGGCTGGGCGACAATAAGATTGACATGTTTTGACAACAACGCAGAAGTCGAGCTCGCTCGCTATCACACATGTTGAAAGATTAGGGAAGCAAGCGGAGATCTCTCTCTTTTTACGTTATATATATATTCTTTTACAAGACGTAATGCAAATCTGAACACACATTTTAAAACATCCTATTCTAAGCTATCTAGGAATCTGAAAAAAATGTTGCATAATCTTACATGACATTTCAAAGAGGGGAAACATGCATTTTGAAAGTAGCAATATATAATAATATGTATATATATATATATATATATATATATATATATATATGTATATATATATATGTATATATATGTGATATATATATGCATGTATATATATATATATATATATATATATATATATATATATATATATATATATATATATATATATATGTGTGTGTGTGTGTGTGTGTGTGTGTGTATTATATATATATATATATATATATATATATATATATATATATATATACTATATATATATATATATATATATATATAGTATATATATAATATATAATATAATATAGATATAATATATATATATATTATATATATATATATATATGATATATATATTATATATATATAAATTAGTATATATATATATTGTATATATATATATAGAATATATATATAGATATTATATATATATATATATATATATAGATATATATATAATATATTATATATATATATATATATATATATAAATTACTATATATATATATGATATATATATTATATATATATTATATAATATATATCTATATATAATATCTTAACATTATTAATATGTTATATATATATATATATATATATATATATATATTATCTATACTACTATATAATATTATATTCTAGACTAATATATATAGCATAGATAGAGAGATAGACACACACATACACGCACACACAAGCAGAAGGGAGATATTATAAATTTTTGGTAACTACAGGGAAATTAAACTAGCAGAGCATGGATCGGAAGTTTTAGGAGAGGATACTGGATGAGAGCTTAAGAAAGGTTGCAAAGATCAGGAAACAGCAGTATGGATTCATGAGAGGAAGAGGGATGGTGAATGCCATCTTCATAGTAAGACATCTACAGCATGTGACATCAGAGGAATGGGTTCCTCTCTGGCAAACCATGTTCACTTCCTTTGAAGGACATTGCCCAAAGGTCCTTGGACACTTTTTCCTTGCGTTCAGTGGTGGCTGCCCAACAAGTTGTGTAGCTCATCCAGTGCCCCTGACAGGACAGTTTGTATCTTATGTAAGATGATGTGTGGAAGAGAGAAGAAGTGAGTTGGCTGGTCTCCTCCTTTCTCCTTTTCCTGGGGGACCTCTTTTCTGTACTTACCACAAGAAGTTGAAAGTTATCAAACCCTGCAGGGACCTCTTTGCTGAGATACTCATAAAAAATACCTGCTAAATTGATCAAGTTATACATGTTCTTTCTAATATGTACTGTGTATCGCAAAATTATGATTAGTACTCGCCTATTCACCGATTTTTCTATGAACCCTATATATACCTATTATTTGTGGAAAATTTGCCTATTTGCGGTATTTTTCACTGAGAAATATTCACAAATTACTGTATTTCCATATTTTCATGACTAAATGCATGTATTGTGGTAAAATAATAAAAACTTAGATACATATAAGGTTTTTTATTTTTATTTTGTTTTAACCATCAAAAAAGGTACAGGCAGTCCCGGGTTACGACGGGGGTTCCGTTCTTGAGACGCGTTGTAAGCCGAAAATCGTTGTAAGCCGGAACATCATCAAAATTCCTAAGAAAGCCTTACTTTTAATGCTTTGGGTTCATTCAAAACTATGTAAACTGCATTCTTATTGTATTTTTCATCAAAAAAACTTTTAAATATTGATTATTTTGCATTTTTGGTGTCATATTTCATCTGCCAGATCAGCGTTTGTAGGCGTCGTAACACTGGAGCATGCGTCGTAACCCTTGAACATGCGTCGTAACCCTGGAAATAATTTCTGATGAATATAATTGAAAAGCGTCGTAACCTCGGAACGTCGTAAGCCGAGACCGTCGTAACCCGGGGACTGCCTGTAGTTCTAAGCATTTTTAGAGGGGTTTTAAATATATGTGGGTTTCAGTTATTTGCAGGGGTCTGGTACCCATCCCCTGTGAATTAGGGGGGTCTATTGTGTAACAGATCAGAACTAAAAATAGCAACAATCCTTTGGTATATTTATAGATGAATATAAATTAGATATGTATTTGGACATGGAAATGAAGCACCTTCCTTCGTGAAATCTTGTGGTTGACTTATTATTCCACCCCCTTACTGAGCTGAGATCTTGTTGCTGTAAGGGTTGCTGTTAGGGTCATCATTTGGGGTTACGAAAAATCCAAGTTACGAAAGCCAAGACAAAGATTTTTTTGCTTCTGTATTCGAAAATAAATCAGGTTGTGAAAGGGTAAAATCCGAGATTCTCCCGGACCGCCGAGAACAATTTTACAACTCGCGCACCGCCAACTGAGTAGACTTGCCACCATCCTCCTGCTCTCCCATTGGTTCCTGATGCTAGTCACTGCCGTAAGATCCTGCTCTCCTATTGGTCAGCATCTGTCACATCATGCATCTATGTAAAGGTGTTCCTTGACCATTTTTTGCAGCAGTGTTATCGTAAACAATGGAATTCGTTTGTTCACATATATTTAGTTTGTTAACATAAATTCATGTTAGTGATTTCACCCTCGTTGTACTGTTGTGCGTGAACTTAATTACTTACGTTATTAGCCATGGGTCCCAAGAATGTTGCTGAAGTTCACGGAAAGAAGAGGATGCTTTCTATGGAGAACGAAGAGGGAGATAATAAAGAATTGTTAATGTTTTCTGCCATTTGTTAATATATTTTGTAAAGTTTAGTGTTAATGTTTTCTGCCATTTTTTTAATGTGTTTTGTAAAGTTAAGTGTTCATATTTTCTGCCATTTGCCCTCCTCCTCTGTTGCCACTTTTGGAGATCACCTCACTTGAAAGGTAAGGTTCCACATTTTACTACATATGTACGTACAGTATTTCTTGTACCATGTACACTAATACACTTTATTTACAGGTACATACTACAATAAAGGTTATGTTAGGTATTGAATGACATACTACAATAAAGGTTATGTTAGGTATTGAATGGTCCAAATTGTTGTTTTTGTACATGAACTTTCCTGTCAGATATATACTTAGCTTACGTCTCTGACGTCACGACAGAATTCAAAACTCGCGGCACACGCGACAGGTAGGTCAGGTGATCTACCTTACCCGCCGCTGGGTGGCGGGTGTATGAACCAATCCCACTTTCTAGTCAGATTTTCTCTGTCGCCGGTCCTGACAACACCTGTTGTTAGGTCCTCACGATAGTTTGATTCGTTTCTCGTTGCCTGGATTCTTTTGGACTGACATTTTGGTGAAGTACCTTATCTTTTTGGCTCTGGATTTTTCTTGTGATGGCTGATTCTGAAGTTAAGAAATCGACCATGTTTAGAGTGTGCTCTGTGAGTGAATGTAAGGTGAGGCTACCGAAAGCTTCGGTAGATCCTCACAATGCATGTATGGGATGTAGAGGAAATTAATGTTCTTTCAATAACCCGTGTAAGGAGTGTGAAGGGTTGGATGAGGATGAATGGAAGTCTCTTTCTTCCTATTTAAGGAAGTTGGAGAAAGATAGGGTTCGGAAGGCTTCTTCAAGAAGCTCCAGTAGATCTCGCATTAGCGAACTAGAAGTAGAGAACCCTGTTGTAGAATTAGTACCTTCTCCTGTTTCAGCCCCTGCTCCCTGCATCGAACCTGAAGATATGCCTTCGGAGGTGGCCGCCATGAAGGCCACGATTCGTAGCATGGAGAGCAAAATACGCTCATTAGAAGGTAAGAGTGACAGTGCCAGTGATTTGTGCAGTGCCCCCAGTGCAGTGGAGGATGCGTCTGACCGGCTCACTAATGCTTCCAGGCCTAGACCTCTTCCAGACTCCCAGACCCAGTGGAGGAGGAAAGTCAACAGCCGCAGGAAGGTTAGGGAGAACCACCACCGGTCAGGCGTCCCCTCGGCAGATCCTGTTGTACGTTCCCAGGCTGCCTTAGAACGAGCCAAGAAAGAAGTTTTGCGCTAGTGCTTCTCCTCGTCGTCTTCGCCCTCTCCTAAGCGCGGATGGAGCACCTCGGAAGCCTCGCGCCCTCTCAAGAGACCCTGGAAGGAACCTTGCGCCCTTCCCTCCAGCCCTGAATGCTTCTCGGAAGAGCCTGAGGTAGAAGTCAAGAGACCCAGGAGATCGCAAGAGCCCTCCTCTCCTTTTCGCCCTCGAGCCTCGTCCCCAGTAGAGGCTTTCGAGAGATCACCGGCGCGTATCTTAGCTGGCTTGCAGGCGCAGATTTTGGCTCTGGCTGACTCCTTGGCAGGGAGTTCCCACCGTAGGAAGGATGTCTCACTCCCTGTTAAGAAGTCTAAGCGAGATCCTGTTGATATCTCGCCTCCTGCGGAGAAGTACCAAGCGCCTTGCAGGCGCTCTTCGGTCGATCAAGAGCCTGATAGGAGCTACTCTCCGAGTAGGCGCTTTTCGCCCTTGATCAGGCGCCAAGAGCCTGGGAAGCTGCTCGCTTCTGGCAGGCGCTCTTCTCCTGATAGCCGCTCGTCCAGAGTCAGACACCTGGAACAGGACAGTCGCTTCTCCTCAAGCAGACGCTCTTCGCCAGGGATCCGCTCTCCTCCTGGCAGGCATCAAGAGCCTGGCAGGCGCCAGGAGCCTAGTAGGCACCAGGAGTTTTGTAGGCGCCCCTCTCCAAGCAGACGCTCTTCTCCAGGCAGCCACTCTCCCCAGGACAGGCGCTTAGAGCCTGGTAGGCGCTTATCCCCTAGCAGGCGCTCTTCGCCAGAGACCCTCTCTCCTCTTGGCAGACGCCGAGAGCCTAGCAGGCGCCAGAAGCCTAATAGGCGCCAAGAGCCTAGTAGGCACCAATCTCCTGAGCAGGCGCTCTTCTCCAGGTAGCCGCTCTCCCCTGGACAGGTGCCTAGAGCCTGGTAGGCGCTACTCGACTAGTAGGCGCTCTTCGCCTGAGAGCCTCTCTCCTTGTGGCAGGCGCCAAAAGCCTAGCAGGCACTCCCCACTGGACAAGGATTTAGAGCCTGACAAGCGCGCCTCTTCTAGTAGGCACTCTCCTATAGTCGATTCATTTAAGGTAGATTCTTGCGCCTACGAGGCGTTTGTTTGGCGGCCTCTGATTGGTTGGTAGCGGGAGGCAGACTGCTCGCTCAGTGGGTCATATTTTCGTTTGTAGCTTAGAAAACTAGCAATATGTTTACATTTCTTCATTTATCTCACGTTTTACAAAAGATAGGAAAGTTTTGGTCATACCTAAGGATTCAGTATTAAATGTACAATTAATGAATCTTTTCCTGAAATCAATAAGTTAAAATACAAAGGAATTACGAGTAGAAGTGAAGGGAGAAACATTTCATTCTTTATACCTGTTTTTATTCATCATCGGATTTTGCATAATTCATGAGATCAAGATAAAATGAAATCTTGTGTTTTAAAACAATAAAATCACCCTGAATACGCTGGTGCTTTCAGATTTTAAATGCGTGTAATATGTAAAGAGAAAATGAAGAATATGTCTTATTATGTTGCATCTGTGCTTGACTCGGTTTGACAGTAGTGCCGAGAGACGCAAGATATCGTGGGGCTGGTCCTCTCCGCTAGAGCTGTTGGCGTGTTGGCAGTTGCCAATTGGCGATATGAGAAGTTTGCAGTTTCGAGACTATGTATTTACCGAATTATTATGTCATTACATTTTCTATAAATAAATGCATAGAATTCCCATTATGACTTTCGAACATTTTTACTAAAATATTATATATGTCCGTATTTCTGGACATATCTGATAAAAGAAAAGTAAATAATCAGATGGATGCATCTGGGTGTTGGCTTCAATTTAGTCTAAGTGAGAAATGTACATGCTTTATGAGGATCACTGATAAATAACAGAACTTGTTTCTCTGGCCAATAACATCAAAAGCTTATGATTTTCATATGTTCACTCAATAAACAAAAGTACAAATGTTTATTTCTTACCATAAAATTTGTTGACGATGTAACGAATATAATATACTGTCTTTTTCAGAATTGCTTGAGTTACTCTTACACCAGAATGTTTATCTCCTTTATATACATGTTACACTTGACAACATGTCTACAACAATGTTTAGGAAAAATTTGCTTAGTTTTCTCCTGAGGTTGTTGATTATTCTTGAATCACTTAATTCATACCTGAGTTAGAATAGCTCCCGTAACCGTTCCCACAGCCCTGCATAATTGTATATATATATAGTACATGTAGGATAATGAGACTAATCAGAAGACTGTTATATCATCATCTTTTTATACAAAAAGAATGGAAATTCACGCAGATATATTATGTAATAAACACAAAAGAAAGTCATACACAGTAGGCTTACATTGGTATGTCATTAGGCTATCGGCATGAACAAAAAGAAATTAAAATTTTACAAATTTTCTTACGTCATCGTTATTTAAAAAATAAATAAAGGAAAATCATACATATATACATAGTCATGTCATTACCTATTGGAACAAAAAGAATGGGATATTATAAAGATACATTGATATCCCCTTTTCTATTAAAAACAAGTAAAAAGAATTTATAAACAGATATGTACATTGTTATGCCATTAAATATTAAAGAAAAAGGAAACTCATATGGACACACTGTAGTTATGAAATTGCCTATCTAAAAAAATGGAAAACTATAGAAACACTGTTAGGTCTTCAACTTTAAAAAAAAAATAATGGAAAATCATTGATATATATCATCACTGTCAGTGTCATCCTCCCTAATATCAATATCATCACTGTCAGTTTCGTCATCTCCAATGTCAATAACAAAACTTTCAAACATATGCTCTCTAGCAACATCTTTCCTCCTATAATCATCTTCTAATTTCTTAATGTGGTGAAAACATTTCTTCCAGTCTTCTGTTGTAACTTTGTCTATCGCCAGTCTCGTAAGCTGCTCAACTGTTTTCAAAGATTGATTTGCATTAGAGTTATTTTTTCTGATATCCCCCTTTATTTGAGCCCATATAAGTTCTATTGGGTTAAACTGACAATAATATGGTGGCAGTCTGAGCACATCATGACCATTTGCACGGGCTATTTCATCCATCACATACCTCTCTTTTTCTTTGTTTGGCTTTGTTGCTGATGGGTCGTGGGTGACGTTATTAGAAGAAAGCCACTGTATGACTTCACTTTTTATGTTGCTGGTTGTTGGCACTTTATTTTCTATTTTGCTATGGTAGGGAGCATTGTCCATTATGATTAGAGATCTATCTTCTATATTAGGCAATAGTTGTTCCTTAAACCACTTTAAAAACCTTTCATGGTCCATGGAATCATGTTAGTCCCCTTTGGCACCATTTTTTTACCTAAACAACAATAGCGCATCTTTGACAAACCCCACCCTTCTCACTCCCGCGTGCACCAACAATAAATCTTGACCCCTTTCCAGTCTTAAGTTTGGGTCCTATTTCGCCTTCACCCATTGTCCAACACTGACGTACACATTCATTTTGGTTTATCCAAGTTTCATCCAGGAATACTTCAGGTTTACGTTCAGTTGGACTACAATTCCTATTCTTTTCAATTAACCGTAGGTATTCAGTTCTCGCTGCCACTATATCATCACGTTCCATTAAAATTGCTCTTCCACTCATCACTTTTTTGTACCGGAATCCAAGCCCTCTCACAATTTTCCATAACGTTGTTCTTCCACCATTAAACTTTACAGGGTCTTTCTTCACTTTTTCCAGTAGGGCATCTAACGTTGGGAGCTCTCCTCTCTCGTAAAAAGACAAAATCTCCTCCCGAATACAATCATTTTCAAAACTATCCACCTTGTCCTTCACTCGGATCCTCTTCCTGGGATATACAGGTGAAGCGAAGGGGACGTTACCACACTCAGATGACTGTCGCTTGATTTTTTTCACTGTGTTGGTTGGCACTCCTGTAGCTTTGGCGGTCTTCTCAAATACTTCATTTCTTAAGTCTGCTCCCCACTGTGAGCTGAAGTAACGATGAACACTCATTATAATGTTGCGAGCTTGACTTGCAAATCTGGAAACGGTGCGACGAATGGTGCTGTCATCTCGAGACATCTGCTTGAAAAGAAAAAGAAATCTTGCTTAGTTCGTTGCTGTTTATTGCTCCACTGAGATTATTATTTCATATCACTCAATTAAGTCTCTGATATCTCTTTCGTTTGAAAATATATTCACATAAGAAAATTAGAAACAATATGCTGAAACCAACCTCATTAAAACTAAGGATGAGCTGAAGAGTGCGAAGTAGGTCCGTAGATTTCAAATTCATTCCCGGACTGAATTTCCCGCCCGCGGCCAGCCTACACCTCCAACGATACCAGATGCATCCATCTGATTATTTACTTTTTTTTTTATCAGATATCAGATATGTCCAGAAATACAGACATATATGATATTTGAGTAAAAATGTTCGAAAGTCATAATGGGAATTCTATGCATTTATTTATAGAAAATGTAATGACATAATAATTCGGTGAATACATAGTTTCGAAACTGCAAACTTCTCATATCGCCAATTGGCAACTGCCAACACGCGAACGGGCTCTAGCTGAGAGGACCAGACCCAATGATGTGTCTCGGCACTATTGTCAAACCAAGTCAAGCACGAATGCAACATAATAAGACATATTCTTAATTTTCTCTTTACATATTACACGCATTTAAAATCTGAAAGCACCAGCGTATTCAGGGTGATTTTATTGTTTAATAACACAAGATTTTATTTTATCTTGATCTCATGAATTATGCAAAATCCGATGATGAATAAAAACAGGTATAAAGAATGAAATGTTTCTCCCTTCACTTCTACTCGTTGTAATTCCTTTGTATTTTAACTTATTGATTTCAGGAAAAGATTCATTAATTGTACATTTAATACCGAATCCTTTGGTATGACCAAAACTTTCCTATCTTTTGTAAAACGTGAGATAAATGAAGAGATGTTAACATATTGCTAGTTTTCTAAGCTACAAACGAAAATATGACCCACTGAGCAAGCAGTCTGCCTCCCGCTACCAGCCAATCAGAGGCCGCCAAACAAACGTCTCGTAGGCGCAAGAATCTACCTTAAATGAATCGACTATAGTAGGCGCTCTCCTAGCAAGCGCTCTCCTCCAGGCAGCCGCTCTTCACTGGACAGGCGCCCTTTGAAGGATAGGCGCTCTTCTTCTGAAAAGATGGTCTTCCCTTCCAAGAATGTTCATGGTTCTTCGGTTGAAGAAGATCAAGAGGCAACAGATGAAGAGTTGGCCAAGGATTCTTCGGTCTCTTCATACAAGAGACTTACGGACCTCCTGTTACAAGAGTTTGGAGACGCTCTTACTCCTGTTGCTCCTCCTTCACCTCCTTCATTGTTTTCAACTTCTAAAGCAACGAAGACTTCTTCATACGTGAAAATGAAACCCACCATCTCGATGAAGAAGGCCCTTAGAGGTTTTGGGGATTGGCTGGTCTCCAAGGAAGAGAAAGGAAAGACTGTTGTTTCTTTCCCGCCTTCCAAGCTGACGGGAATTATGGGCTTTTGGTACGAGTCGGGAGAACCTTTGGGCTTGGTTCTTCCCTCCTCCACGGACTCGGACTTCTCTTCATTGGTGGATTCCTCTCGTCGCTCGGCTCTTCTTTCAGCTAAGACGACGTGGGGAATTAGTGAGCTAGACCACCTTTTGAAGGGAATGTTCCGAGTCCTAGAAGTCTTTAACTTCTTGGACTGGTCCCTGGGAGTTTTAGCGAAGAAGACTCAATCCCAGGAGTCCCTTTTGCCTGATGATCTCCATAGTGTCCTGTCTTGTATGGACAAGGCAGTGAGAGACGGTTCTAGCGAGGTGGCTTCTCTTTTCGGAGCAGGAGTCATCAAGAAGAGGGCGGTGTACTGCTCTTTTCAAACAAAAGCGGTTTCACACACTCAGAGAGCCTCACTGTTATATTCGCAGCTCTCGCCTAAGCTGTTCCCAAAGAAGATCATCCAGGACATCTCGAGTGCCCGCGAAGGCCACGCAAGATATGCTAGCGCAGTCAGCTAGGATGCCTCGAACATCCTTCCAGGCGAAGTCTAAGAAGGAGACACCCACAAGCCAGGAGCCCTTTTGAGGGGGTCCTCCCTCCCGATCCTCTTCCTCTAGAGGAACAAGACCCCCTAAGAGAGGAAGGACCTTCTCTTGATCAATTAGATCGAAGAAATAGCACCCAAGTCCTCCAGACTACAGTAGGTGCCAGACTACTGAGATTCTCAGACGTCTGGGCCCAGAAGGGGGCGGACAACTGGTCCCTCTCGATCGTCAGGAAGGGGTACCTCATTCCCTTCATATCAAGACCACCCCTGACTACAACCCCAAGGGAGTTGGTGGCCAAGTACAAGGACCCTTACATGAACCAAGCCCTTGCTCTAGCAGTAGAGCTAATGCTGGAGAAGGAAGCTTTAGAGCTAGTGAAAGAGTCTCATTCTGCGGGTTTTTACAACTGCCTCTTCCTAGTTCCCAAAGCCTCAGGAGGATGGAGACCGGTTCTGGATGTAAGGGCCCTGAACGTCTTTGTGAAGAAGAGAAAGTTCGCCATGGAGACGTCTTCAGTTTTAGCGGCTCTTCGCCCTGGGGACTGGATGGTGTCCCTAGATCTTCAGGACGCTTACTTCCACGTGCATATCCATCCTTCTTCACGGAAGTTTCTAAGGTTCATGTGGAAAGGAAAGATTTTCCAATTCAGGGCCTTGTGCTTCGGCCTCTCAACAACCCCCCAAGTGTTTACGGGGCTCATGAAAAATGAAGCACAATGGCTACATTTGGAGGGAGTGAGGGTTTCCCTCTATCTGGATGACTGGCTAATCAGAGCCAAGTCGAAAGAAAGATGTCTGGAGGACCTACACAAGACTTTGACCCTGGCAAGTTCTCTGGAACTGTTAGTGAACACCAAGAAATCTCAGTTAATTCCCAGCCAAGAACGGATTTATCTGGGGATTCGGATGGTTTCTCCGGATTTTCGGGCGTATCCTTCTCCAGAAAGGATAACTCGATGTTCCGAGAAGGTCACAACCTTTCTAGAGAAAGATGTATGCACAGCGAGGGAGTGAATGAGGCTGTTGGGGACACTCTCCTCGCTGGAGCAATTCGTTTCTCTAGGAAGGTTGCACCTGAGACCACTCCAGTTCTTTTTGAACCAGAACTGGAACTGCCTCTCTCAAGATTTAGAGTTCCCCTTCAAGATCTCGAAGGAGATAAAGAAGGATCTTCTGTGGTGGGCAGACCCTCTTCGCTTCGTGGAAGGTCTATCCCTGCACATGCCGAACCCCAACCTAGTGTTGTTTTCCGATGCGTCGGACACAGGTTGGGGAGCAACGCTCGGATCAAGGAAAGTGTCAGGCACCTGGGAGGGGGAACAGGTGTCCTGGCACATCAACAAAAAGGAGTTGATGGCGGTTTGGCTGGCCTTAAAAGCCTTCGAGTCCCACGTCCGGGATGCAGCAGTTCAGATCAACTCGGACAACACCACAGCCCTGGCATACATCAGGAAGCAAGGTGGGATGCACTCCTTCTCCCTGTACCAAACAGCAAGGAAACTTCTGCTGTGGTCGGAGGAAAGGAGGATAAGACTTCTCACCAGATTCGTTCAGGGAGAAAGGAACGTCAGGGCTGACCTTCTGAGCAGGAAGAATCAAGTCCTTCCCTCGGAGTGGACTCTTCACTCAGACGTGTGCCAGGAGCTGTGGAAGATGTGGGGCAGACCTCACATGGATCTATTTGCGACCTCCAAGAACGCGAGGATAGACCTCTACTGCTCCCCGATCTCAGACTCGAGGGCAGTAGCGATAGATGCTTTTCTTCTGGACTGGAAGCATCTAGACCTTTATGCGTTCCCTCCCTTCAAGATACTGGGAGAGACGCTAAGAAAGTTTGCATCATCGGAAGGGGCAAGTATGACGTTGATAGCGTCGTTCTGGCCCACCCAAGACTGGTTCACAGAGTTACTGGAATGGAATGATTAGTAGACATTCCAAGATCTCTACCAATAAGGATCGATTTGTTCAAACAGCCCCACGTCGACAGGTATCACAAGAACCTCCCCGCTCTCAATCTGACTGGATTCAGACTGTCAAGAGTCTCGTCAGAGCGAAGGATTTTTCGGCAAAGACTGCAAGAGCTATTGCCACTGCAAGAAGACCGTCTACCATCAGAGTCTACCAGTCGAAGTGGGATGTCTTTTGCCGTTGGTGCAGGAACCAGAAGCTTTCCTCCTCCAGTACCTCTGTAACCCAAATTGCAGACTTCCTCTTTTTCCTGAGGGAAAAATGTGGTCTGGCGGTCTCAACCATAAAAGGTTATAGAAGCATGCTAGCCTCAGTGTTCAGGCACAGGGGCATGAACATCTCGGAAAATAAAGATCTCCATGATCTGATAAGATCTTTTGAGACAACTAAGAAAGTTTCTAAATTAACTCCAAGCTGGAATCTCGATGTAGTCTTGCTTTTCCTGAGGTCCTCAAGATTTGAACCACCTCAGTCAGCTTCATTTAGAGACCTGACGATGAAGTCCCTGTTCCTCATGGCTTTGGCTTCCGCTAAAAGAGTAAATGAGTTGCAAGCCTTAGAAGGAAGTGTAGGATTCAAAGGAGACTCCGTGATTTGTTCCTTCCTTCCTTCTTTCTTAGCCAAGAACGAAAACCCCTCCACTCCTTGGCCCAGGAGTTTTGAGGTGAAAGGCTTATCCGCCCTCGTTGGAGTAGAAACAGAGAGGACTCTTTGCCCTATAAGAAGCCTTAAGTTTTATCTCCATAGAAAGAAAAAACTTAAGGGCAACATGGACAACCTCTGGTGTTCTGTAAAAGATCCCAGTAGGCCTTTGTCAAAAAATGCTCTGGCATTCTTTATTAGAAACCTAGTAAAGGAAGCTCATGTGGCATGCGATCAAGACCATTATAAGCTCCTGAAAGTCAAGGCTCATGAAGTGAGGGCCATCGCCACGTCCTTGTCTTTCAAGAAGAATATGTCGCTACAGAATCTCATGAAAGCGACTTTTTGGAGATGCGACTCGGTCTTCGCCAACCACTACCTTAGAGACGTGAAGATTACGTATGAGAAGTGCTTTGCGTTAGGCCCATACATATCAGCGGATTCAGTGCTGGGGCAGGGAGCTGAAGCATATCCTTTTTAATTATTTCCCCTTTTTTGGTTTTGTGTTTTTATGGTTGTATGGAAGAGGATGCGGGTAGTCATCTCTTTCAGGTCGTATTACTAACAATTAGTAGTTTGGTTAGGTGATCTGATTTGTGCTTGAGCTCCTTGCAATGGTAGTGGCAGGTTCTGTCATATAAGTCGGCGGATCCCCTTTGACAAGATCCTAACTGGATTCTACCAAGTAAGCGGATAACAGATCCCATTGGTAGACCCAAAGAGTCTTTTCAGCTGTAGGTCACGCCCTCGCTGTAGCTCTTCAGGCAACGCAGACTAATAGACAGTAACTATGAAGTCTTCTGCCTAAAACAGGTAAGAACCAAGGTTTTTATATCCTATAACATGTGTTGTTTCCCTTTTCTATGTACTTGAGTTGTCTCTTACCCTCCACCAAGGGTGTCAATCAGCCACGTATATATCTGACAGGAAAGTTCATGTACAAAAATGATATTGTTAGTATACAATAAAGTTTTGTACATACTTACCTGGCAGATATATACTTAGCTTACGTCCCTGACGTCACGACAGAATTCAAAACTCGCGGCACACGCGACAGGTAGGTTAGGTGATCTACCTTACCCGCTGCTGGGTGGCGGGTGTATGAACCAATCCCACTTTCTAGTCAGATTTTCTCTTCCACCTGTCTCCTGAGGGGAGGCTGGGCGGGCCATCAATCGTATATATCTGCCAGGTAAGTATGTACAAAACTTTATTGTATACTAACAATATCATTATTTCATTGTTGAATAGACAATTTAGCTTTATTATAAAATTTACTGTGGTGTTTTTGTAGGGCTTGGAACGAATTAGGCAATTTACATGTAAAACATAGTTTGAGATACGAAAAAAGGTTATGAAGGCCGCTTTGGAACGGATTAATTTTGTATCATGAGGCACTACTGTACTAATAATAATGATAATAAAAACAACAGTAAAATTCATTCCAAGGTGTGTGTATGTCTTTGGGGATGGAGACTGTGGATGGGTGCATTATACCTGTTTACTGCTTTATTAACTCAATATTCTTACATGGCTTCAAAATGCACACACATTTCCAAAAATTTCTTGTGGGCATTGTAACCTACCACCCCGCTGATAGGGCTTGCTTTGTTTACCACTCCACCCATATTATAAGTTATAAACTTTTGTCCCCCATATTAGCAATCTGAATGTTTTCCCACATAATTCATGGTAATTTCATTATGTGAAATAATAATTCTCACATGATGATAGCTGAACACCACCCAATGTGATCATTGTCGGACCCAAGGGTTTAATCAGCTGAAGCAGTAATAATTTTCAGTAGTACTTTTCAGATCTTCCAGGCCTATAGTGTCCTAATTATTTTTAGAGTATCTTTGATGAATATAGAGTCTAATTTTCCAGGGAGTGTTTGTAAAACTGCACGTACATCAACATGGCACTAGCTCGGTTCCAGTCGCTTTTCCGAACATCAAGAGCAGCTGTCATTGGCATGATTCATGTTAAACCTCTGCCAGGTATGGAGTTTTCTCACTTTGTATTTTCAAATTTAATTTTCTCTGAATTCAGTGTTCCCTTTTCTTCGAATTCCATATTCTGTATGTTTTTACTTTTTACAAAAAGACAACAATAAACACTTGTGCTATGAAGATTTGCTAGTAGAATTTACAACATTGATAGTTACATTCTTCTGTGATGATAGTTAGTAATTGATTATAGTAATACAATAGATGGATAGTTGAGCCATTCATAGTGCTGAACGAAGTTTATTCATAAGAAGGGCTCATTAAGTTACCATGATTGTAGAAGTATAGTATACATAATGTCATTAAATTTTTCTTATACATTACTGTCTAGAACAGTTCCTTGTTAGCCAAAAATAGAAACAGTAAGAAGTAAAAGGTCTTGAGTTTTCCTCTTTGGTGATTGCTTGTCACAAGGAGGTGCCTGTCACAAGAAGGAGGGGTTGCCTTTTCTCATTGCGTATGTCACAACTCATTGTTGCCTAACTGTCTTACTTTGGAGAAGCATTGTTGTTAATTCTGAAACTTGGTACCCTTCACTTCTTCCCTTTATTCACTTTCTGGATAAAGTCTAAATTTTTATTATCAAGATTTACTGACAGCTTATTTTCTATCCAAATCCACTTTTAGCGAGAAAGAGGCCCATGTTGTTTTTGATGGTCATGGGCACTCATTATACAGTGTTTTATCAAGGACCATCCATACCCTAGGAAGTTAGGGTAAGAACCTGTCTCTTCCTCTGTCTAAATGTGTGGTTTTTCCATTTTATATGGGCTTCATGTTTGAGACACTCAATGTTGTGGAATGTTTTTGGCCTTCTTTGAAGAAACACTAAGGATATAAGAACAACCTCTTCATCCTTAGTTTTCAGTCTTTCTTTGCTCTTTGCTTCCAAACAATCCTCACTTCTTATCATATTTTTTGTGTCAGTTTAAAAATGTTGAAATTTTTCAATACCTCAAGACCATTTTTAGTGCCTGGCATGGTACCGCAGGAGGAAGCACAGGATGTTCTCCTATTATTTCTTCACCTTTTCAGTAAGATGTTGAGTTTGGAGGGAGCCAGCGGGTACATTATACCTGGAGCACCCACCACTCTCAGTGGAGGAGTCATGACATTATATTAGTGTAGGTGTCAGTGTTTTCTGGCTGTGTTATTTTAGTGCTGCACACAGGACAAGGGTGGGCACCTATCATACTTTGCTTGCCATAAGAGGATTCCCTTCGCTGCAAAGTTCCCCTTAAGTAGGAGACAACCCTTCACTCTACCACCATGCCACTACAAGTTAAGACCACCAACCAGAGGCAGTCTGGTAGGAATGACACGCATTGTTTTTTCAATGTTAGCAACTTTTCTATTTTAAATTCATTACATGATTTAATGCTTTGGAGTAGGATATGTCCATGATCCCACCTCTATTCAACGTGGAATCAGCAATATAATTACATTCTTGGTAAGTCACATATACAAAAATTATATTTCTGGGCTCAGCTCGTGTCGGCCTATGAAAGTATCCTTAATATCATTCTTTCTAGGTAAAATTAGCCTAAAATTACCAGAGAAAAACAAAATTAAGAAAATGTCAGTAAAACTGACTCGCTCACTCTTAAAAAGAAGTGTCGGTATGATATAGGGGCGAGTGTGGAACACTACCACGAGACAAACAAACACCAATTAGAACTTCCCTATCAGAATCCCCCCAAGAGAGAGCTGATACCAACGGGCGATGCAGCCTCTACTACTACTACTAGAGGACGCCACAGACAGCAGCGCCCCTAGCGGTCATCCTTAATTTTTAGCGCCAGCGACAAGTCGCCATTTTCTTGTGCTCGTGCTTTTCTTGCGAATTATCCGCATCTGTATCATGGAACGCTCTGCAATCGCCACGGCTAAGTTAAGTAACTCATAAGTAACATTTTACTGTATTTTTATCTTCCGGGTACCAGTATTTTCCTTTTTATAGGTCATATACGGTTCCTCGGTTGTCTCGTGGCGGCCATGCCGCCTCGTAAGAATTCCCGGTCCTCCATACTGGGACTTCTTATGCTTATGGGCTTACTTTTTCACATTCATTGTTTACATCGAGTTTTAGCTAGTTCAGCCCTCTTACCATTCTCTTAGCTTGGTATTTAGGGCTATTTTTATTATTCTCGGCCCAGCATCCCGGCTCTTGCTCTACATCGGCTATCGCTGGCTCCGAGTAGGCTTCTGTTTCTCGGAACAGTCTGCCTCCTCCTGGGCTTCTTTCTCTTTTACTAAAAGTGTCTCTTCCCCCTTTTCGATGTATGTTATTATTTAGGGTGTTAGGCTAGCCTAGGTGCTTGTTCCACATGTTGGTACAGCTTGGTTCACGTGGCCCTACCACGGTTGTGTTGCTCGCGGCCTAGGCCACTTGCGGTCACGTGTCCTATAGCACCTTACCCTGCCCCTTCCCTCCCTCTCTGATGTAGGGAGGAGCTGGGGGACCCCTTGGTTGTCATAACAACCTCATCGCCTTCTCTCACACTCTCGGAGGTGACCGGGGGGTTCCGCCAGCAGGGGGTATAGGGCGACCACTATGAGGTACCGGGCTCTCCATGGGAAGGGTTAGTTGGTGAGGCGGGGAGGAGTAGGCCATCCCTCCCCCCTTTCCTCGCTCCCGCCGTGTTTCGCCGGGACCTCCCTCCCCCCCTCCCCATTGCTCAGCCACCTCCCTTACGATACGAAAGGAGCCTTCCGTCGCAGCCGGGGCCCCTTTGGTTATAGGATATTGGCTCCGCTAGCGGGCAGGGTGGGCGCTATGGATGGTCGATTGCTTGCCTACTATATCCTTATATCTCTCCCCCGCTACCGGAAGGGAGCTTACCCTTACCTACGCACTCTCTAGTAGACGGGTGGTGAGAGAAGTTGTTTTAATGTTGTTTTAATTTGTTATTTTAAGGATATATACCCTATTAAAATATTTTTACAATGAATTGTGTGTTATTATATTCATTTTATCAACCATCCCCGCTCATTGTCCGTCGTGGTTTCCATTACCACCACTCCTAGTTGGTTGATTCTTGTGTCTCCGCCATTGGCGGAGCCATAGCCTATCTTCCAACCTGGTTACCACACGTATTTTAGCGGGGCTCTGGTTTTATCTAACTTTATCGCTCCGGCACCAGCGGAGCATATGTTAGGCTGTAAGTGTTTACTCTGTACTCATGTACTTTTTCACTTACAGGCTACCAACTGCCAGGTCCCGGCCGTAATGCGACGCTTATGTACCCCTGTGGACATGACGAAGTGCAGGTCTCACGCCCCGTGTGCCACTTCGTACAATGAGACGATCGTCTGGCACCCCGAGGCCTGCGCTATATGCTACGACCTGGTCGGTCAGCTGGGAGATGGGGTATGTCCATTATAAGGTTACTTATGATTTTACTAACAACTTCTAGTTCGTAAGTTTGTTAACCCTGTCCGCAATTGGTAGCTAATCCCGCCTTTCTTTCAGGCTAGCGGTGTGAGGGAAGTCGCCCTCGCCACCCTGAAAGCGTGGGTGGGCGGCTTTGGGAAAAACGCCGCCAAGGGCCAGCCCTACATATTAGATAGGAAGTTGGCCATCCAGATCTTCCCTGCGGGCAAGTCGACGGGCTACGTCGACCCCTTGTCCGCCGCCCCACTGATAGCCTCCATCCAGCAAGAACTCCAGCAATCGTTTGGGGTCGTAGCCTCCCAGGAGTCAGTTTCCGGACGTCGCTGCCTGGACCTGAACCTCGAAGCGATGGCGGTAGTAAGTGAGGATTTGTTGGTTGAGGTAGGTTTGTCGGGCGCCCAAGGTCTTTCCTTGGGCGTTCCTGGATCTTCTCCTGTCCCTTCTTCTTCCGCCTCTTTCCAAGGCTTTCCGGGATCCGAGATCCCTAGCCGCACTCCCGCTCTCTCTGTACCTCTAAGAGAAGGGAAAGAGAGAACCGAAGACCTTGTCTAAGACGACTTCTAGGAAGTCGTCTTCGTCTTCGTCGGCCAGGAAGTCTTCGACTTCATACGCCGATGCGGTGAAGGCTAAGCCGAGCTCTTCCCAGTCGAAGAGCTCCAGAAGCAAGGCTTCGAAGGAGAAGGCTCGCGCTACCACCGAGTCGCTGCCTTCTCCCGCCTCCGCTGCCCCCTCTCCGGCTATGCCGGCAGGGGTGGCAAGCACCAGCTCCTGCGTTCCCTCTTATGTCTCACCAGGAATGATGGAAACAGGTAGGAGTCGATGGTAGGTTCCCAAATTTCGCATGGGGAACACGTTTTGAGCAGATGTTCAGCCAATTGTCGAGCAGTCTGTCTCAACTGGGACAGACTGTCCAGGAACTCTCTAATAGGATGAGAGAGAATGAGGATCGGGTAGCTGGGCTATCTCAGGCTCCTCCCCCAGTCTCCCCTGCATCTAGCACGGGGATTCTCCAACTTCCGCCTTACGACTCCTTGCCAGCTTTCTCTATGGAGAATCCATGGAGAGTAGCGGCCTACGCTCCTTTTAAGGACGGGATGATTTCGATCCCGGAGTTTGGTACTCGAAGGATTGAGGACTTCGAGTTCTATCCTCCGGGTCTGTCGCAGCCTTTCATCGGGTATGCTAGGCTGACGCCAACGGCTCTTACGAGAGAGGACAAGATCTCGAAGGAGTCAGTCCTCTACAGTAGAGATCACGCCCAACGAGAATGGGTTCACTGCCTTGAGGACTGGGAGTGTACTAACACTAGACTCCAGGCCTACAAGAGTCCCTTCACTATTTTCGCAACGGAAGAGGAGGTCTCTCTTCCGTTCGCACGAAATTGGTGGGAGAAGGGGCTCTTCAGGCAGTCCTCAAGGATGAGCCCATTCCACAGTTGAGAGAGTCGGAGTCTACTTCTCCACTCTTCCCCGCCTTCGGAGAGTTATGGGGAAAACCTGCCAGCTACATTCACGCTGGGTAAACTCAAGCCGGACTGCGCCATGGACCAGTTCGGTGAGAAATTACCTAGGCTGCCGGATTCCCTAATCCAGGCAGAGTTCGATGCGCGAACTAGGTTTGGCAGGTCCCTTAACTCTCTTATTGTTACGGAAATGGCTGCACTTTCATACGCTAACGAACCGCTGTTCAAGATTCTGGCGAAATCACAGTTTCAGACGGTTCTGTCAGACGTTTTTGACTTCTTCCAAGCCAGGAGGAACTGCCGGAAGCATGTCCTTCAAGAGTGCACTATCAGGCACGAGCCTAATAGACTCTTGGCTGCGAGCATGTGGGGAGCGGATCTCTTCCCATAGGTCCGCAGTGAACGAGTCCACCACGAAGCTGCTAGACCTCAACCAGAGCCTTAGAGCTAGGTGGGGTATCTTCCTCTAAGAGGAAACAGGAATCCGTTTCCCTTCACTGCTGGCAAGAAACCAAAGAAGGCTGGTAAGAGGTTCCAGCCATATAAAAAAAAAAACTTCAGCATCAGCAGCAGTTTGTTCAGCAGTCCCCAGTTACCCAACAGGGACAACCTGCCACATCTAAACAGACCCAGCCTTTCCTCCTGGGTGCCCCAGCAATCGCAACCTTCCTACTTCCTACGCTATCTCGCCTGCCTTTAACCCTGCTTATGAGGCTCAAGGCTACTCTCAACCGAGGGGTAGGGCGAGAGGTTACTTTCGTCATCGTGGCGCAGGAAGGGGCACAAGGAGTAAGCAGTTCAGAGGAGGGCGTGGTGGCCAACCCGCCCATCAGCAATGAGGGCTCCCCAGGTAGGAGGGAGGCTGTTCCTCTTCCGCCACAGGTGGGGGTTCAGCAATTGGGCACAGAGCATAGTGTCCAAAGGATTAGGCTGGAGTTGGATCAAGGATCCTCCTCCAATCAAATCATTTCATCAGGTACCGTCAAAGGATTGATAGATTACGCGTAAGAACTCCTTCAGAAAGGAGTCTATTGCGAGAGTCAAACATCTCTTTTTTAAAATTTCAAGGGCGCTTATTCAGCGTTGCCAAATAAAGGCTCAACAAAAAGAATGGGATAATCGTTAGAACTTGTCAAAGCTAAACTCTTTCATTCGCTGCGACAAGTTCAAGATGCTTACCCTCTCTCAAGTAAGGACCCTACTTCCGCGTGGAGCCGTCACATGCTCCATCGATCTTACAGACGCATACTATCATATCCCTATAGCCAGGCACTTCCGCCCATTCCTAGGATTCAGACTAGGAAATCAGACATTCTCATTCAAAGTGATGCCCTTCGGTCTGAATGTAGCCCCCAGGGTATTCACAAAGATAGCAGAAGTGGTTGTACAACAATTGAGAGCTCAGGGAATCATGGTAGCGGCATACCTCGACGATTGGTTGATCTGGGCACCAACAGTCGAGGAATGTCTCGAGCTACCAAAAAGGTAGTTCACTTTCTGGAACTCTGGGGGTTTCCAGATAAACAAAACGAAATCCAGACTTACCCCCGGGAATCTCATTTTCAGTGGCTAGGAATCCAATGGGATTTGTCTTCCCACAATCTATCAATTCCAGTGGCCAAACGGAAGGAAATAGCAAAATCTGTCAGGCATTCCTCAAATGCAAACAGACATCAAGAAGAAACCAGGAGAGAATCCTAGGGTCTCTTCAGTTTGCTTCGGTAACAGATATCCTTCTGAAAGCAAGGCTGAAAGATATAAATCGAGTTTGGCGGTCAAGAGCAAACTCCAAATATCGAGACAAGTTGTCAGTAATTCCTCAGATCTCCGCAACCAAACTACGGTCTTGGTCAAAAGTAAAGAACTTAGCCAAGAAGGTACCCCTTCAATATCCCCTCCAGTGTTAACCATTCACACGGATGCTTCCCTGTCCGGGTGGGGGGGATACTCTCAGTTCAAACAGGTTCAGGGGACTTGGTCAGTTCAATTTCGCCAGCTCCCACATAAACGTGTTGGAAGCAATGGCAGTATTTCTTACTCTGAAGAGACTGCTTCCCCCGAAGAAGTCTCATCTAAGGCTAGTTTTGGACAGTGCAGTAGTAGTTCACTGCATCAACAGAGGAGGGTCCAAATCCAAGCATGTGAACCATGTCATGATAGCCATCTTTGCATTAGCAAACAAACACAAATGGCATCTGTCTGCCACTCACCTGGCAGGAGTAAGAAATGTGATAGCAGACGCCCTGTCCCGGTCAGTTCCTCTGGAATCAGAGTGGTCTCTGGACGTCGGGTCATTCCAGTGGGTAAGCCGGAGAGTCCCAGGGTCTCCAAGTGGATCTCTTCGCCTCACAAAGCGAACCACAAGCTCCCTTGCTATGTGGCCCCCAACCTGGACCCTCTGGCTTATGCCACGGACGCCCTGTCGTTGGATTGGAATCAGTGGAGGAGGATTTATGTTTTTCCTCCAGTGAATCTGCTCTTGAAGGTCCTGGACAAACTAAGGTCCTTCAAAGGGATAGTAGCTCTGATTGCACCGGATTGGCCCAAGAGCAACTGGTACCTCTTCTTTTGGGGAATTGGGTCTCCGACCTCAACGGATCCCCAATCCCAAACTGTCACAATCAGTACAAATGAGGACTGTGTTCGCTTCCTTAAGAACTCTCCAGACCTAACTTAATGAGACTTCATGAAGTTTTTGCGGCTAATAAAGATGCTGACATTGATCCACAGAACATTCTCTTCCTAGAATCAGATAAGAGAGAGTCAACCATTAGACAATATGGACTCAGCTGTTAAAAAAAATTAGCATCTTTCCTGAGAGAATCGAACACCACAACCATGACAGTTAATTTGGCTATATCCTTTTCAGATCCTTGTTTGAAAAAGGCTTAGCAGCTAGCACGCTTACCACTCACAAATCGGCTTTGAAGAAAATTTTTCAAGTAGGTTTTCAGATAGATTTGACTGAATCTTATTTCATCATCCCTAAAGCCTGTGCTAGACTTAGACCTTCTCAGAGGCCCTACTACAGTTTCATGGTTCTTAAATGATGTCCTCAAACTAGCTTCAGATACTGACAACTCATCTTGTACGTTCATCATGCTCCTGAGGAAGACATTATTCTTACTAAGCCTAGCCTCAGGAGCTAGAATTTCAGAACTGTCGGCTCTATCCAGGGATGCGGGGTCATGTGGAGTTCCTCCCATCAGGAGAAGTTCTACTTGCCCCGGATCGTAGCTTTTTAGCCAAAAATGAAGATCCTCTTGCAAGGTGGGCCCCTTGGAAGGTTATCCCACTTTCCACAGGATCCTTCTCTCTGCCCCGTATCAACTCTTAGAGCCTTTCTTTCTCGTACTTCTTCTAGATCCTCAGGTGCTCTCTTTATGAGAGAAAAAGGTGGTACTTTATCAGTTAAAGGCATTAGACAGCAAATCCTTTACTTCATTAAACAAGCCAACCCTGAGTCATTCCCAAAAGCACATGATATCAGGGGAGTAGCCACCTCAATTAATTATTTCCAACATATGAACTTTGAGGATCTTAAGAAGTATACTGGATGGAAGTCCCCGACAGTCTTTAAACGGCATTATTTAAAGTCCTTAGAATCTTTAAAGTTTTCAGCAGTAGCAAGCGGAAAACATAGTTTCCCCTGATACTGTTTTTAGTAGTTGTAGTATTGATCCAGGTCTCCTTTCTACCTACTTCAACCAACATGCCTCAACCTATCGTCAGGCTACTCAACATCATAGCCTTAGCCGTTGTATCATATAGTGGATTGTCCCTTATTTTTTTTGCTAGGGACAACCACCCTTGTACTGATATGTACTTCAGTGTTCCTACCCTTATTTTTATGCTAGGGTAGGACACAATATGTTTGTATTTTCACCAATTGGGTTTGTGATAAGCTTCAGTCACAATGTGTTTGTATATATTTGAATTAATTGTATTAATGATGGATTTGAGTGTACCTATCCTTATTTTTATGCTAGGATAGGACACATATATGTAATATATGATTCTAATTAAGTAAATCTCAGATTTTCTCCTTATTTTACATGCATATCTGTAATTTTTAATTATCTACCATTTAAGTACTTTGAAGTTTACTAACATTCTGTTATTTATATTGTAATAAGTTAGTTTAAGTGCTTAATTTGTATGCTGTATTTGATTTACTTATATTATATCCATCATTTTAAACTGTTTTTCATTATTTCCTTTTCCATCTTGTCTGTTTCTCTGGTACTCTTTCATAGGCCGACACGAGCTGAGCCCAGAAAAGGGATTTTGACGAAGGAAAAATCTATTTCTGGTGATTGGCTCGTGTCGCCCTATGCCCAACCCCACCCCTTTTTTTATGGTTTGTTTTCCCCCCCTTGCAGGACAAGATGTAATTATGTTTTAATTAAGGATGACCGCTAGGGGCGCTGCTGTCCGTGGCGTCCTCTAGTAGTAGTAGTAGAGGCTGCATCGCCCCCGTTGGTATCAGCTCTCTCTTGGGGGGATTCTGATAGGGAAGTTCTAATTGGTGTTTGTCTCGTGGTAGTGTTCCACACTCGCCCCTATATCATACCGACACTTCTTTTTAAGAGTGAGCGAGTCAGTTTTACTGACATTTTCTTAATTTTGTTTTTCTCTGGTAATTTTAGGCTAATTTTACCTAGAAAGAATGATATTAAGGATACTTTCATAGGGCGACACGAGCCAATCACCCAGAAATAGATTTTTCCTTCGTCAAAATCCCTATAATAAAATTAGATTTTGTATATAGTACTTACCCAGTAATTATATCATCAGAGTCCACCACCTCCCCTCTGATGGATATTATGCATAACACAAAATAAAGTAAGTAGCTAAGTCGTTCCTAGTGTTGCCGTTGGGGGACGGCGCTGTATAGACCAGAGTACTATTTGTTTGCTGGTCTGTCAAGGCAGAAACATAGCATAGGATAGGCACCTTAATTGTGAATGTCTGGGGTGGGGGACACTGATGAGAGCTTCAGTGACAGGAAGTAGGAGCTGGAGACTAAATATTTGAGGCATACTTGCTCAGCATGAGTAATGGAGGAAGATATTTGAGGTGCTTTTGTATTTTTACAGAAAGCAATTTTAGGTACGTACATATTGTTTGTTTTTACAGACGCCAGTGGGAGTGACAACTGACTTGCAGAATTATCATTGTGACTCTCTGGCCTTAGGACTAGTCAGACAGCAGATTGTAACAAGTTCTTTTACAGCATTAGTTTCCTTATGTTTTCATTTGAAACATTTACTAATGTTCAGTTAGTAGCTCTGCAGTCCTCAGGCTCCCAGCACCATCTTTTCATATGAGTTACTGAATTCCATTCATACAGTTCACCAATTTGATTAATCTTCAGTCAAACAAGGATACAGTGTTCCCCCCATATTTGCGGGGGCTGGGTACCAGACACCCCCGTGAATAGCACAAAGCCGCGAATAGTTAGAACTCCCCTCTAAAAATGCTTATATCAGCCTATCTTGAAAGTTCAAATACCAAATGTATACTTAAAGTATCATCCTACATCAAAAATACCATTGAATTGGTATTATTAATATCATTTGAAAGTCATCTGAAACATTTTACCATTTGAAATATATAAACAGTCGATAAGAGAGAGAGAGAGAGAGAGAGAGAGAGAGAGAGAGAGAGAGAGAGAGATTAACTCCTTACGATATCAAAAGATTGCAGTGAACTTCTGTAGGCAACACTTCTTCCCCTCCCATAAATACATATGTCTTTTCCAGAGAAAAGAGAATTAGAGGACTGAACAATCTGTTTGTCTGTCTATCAGTTCCATTGCTGAGAGAGAGAGAGAGAGAGAGAGAGAGAGAGAGAGAGAGAGAGAGAGAGAGAGAGAGAGAGAAATAGAAACACCAAATGTATACCTTATGTAACATCCTACATCAAATTTACCTTAAATTATTATAATATTACTGTATTAATCATAGAGATAGTATTAATATAATTTCAAAGTAATCTTGAGCATTATTACCCTTAAAGGTATACAGGCAGTCCCCGGGTTACAACGGGGGTTCCATTCTTGAGACACGTCGTAAGCCGAAAATCGTCATAAGCCGGAACATGGTAAAAAAATCCTAAGAAAACCTTACTTTTAATGCTTTGGGTGTATTGAAAACTATGTAAACTGCATTCTTATTGCATTTTTCATAAAAACACCTTCAAATATTGATTATTTTGCATTTTTGGTGTCATATTCCTAATGCCAGATCAGCGTTGTAGGCGTCGTAACCCTGTAAATAATTTCTGATTAATGTAATTGAAAAGCCTTAACCTTGAAACGTCATAAGCCGAACCCGTCGTAACCTGGGGACTGCCTGTATATGTACATACATACGTACTTCTAACACTTGCAGCCAGCAGAGAGAGAGAGAGAGAGAGAGAGAGAGAGAGAGAGAGAGAGCACTATGACATATGTATCTTGTGGAGAGAGAGAGAGAGAGAGAGAGAGAGAGAGAGAGAGTTGTCTTTACAGTATTTAAAAGAGTGAAATGGAAAGATTATTGTATTTAAAATACTCACATATGAATTTTGTAATTACAGTTATAGTATTAATATTATACATATTATAGTATTATTATTGGAAAATATTAATAAGGGTTTGGGTATTTTGACGTAGAAAAATCTATTTCTGGGCGAGGAAGCCGTGTCGCCCAGTGAAATGTGTCCTCTTTAGCACTATTTCTAGTAAAATATTGCTATGATACCAGAGAACTGCTAAATTGGACATGTCAGAAGTCTCTGACTCGCTCACCTAAATAAAAGGTGTCGGTATAGAACTGGGGCGAGTGTTAAACACTACCACAGTAACCCCTCCAATTAGCCTTTTCCTTATCAAAAGACCCTGAAAACGGGAGGGGAGCCGACCTATAGGTCACACCCAGCTACCCTGTTGAAGGGGACTGCGGCGTCATTCTTATCGATAGCCCTCCCAGCGTTGCACGCTTTTTTATAGCTATCTGTTCTTTTTATTGGTTTCGTTATTCTTTTTCGTTATGGATCGTCAATCTGCCTCTTCACCCAAGTTAAGTACTGGTTCGCCCTTTTTCTGTATTTAGGGAGTGATTTTGCCTTTCGTTTTGCCTTTATTTAGGATTTTTGTTAGGGCTCTCCTCCCATAACGAGCGGTAGCGAGCCGCCATTACGTCGTTTCCCTTGTTGTTTTGTACCAATTTCGAGCGGGCTTCTTTCAGTACCTATATATTTATATTTATATACTCGTAACTTATGGTATTTCAGTATATATTTTCAGTATATATTTTATTATGTCTTGGGTGGCAGTTACTTTGTCGATCTTGTTTGATCTACGTTTATTATTTCTGGGCTCAGCTCGTGTCGCTGCGCGAAATATCCTTTAATCTATTATTTCTAGGGTAAATGTACTAACACATACCAGAGAATAAATAAAATAAAGAAAAGGTCAGTATAACTGACTCGCTCACCCTCCAAGAGGGTGTCGGTATGAACACTAGGCGAGTGAGACCACTACCACGAGCCAAATGCCAATAGAAATCTCCCACTACAAAAACCCTCCATGAGGGGGGAGCCGACCCACAGAGTGAGCAGCACGTACTACTACTACTCCATCCCATGCTGCCGACTGCTGCGCCTCTGGTGGTCATCCTTTTCAGTTAGCGCACGAGTCACACGTGCCATTTTTTCTCTCTGTGTGTGCCCTTTCGTTGGATTTATCTATAATGGAGCGTGCAGCTATCGCAGCAGCTAAGTTAAGTACTCAGTATTTATGGTTAGTTGGTTTTTTCCGGCCCTGAGACAGTATTTGCCGTTTTTTAGGTATAAATACGAACTCTGGGTCGGAAGCATGGCAGCATGGTTCTGCCTCGTGGTGGGTTCGTTCTTGGTCTCCCATACCTAGAACATCCCCTTTATCTATGTACGCTCTATATTTTTATCCGCTTTACTTAGGGTACTGTCTACTCAGGTTGTCATGCATGCATGTCTTTTACCTTATGTAGCCTTCTTCTATCCAGACCCTAGTCCCGGCTCTTAGTATCGCCTATGGGACTAGCTTTGAGTGGGTAGACTTGCCTCGGGTTAGTCGTACACTCCCTGGATTTTTTCTCCTACTATATTGCTTTCTTTCTTTTATTTTATTTAATTATACTATGTATTTTGTTATAGTTAGGTTAGTTAGGCGTCTGCCTTAGCCTAGGTCCTGGCTTCATTGAGCCTAATACTACCGCTCATCAGTTCGTTGCTTCCCTATAGCATCTCTGATCAGTTGTTTTGGCCCAGTGGGCCTATATTCTACTGCTTTTCAGTCAGTTGTTCTTCCCGATAGCATCTCTCGATCATTTGGTTTGTCCTAGGCTTAGTTGTTTTGTTTTGGGTCTTACCGCTCGTGGTCACTACGGTGATCACGAGGGCAGCCAGACGCCTGCCCAGTCACCTTTCCCCCCTCCCTCTTTCCATAGAGTCGGGGGAGGGTGGGTCGGTCTACCCATGCTCGCTCCACATACCCGAGCCTGCCTCCCTCTCTCCCCCCAGGCGGAGGGGCTAGGGAGACGGGACAGACCCAGACTGGACTCGACCTCTCCGGCTTCTCGGTCCGGCCGGGTGGTAACGTGGTGGGGGGTACTGGCCTTTCCCCCCCCTCCGTTGCTACCTTGTCGCTCCGTGCTAGCTCGAGCCTGTATGTCTTCTCGCTCTTTCCCACCTTACTAGGGCTCCTTTCCTGACCGGAGTCCTGGTATCCAGCGGAAAGATGTTAGTCCACCCAGCAGAGTGGACCGGCGGAACATACAGTGGGTCCCTGCTAACCTTACCGTATTGCTGAGTTACTACACTCCGCTACGCACTGGACTTGGTCCGGTTCGTTTGAGTCTTAGGTTTAAGTGTTATTAGATTAAACTATAAGTTTATTTCTTAAGTACCTTAAACCACCACCCCCCCGTCCCTTACATGTCTTACCGGATCTCTCCGGGATTATAGCCTATTCAGGCGATTCAGGGAGGGGTTATGCCCAAATTTTTTCC
This sequence comes from Macrobrachium nipponense, assembly GCF_015104395.2. Classification (NCBI taxonomy): domain Eukaryota; kingdom Metazoa; phylum Arthropoda; class Malacostraca; order Decapoda; family Palaemonidae; genus Macrobrachium; species Macrobrachium nipponense. Next base: position 71,037,296 of record NC_087205.1, read on the forward strand.
GAGCTCCGGCATGCACGGAGTTCTTCTGTCCTTTAGCCTGTAAGTGATATTCTTTAAGATACTCATGTGTCTTCCCACTTACAGACCACCAATGTGAGCATCCGGGATGCGCCGCCACACTTCAGGACCCATGTGGACACGAAGTTTGCCGGTCCATGCTCCATGCGCGACTCCGCACGGGGACATCCAGGTCTGGTACCATGAGACTGTACCAATATGTTACGATCTGGTGAGCCAGCTTTTAGACGGGGTAAGTATTCCATCTCCGTTAGCTGCTCCGCTTCTGTTATAGTGCTTAAGTTTTCATCATTCACTTTACTTAAGGCATGTAAGTTTAAGTTGATACTTTTAAGTCTTAGTTTTAAGTGATTCTTAAATCTAATCTACGCCCTCTCTTCCAGGCGCCGGCAGTGAGGGATACCGCACTGGCAACCTGCGGGCCTGGGTCGGCGGTTTTGGAAGAACGCCGCCAAGGGTATGCCCTACATCCTAGAGAAACGGTTGGCGGTACTAATCTTCCCCGGAGGCAAGGCGATAGGATACGTCGACCCCCCAGTAGAGGCGGCCCCGACTATCGCCTTCATCCAACAACAGCTGGCTGCCTCATTAACTGACCAAGACCAGGATATCTCCACGGACGTCGCGACTTTAGATATTAATGTGGAACCTATGGTAGGTGTAGACGAACCTGTTGGTCGAGGTAGGTAAGGTGGACACCCAAGGGTCACCCTTGGGCGTAACTGTTTCTTCTACTCCTGCAACCTCTCCATCCTTCCAAGGCTTTACAGGTGATGAAATTGTATACTCCTCCTGACGCTTCGGTTAGACCTAAGGTCAAGGGTCAAGCAGTGAAATCCTTGACAAAGACGTCGTCGCGTCTAAGAAGACGGCTTCGCTTCATCCTCCTCGCGTAAGTCTCCGGCTGGGAATCCCGGAGCAGACAGGTCTAAAGCTTCTAGCTCCGGCTCTAAGTCCTCGAGGAGTAAATCCTCCAGAGAGAGATCTCGCACTCCGGCAGAGTCACCATTACCGCTACCCTTGGTTCCGATTCAGAGCCACCCCTCCACCTCCGCAGCAGCTCCGGCTTTGGACTCCAATGCTGGCCTGTTGCAACAGGTGGGCGACCTGGTTGGGTCCCTAAAGAGTAGCATGGAACAAATGATCTCTCGATTGTCGGATAGGATTACTTCTCAAGACTCCATTATAGCCGGAACTGAGAGAAGCTCCTCTAGCCTCTCCTCCACTTTCCATTACAAGTGGAACTCAGCTTCCTCCGTATGACTCGCTACTTCCGTTCTCGATGAACAACCCATGGAGAGTAGCGTCATACGCCCCCTTCCAAGACGGTCTCAATTTCTATACCGGAATTTGGAACTCGAAGGATAGAGGACTTCGAGTTCTACCCGGAAGACCTCCAGCCTCCGTTCATAGGCTACGCAAGGCTCACAGCTTCAGCCATGGTTCGGGATGATAGTGGTACCAAAGGAGACAGTCCCTCTATTCAAGAGACCAGGTCTCAAAGAGAATGGCTCAGGTGTTTAGAGGACATGGATTGGTTCTAATACCAAGATACAACCTTTTAAGAGTCCCTTTACCATTTCACAATGGATAAGAGTACCCCGCTCCCGTTCCTGACAAAGATCGCGAGGTCTACCATCCCAGCGGCCCAGAAGGGGGAACCCATACCTCAATTGAAGGAAGCAGATCCCACATCTCCGTTACTCCCCTCAGCCGGTAGAATTGTGGAAGACTTGCCGAACACCTTCTCAGCTGGCAAACTCAAACCGGACTGTGCTATGGAGCAGTTTGGTGAAAAGCTACCCAGGCTCCCAGATAGCCTTATTCAGGCTGAATTTGACGCGAAATCGCGATTAGCCAGATCAATTAACTCTATGGCTATGACCCGAGGTGGCAAACCATAGCCTATGGCTCAGAGCCGCTTTTTAAGCTCATGACCAAAATCCCTGACTCAAACGGTACAGTCAGATATGTTTGAGTTTGCCACTGCTAGAACGAATTGTAGGAAGCATGTCCTACAAGAGGCAAACCATTCGGCATGAGCCGAATAGGTTACTCCTCGTCTAACATCTGGGGGTGGAGCAGATCTCTTCCCAAGAAGCTATGGTGAAGGAAGTCCAGTCAGAGGCTACGAGGTTGAACCAGAGCCTTAAGGATCGTTGGGGCCTTACGGCTAAGAGGAGGCAAGACCTAACAGCTAAAGGTAAGGGGCAGAGGAAACCCAGGCGTTTCCAACCTTACCAGAAAAAGCAGCCACGCTTCCTCAGCAAGTTCCAGCGTGCCCTTCTTAGTGCAAACAGCCCAACCTTCCACTTCTAAAGCTCAATCACAGCCAATTTATGTGATATTCCCTCAGCCTCAGCCCTCCACCCTCTTAAGCCATCTCTCCAGCTTACAATCAAGCCTCGAGAGTCAAAGCTTCACAGAAGTATGACCGCTCGGGTAAGGGGAGGCAGAGGTAAGCGTTCCTTTCGTGGGAGAGGATCGGGAGGCCCCTTTAAATAGGGGAGGGGAAAGCACTTCGAGGAGAGGCCGAGGCGGTTACCAGAACCAATGAAGAACTTCAGGTAGGAGGGAGGCTGTTTCATTTTCGCCACCGGTGGAACTTCAGCGAATGGGCGCCCAGCATAGTGTCAAAAGGCCTGGGTTGGAGCTGGTTGACGAACCCACCTCCATCCAGACCTTTTCCGTCAACTTCCTTTGGGGGGGGCCAAGGATTGACAGAGTACGCGGAGACCTCCTTCAGAAAGGAGCTATAGTGAGAGTCAAGAGATTAAAATTTCAAGGTCGCTTGTTCAGCGTGCCCAAAGAAAGGCTCACAAAAAGAAGGGTAATCTTAGACTTGTCCCGCTTAAACTTAGCCATCCGCTGCGACAAGTTCAAGATGCTCACGATCTCACAGGTGCGGACCTTACTTCCCCGTGGGGCCGTCACCACCTCTATCGATCTTACAGACGCCCTACTATCATATCCCTATTGCAAGACACTTCCGTCGTATCTGGGTTTCAAGATAGGAGACCAGACATTCTCCTTCAAGGTAGTTCCCTTTCGGACTCAACGTGGCACAGGGTGTTCACGAAGCTAGCGGAAGTGGTAGTGCAACAACTCAGGTCACAAGGGATTATGGTAGTAGCGTATCTCGACGATTGGTTGATCTGGGCTTCAACAGTCGAGGAATGCAACAGAGCTACACTGAAAGTGATTCAGTTCCTGGAATATCTAGGCTTCAAGATAAACAGGACCAAGTCAAGACTCACTCCAGAGTCAAACTTTCATGGCTGGGCATTCAATGGAATCTATCCTCCCATACTCTGTCGATTCCATCAGCCAAAAGGTAAGAAAATAGCGAAGTCAGTCAAGCAAATTTCTAAGTCACAAACTGGCGTCAAGGAGGACTCAGGAAAGGATCCTGGGTTCTCTCCAGTTTGCATCATTGACGAACGTCTTAATGAAAGCCAAACGGAAAGACCTAACCAGAATCTGGCGCTCACGAGCAAATGGTCAGGTCCAGGGACAAACTATCCTCAGTCCCTCTGATTCTAAAGAATCGACTTCGGCCGTGGGCGAAAGTCAAGAATTTGTCGGTGTCAGTACCCTTCAGTTCCCTCCACCAGGGATCACCATCCACACAGACGCATCCTTAAGCGTTGGGGAGGGTATTCCCAGGTCAAAAAGGTTCAAGGAACTTGGTCACCTCAGTTCCGTCAGTTCCATATAAACGTACTGGAGGCAATGGCAGTGTTTCTTGACTCTAAAAAGGTTGCGTCCACCAAAGTACTCCCACATAAAGCTAGTCTGGACAGCGCAGTGGTAGTAAACATTGTATAAACAGAGGAGGCTCCAAGTCACGTCATCTAAATCATGTCATGGTAGCCATCTTCTCCCTGGCAGACAAGTTCAGTTGGCATCTCTCCTCCACTCACATAGCTGGAGTGAGAAACGTCATAGCAGACGCGCTATCCCGATCAGTGCCCCTAGAGTCGGAATGGTCACTGGACAACAGTTCGTTCCAATGGATCCTTCAAAGAGTTCCAGGGCTACAGGTGGATCTCTTCGCATCTCAAGCGAACCACAAAACTACCGTGTATGTAGCCCCCAACCTGGACCCTCTGGCCTATGCCACGGACGCCCTGGCTCAGACTGGAACAACTGGAAGAAGATTTATGTCTTCCCTCCAGTGAATCTTCTCATGAAAGTGTTAAACAAACTCAGGAACATTCAAGGGTCAAGTGGCTCTAGTAGCCCCAGACTGGCCGAAGAGCAATTGGTATCCCCTAATTCTGGAACTGGGCCTTCGTCCTCTTCGGATCCCCAATCCCAGGCTCTCCCAGTCAGTACAAACGAAGACTGTGTTCGCTTCCTCAGGGATTCTCAAACCCCCTAACTTTATGGGCGGATTTCATGAAGTTTGCAGCGAAAAGGAGATGCGAATATTGACCCATCAGAATATTCTCTTCTTGGAATCCGATAAAAGGATTCAACTTTGAGACAGTACGATGCTGCTGTCAAAAAGTAGCAATCTTCCTGAGAGAATCAGATATTAGAATCATGACAATTAATTCAGCTATATCCTTTTTCAGATCCCTATTTGAAAAAGGTTTAGCAGCTAGCACGATTACGTCAAACAAGTCAGCCTTGAAAAAGAATATTTCAATTGGGTTCAACATAGACTTGACGGATTCCTACTTCTCGTCTATTTCTAAGGCATGTGCTAGACTTAGACCTTCTGTAAGGCCTACGTCAGTTTCATGTTCTTAAACGATGTTTCTAAAACTGGCTTCAGAAACCGATAATGACACATGCTCGTTTATAATGCTCTTAAGAAAAACTCTATTTTTATTAAGCTTAGCTTCAGGAGCAAGAATTTCAGAACTGTCGGCTTTATCCAGAGATCCGGATCATATTCAATTCCTTCCCACAGGGGAAGTCCTACTTTCTCCGGAACGTAGCTTTTTAGCAAAGAATGAAGATCCTTTGATGAGGTGGGAACCTTGGAAGGTACTACCCTTCCACCACAAGATGTATCTCTTTGCCCAGTTTCAAACCTACGAGCCTTTCTGTCCAGGACCTCCTCATCCTCATCGGGTCCCCTCTTTAAGAGGGAAAAAGTGGAAGGAAACTTATCCATTAAAGGCATCAGGCAACAAATCTGTACTTTATTAAGCAAGCCAATCCTGACTCTTTCCGAAAGCACATGATGTCAGGGCAGTAGCCACCTCAATTAATAGTTCCAACATATGAACTTCGATGAGTTGAAAAAGTATACCGGATGGAAATCGCCGACAGTGTTCAAACGTCATTACCTTAAGTCCTTGGAAGCTCTGAAATTTTCAGCAGTAGCAGCGGGTAACATAGTTTCCCCTGACTCTAGCTAATCTGTAGTAGAAGATTCAGTCCTCCTTTCTACCTGCCTCACCCAACAGTTCGTCTATTCCTGCCTTGTTCATTTACATTCACCTTGTGTCTTAGCTGCTTTTATGATGGTGTAGTGGGTGCCCCTTATTTTTTACTAGGGAGGGACACTCACAGATGATTATAGATATTGATCTCATGGATGTTATCCCCTTATTTTTTATGCTAGGGGGATACATCTTATTTATAATGGTTACGGGTTTTGTATATTAAGTCATATACATTCCTTTATATATTATTATTGTTGATTGATTTGTTCATTTGATTTATATTAATTGCTATAATATTTTTTTGATACATGCCTTTACACAGATACCATTTTGATACATGTAAGCCATTTTACCCCTGTATATATGTAAATTACCTTATGTTAAGAAACATGATTAGAATTAAGTGTAATTTTTAAGCATATTTCTATTTTTGTATCACTGTGTATATGTATCTTTTTAGCAATTATATTCTTTTTATATTTATTTTATCTTTTATTTGAGACCTATTCTGATTTATTTTATTACTTTTGTTTACATCTTGTGCTATTTTCTCTGGTACGATTTCGCGCAGCGACACGAGCTGAGCCCAGAGGATTTTGACGTAAGGAAAAATCTATTTCTGGGCGATTGGCTCGTGTCGCCAGCGAAATCCCCACCCTACCCATCCCTTCGCCCAAGATTGTCTGCTAACTTCAGGATGGCCACCAGAGGCGCAGCAGTCGGCAGCATGGGATGGAGTAGTAGTAGTACGTGCTGCTCACTCTGTGGGTCGGCTCCCCTCATGGAGGGTTTTTGTAGTGGGAGATTTCTATTGGCATTTGGCTCGTGGTAGTGGTCTCACTCGCCTAGTGTTCATACCGACACCCTCTTGGAGGGTGAGCGAGTCAGTTATACTGACCTTTTTCTTTATTTTATTTATTCTCTGGTATGTGTTAGTACATTTACCCTAGAAATATAGATTCAAAGGATATTTTCGCTGGCGACACGAGCCAATCGCCAGAAATAGATTTTTCCTTACGTCAAAATCCCTTTTTCATGATTTCCTGTTTTACATACATGTACCATAAAAATGATCTCATCTCAGTGAGAGAGAGAGAGAGAGAGAGAGAGAGAGAGAAATTGCATAAAAACCATTAAAATCGTTTACCATTATATGGCACTATTCCCCTCCCATGACATTACTTAACATATTTGACAGCTTCTCAAGGTCCAAGTGTCTCTGGAGTTGAGGAAGGTAGGGAAATTGATACAGAGATTATTATTATTATTATTATTATATTATTATTATTATTATTATTATTATTATTATTATTATTATTATTATTATTATTATTATTTGAAAATAATAATTAAACATATATCTACATAAAAATTCTCTCATCTCAGTAAGAGAGAGGAGTTATCCTTATGTAAGTGAATGGAAAGGTTATTTTTTATCTCTTTAAAATACTACCAAATATGAATTTTGTTCATGAACTTCCCTGCCAGATATATACATAGCTTACGACTCTGACGTCACGACAAGAAAATTCAAACTCGCGGCACACCGCTACAGGTAAGGTCAGGTGATCTACCGTACCCGCCGCTGGGTGGCAGGTGTAAGAACCAATCCCCCTTTCCAGCCAGATTTTCTCTGTCACCGGCTTAACAGCACCTGTTGTTAAGTCCTCTCGATAGTGGATTTATTCACGTCGCCGTGGATAGTTTTTTGGATTGTTCTTTGCTTTTTTCCCATAATGGCTGATTCTGAACTTAGGAAATCTTCTATGTTTAGAGTATGTTCGAAGAGTGAATGTAAGGTGAGGCTTCCTAAAGCGTCTGTAGACCCTCACAGTGTGTGTATGAATTGTAGAGGGAATGACTGTTCCTTCATTAACCCTTGTCAAGAGTGTGAAAGGTTGGATGAGGATGGATGGAAGTCTCTTTCTTCCTACTTAAGGAAGTTAGAGAAGGATAGGGCGCGTAAGGCTTCTTCCAGAGTTCCAAGTAGGTCGCATGTTAGCGAACTTGATGTTGAGAACCCATAGTAGACGTAGTTCCTTCTCCTGTTTCAGCCCCTGCTCCCAGCTTTGAACCCGAAGATTTGTGTTCAGAGAACGCAGTAAGGAGTAATGAGAGCAAAGTACGCTCTTATAAAGGTAAGAGTGACAGTGCAAGTGATAAGTGCAGTGCCCCTAGTGCAGTGGAGGGTGCGTCTGACCGGCTCACTAACGCTTCCAGGCCTAGACCTCTTTCCAGACTCCCAGACCCAGTGGAGGAGGAAGTCGAAAGCCGCAGGGAAGGTTAGGGAGAACCCCCACCGGTCAGGCGTCCCCTCGGCAGATCCTGTTGCTCGCCTCCCAGGCAGCCTTGGATAGAGCCAAGAAGGAAGTGTTAAGACAGTGCTTCTCGTCTTCTTCGTCTCCTTCTCCTAAGCATAGATGGAGCGCTTCGGAGTCGTTCGCCCTTCTCCGCCCCTCCTCTCAAGAGATCTTGGAAGGGAACCTTGCGCCCTTCCTTCCAGCCGATCCTTCTAGAAGAGCCAGAGACGAGCGTAAGAGAACCAGGAGATCTCAAGGATCCTCTTCTCCTTTCCGCGCTCGGGCTTCTACTCCTGCCGAAGAGTTTGAGATCGCCAGCGCGCATCTTGGCCGGCCTACAGGCGCAGATTTCTGCTTTAGCCAACTTTTCTTTAGCAAAGGGAGTTCTCACCGTCGGAAGGACATCTCTCTACCGGTGAAGAAGTCGAAGAAGGATTACTGCTGGATTTCCTCGCCTACTGCAGAAGAGTGCAAGAGCCTCGCAGCAGAGCCTCTTTCATTAAAGAGAAACTCAGTCGCTCTCCGCGAGCAGGCGCTCCTCTCCCGCCAGCAGACGTAAGGATCTCGACAGGTGTTCTTCTCCGGAACGAACTGCTCTCCTAGTTTTTAGGGAGGATAGGCATCGCTTTCTGAAGACTCGCTCCTCTTCTAGCAAGCGTTCAAGAGTTTGACAAAATACCCAGGATTCTCGTTCTGTCCAGGATCGTTAGTAGGCGCTCTTCGCCTGGAAGCCGCTCTCCTCTGCACAGCGCACGGAGACTAGTAGGCGCTTTTTTCTCCGGATTTTGTTTCTTCGCCTGAGATTCGTTCGCCATCTGTCAGACACAGAGAAGATAGTAGGCGCAAAGAGCCTAGCAAGAGACAGACTAGACAATCTCCTCCTCGCGAGCGCCCTCGGTTGGATAGGCGCTCAGAATCTCGCAAACGCTTCGCGTCTGACAGACGCTCTTCTTCGGAAGACTTTTTGCCTTGTGACAGGCGCCAAGAGCCTGACAATCGCTTTGGATCGGACAAGCACCAAGGGCCTGACAAGCGCTTAAAACTTGACAGGCGCCTAGAGCCTAGCAGGCGTAAGGTACCTGATAGGCGCTCTCCTCATACTAGGAGCCCTTCAGTTGTCTCTGACAAGGATTTTGACAGACGTGCCTCCTCTAGCAGGCGCTACTCTTAGTAGGCGCTCTCCCAGTAGGCGCTCTCCCATAGGCGCTCTCCCAGTAGGCGCTCTCCCAGTAGGCGCTCTCCCATTAGGCGCTCTCCCAGTAGGCGCTCTCCCAGTAGGCACTCTCCTGGTAGGCGCTCTCCTAGGAAAAGCTCTCCTATAGACAGCCGATCTTCCAAACGTCATTCTTCGGAAGAAGGACATGGTGCTTCCGAGGAAGATCTTCCAAAGGATTTCTTCAGTTCCTGTTATAAGAGATTAACAGAACTTCTCTTACAAGAATTTGGAGAGTCTCTTTCGGCGGTGCTCCTCCGTCTCCCCCTTCCTTATTTTGCAACGCTAGAACTTCGAAGACGTCGTCGGTGGTGAAGATGAAACCTACGGTGTCGATGAAGAAGGCGCTCAAGAGCTTTGACGATTGGTTGGTCTCTAAGGAGGAGAAGGGGAAGACCGTTTTTTCCTTTCCACCTTCCAAGCTTACGGGAAAGATGGGATTCTGGTACGAGTCGGGGGAGCCTTTGGGTTTGACTCTTCCAGCTTCTGCAGACTCGGACTTCTCTTCGTTGGTGGATTCTGCCCATCGCTCGGCACTTAACTCTGCAAAAACGATGTGGGGTATGAGCGAACTTGACCACCTTCTGAAGGGAATGTTCCTGGTTCTGGAAGTGTTTAACTTCCTCGACTGGACCCTCGGAGTCTTGGCTAAGAGGACGAGGGAGCAAGAGTCTCTTTCTCCGGAGGATTTGCATTCGGTCCTGTCTTGCATGGACAAGGCAGTGAGAGATGGTTCTGGAGAGATAGCTTCGCTTTTCGGGGCAGGAGTTGTTAAGAAAAGGGCAGTTTTCTGCTCCTTTTTAACCAAGGCGGTGTCTCATGCGCAGAGATCGTCGTTGTTATACGCTCATCTTTCCCAGCAGCTCTTCCCCAAGATCATCAATGACATTTCCAGCGCACTTTCAGCAAAGGCGACGCAGGATATGTTGGCTCGTTCAGCGAGAATTCCAAAGGCTTCCTTTCAGCCTAAGGTGAAGAAGGAAACGTCGATTAAGCAAGAGCCCTTTCGAGGAGGCCCTTCTTCCCGCGCTTCTTCCTCCAGAGGAACAAGACCTCCTAGAAGAGGAAGGACCTTCTCTCGATCGATCAGATCGAAGAAGTAGTACGAGTGTCCTCCAGACTGCAGTAGGTGCCAGACTGCTAAGTTTTGCAGACGTCTGGGCACAGAAGGGGGCGGACAACTGGTCCCTCTCTATAATCAAGAAAGGATACCTCATTCCCTTCGTTTCGAGACCACCTTTGACCACCACCAACCAAGGGAGTTAGTGGCCAGGTACAAAGACCCCCACATGAATCAGGCCCTTGCTCTAGCAGTAGAGCTGATGCTGGAGAAGCAAGTGATAGAGATGGTGCAGGACCCTCTTTCCGCGGGTTTCTACAACCGTCTTTTTCTTGTGCCCATGAACTCAGGAGGATGGAGACCGGTTCTGGACGTAAGCGCCCTGAATGTCTTTGTGAAGAAGAGAAGGTTTATGATGGAGACAACATCCTCAGTATTAGCAGCCCTTCGTCCAGGGGACTGGATGGTGTCACTAGACCTTCAGGACGCTTACTTTCATGTGCCAATCCATCCTTCTTCGCGCAAGTTCCTGAGATTCATGTGGAAAGGGAAAGTGTTCCAGTTCAGGGCTTTGTGCTTCGACCTCTCCACAGCCCCTCAAGTCTTTACAGGGCTGATGAAGAACGTAGCCCAATGGCTTCATCTCAAAGGAGTGAGGGTGTCCCTTTACTTGGACGATTGGCTGATCAGGGCCAAATCGAAGGAGAAATGTCTGGAGGACCTTCACATCACTTTGACCTTAGCAAGTTCTCTGGGTTTGCTGATAAACTTCGAGAAATCACAGCTAATCCCCAGCCAAGATCGTATCTATCTGGGGATTCGGATGATTTCTCAGGTTTTTCGAGCATTTCCATCCCCGGAAAGGATAAACCGTTGTGCAGAGAAGGTCGCAACCTTTCTAGAGAAAGATGTATGCACAGCGAGGGAGTGGATGAGTCTGTTGGGGACACTCTCCTCGCTGGAGCAATTCGTTTCTCTAGGGAGGTTGCACTTCAGACCCCTCCAGTTCTTCCTGAATCGGAACTGGAATCGGGGTGCTCAGGACCTAGATTTTGTGTTCAAGATCTCGAACGAGATAAAAGAGGATCTCCGTTGGTGGGCAGACCCTCTTCTTTTCAAGGAAGGCATTTCCTTACGGTTGAAGAACCCCGACCTAGTGTTATTTGCAGACGCATCGGACAAAGGTTGGGGAGCGACTCTAGGCTCCAGGGAAGTGTCAGGCACCTGGATGGAGGAACAGGTGTCCTGGTATATCAACAAAAAAGAACTCATGGCGATTTGGTTAGCCCTCAAGGAGTTCGAACCTCTCGTTCAGAAGTCTTCAGTTCAGATCAACTCGGACAACACCACAGCCCTGGCTTACATTCGGAAACAGGGGGGGACTCACTCATTCTCCCTGTAACGAAACAGCAAGAATGTCTCCTCTTGTGGTCGGAGGAAAGGGAGATAAGTCTCCTCACCAGGTTCGTACAGGGAGAAAGAAATGTCAGAGCAGATCTGCTCAGCAGAAGAAACCAAGTCCTTCCCTCAGAATGGACCCTTCACTCGGACGTATGCCAGGAACTGTGGAAGATCTGGGGCAGACCTCATCTGGACCTCTTTGCAACTTCCAAGAACGCGAGGATAGACCTGTACTGCTCACCGATTTCAGACCCGAAAGCAGTAGCGGTAGACGCGTTCCTGTTGGACTGGAGCAACCTAGACCTTTATGCGTTCCCCCTTTCAAGATTCTAGGGGAGACTCTAAGGAAATTCTCAGCGTCAGAAGGAGCAAGGATGACCTTGATAGCTCCATTCTGGCCCGCCCAGGACTGGTTCTCAGAGGTACTGGAATGTTGGTAAATGTTCCAAGATCCCTGCCACTAGAGTCGATCTGCTCAAACAGCCCCACTTCGACAGGTTTCACAAGAACCTCCCCGCTCTCAGTCTGACTGGATTCAGACTATCAAGAGTCTGGTCAGAGCTAAGGGGTTTTCGGCAAAGTCTGCAAGAGCAATTGCCAATGCACGTAGACCTTCCCACTTCCAGGGTCTACCAGTCGAAGTGGGATGTTTTCCCGACATTGGTGGCAGGAATCAGAACGTTTCCTCCACTCCAGTACCTCTGTGACCCCAGATAGCAGACTTTCTATTTTCCTGAGGGAAAAATGCGGTTGGTAGTCTCAACCATTAAGGGCTACAAGAGTATGCTATCTTCTGTGTTCAGACACAGGGGATTAAACATCTCTGAAGATAAGGATCTGCATGACTTAATCAAGTCGTTTGAGACATCTAAAAGGAACTCTTGTTTAACCCCAAGCTGGAACCTGGATGTAGTGCTATCGTTTTTGAGATCCTCTAGATTCGAACCTCTCCATTCAGCTTCCTTCAGAGATCTTACTATGAAGACCTGTTTCTCTGCGCTTAGCTTCGGCTAAGAGAGTAAGCGAACTGCAAGCTCTGGAAGGAGATGTTGGGTTCCAAGGAGACTCAGCTGTGTGTTCGTTTCTCCCGTCTTTCTTAGCCAAGAATGAAAACCCCTCTTCACCTTGGCCCAGGAGCTTCGAAATTAAAAGCTTATCCCCTCTAGTGGGAGTAGAAGAGGAGAGGACCCTTTGCCCTGTAAAAAGCTTAAAGTTTTATCTCCAGAAGAAGAAAAAACTTGGGGCTAACTCAGACATCCTATGGTGTTCCGTAAGAGATCCATTAGGCCCTTATCAAAGAATGCCCTGTCATTCTTTATAAGGAACCTTATCAAAGAAGCTCACGCATCTTGTAACCAAGATTAGTTTAGACTTCTTAAAGTCAAGGCGCATGAGGTAAGGGCCATCTCTACGTCTTTGGCTTTCAAGAAGAACATGTCCTTACAAAACCTCATGAAGGCGACTTATTGGAGGTGTGAGTCAGTCTTTGCCAACCACTACCTGAAAGACGTAAGAATTATGTATGAGAAGTGCTTTGGGGTTAGGCCCGTACGTATCGGCGGATTCAGTGGCTGGGGCAGCTGAAGCATATCCTTTTATAAATATTTCCCTTATTGTATTTGTATTGTGTTTTTGGTTGTGGGAAGGAGGATGCAGGGGGCATCTCCTTCTTTTGTAGTTCTAACATTTGTGTTTTTGCTTAGGTGATTGTTTTGTGCTTGAAGCTCCTTGCAATGGTAGTGGACAGGCTCTGTCATTTAAGTGGGTTGATCCCCGTTGACTAGACCCTAACTGGATTCTACCAAGTAAGCGGAGTCAGTTCCCATTGGTAGACCCAAAGAGTTTTTCAGCTGTAGGTCACGCCCTCGCTGTAACTCTTCAGGCAACGCAGACTTGTAGACAGTAACTATGAAGTCTTCTGCCTAAATCAGGTAAGAAAAAACCAAGGGTATTTATTACTTTAACATGTTATTTCCCCTTTCTTCTGGAACTTATTATGTCTTTTCCCTTTCCCTCCACCAAGGGTGTCAATCAGCTATCGTAATATATCTGGCAGGGAAGTTCATGTACAAAAATGATAGTTAGTTATAATAAAAAAGTTTTGTACATACTTACCTGGCAGCATAATATACGATTGATGGCCCGCCCAGCCTCCCCTCAGGTGACAGGTGGAAGAGAAAATCTGGCTGGAAAGGGGGATTGGTTCTTACACCTGCCACCCAGCGGCGGGTAAGGTAGATCCACCTGACCTACCTGTAGCGTGTGCCGCGAGTTTGAATTTTCTGTGTGACCATCAGAGTCGTAAGCTATGTATATATCTGCCAGGTAAGTATGTACAAAACTTTATTGTATACTAACAATATCATTTTTGTATTATACAGTTTATTATTATTTTTTTTTTTCTTTTGGGGTGGGGTGGTCTATCACAGTCCTCCAATTCAACTGGGTGATATTTATAGTGTGGGGTTCCGAGTTGCATCCTGCCTCCTTAGGAGTCCATCACTTTTCTTACTATGTGCGCCGCTTCTAGGATCACACTTTTCTGCATGAGTCCTGGAGCTACTTCAGCCTCTAGTTTTTCCAGATTCCTTTTCAAGGATCTTGGGATCATGCCTAGTGTTCCTATGATTATGGGTACAATTTCCACTGGCATATCCCATATCCTCCTTATTTCTATTTTCAGGTCTTGATACTTATTCCATTTTTATGTATGCAACTTACCAAGATAGTTACATAGCTATAGGTTTCTAAAAACGGTCGGCAGCTAGAATTTTTGAAATTCGCGGTGTAGCACTAGTTTGTTTTGGTCAGGTGATACCCCCCGCCCACTATCAGGGGAGTGATGGAACCAACACCGTACGAAAATCAGTTGTTTCTGCCGGCTGGTACTGTTAACACAGTTTCAGTAGTCAGCGGAATTTTTGGAATTCTTTGCCGCGCTCATTGTTGGAGTTATTTGGTGAAGTACTCTGAATATTGGTAGCTTTTGTTTTGGTGATTAGCTATTAGGAATTGAAATAGTTTAAATACTGTTACACCAAAATCCACTAGTTTTGAATTGGTCTAAATAATGTCAGACACTAGTTCATCTGGGATTAGGTATTGCAGTAAAGGCTGCAATACTAGGATCGCTAAACCGGGTAATGATCCACATTCAATTTGCACAGATTGTAGGGGGACAGACTTGTACACCAGATCAAACTTGTGGGGAGTGTATTAATTAATGGGATCAAAGAACTTGGAAGATCTTGACTAGTACCCAAACAAAAGTTTAAGTTAGAGAGATAAAAAGAGAAGAGCTGCTTCTAGAGCTAAAGCAAAAAGCTTAGTTAGTCAGGAATTGTCTAATGATAATTTGTCTCTTTCTGAACCTTCCCCTTCACCTGTCCTTCCCAGTCCTAATCTAGGCTCTCTCACACCCGAACCTGATGCTGTGGCCAATTTAGAGGCAAAGAGTTGATCATGAAATTTTCGATCATGGTCCAAGCAATGGAGAAATTAGGAGCGTTCGTGAAAACCCTAATGGACAAGGTAAGTGTAAGTGAGTGGCAAAAAGCAAGTGTTGTGGAGGGAGTTGGCTGTTCGGCCCACTGATTTCTCCCTAGACAAAGGTCCCTGTCAAACTCCCCAGAACCTGGGAGGAGGCATACTGGTAGCCCAAGAGAGGTCAGTAGGGTCTGCCCACGAGCAGTTGCCCCCTCAAGCGATTCTGTTGACAAATCCCAGATTGCAACAGAGCGCCATTGGAAAGGCGTCTCTAAAGGAGTACCGCTGTCGTCTAGTGCTTCCAGTTCTGGGGAGTCCTCTCCCAGGCGCCAGTGGCATTTCCATGACGAGTCCCGTCCATTGAAAAGGAGGCTCATAAGTTGTCTCCTCTCCAGTCCCCTGTAAAAGGCTAGCCCTTTCCGGAAAGAACAGCCTTCGGGTGTAGTTTTTGGGACTCTCTAGAGAGATTCTCTAAGGATATGGCAGGAAAGGGACATCATAGTGAGAGGATCACATCCTCTAAGTCTAAGTTGTCGTCAAGAAAGTCTTCCTCTGGCAGACTTTCAGAGGTGAAGAGTACGGGGAAGAGTAAACTTCTGGAGATGTCTTCAGCACCGGTCCACACCTGTAATGCTGAAGGACAGATAAGACTCCCACCAGTCTCATCTGTAATTCACGAGACTCCTGGGAGACAGGTTCAGCGTTCGGAGTATGAGAACCCACTGACTCCGAGCACCACAGTTTGCCTGCAAGCCAGAGCAGCCTTTGGCGCCCGGAACTTCCACGGCGACACTAGAACAACCTTTGGCAGCTGTGTAACTACTTGGTAAGTTGCATACATAAAAATGACTTTTTTATGATAAAATAAGATTTTATGTATACTTACCAAGTAATTACATGATCAAAGCCTGCCCTCCTCCCTTCACATGGATAATAGGGCATAAACAACTGATTTTCGTACGGTGTTGGTTCCTCACTCTCCCAATAGTGGGCAGGGGGTATCACCTGACCAAAACAAACTAGCGCTACCGCGAATTTCAAAAAGTCTAGCTGCTGACGGTTTTTATAAACTATAGCTTTGTTGTTAACCTACCTAGTAAGTATACATAAAATCTTATTTTATATTAAAAACAAGGTACATTTTTTGTTTTCCCTTTTTCTTTCTCTTCAACTCTGGGGTGTCCATGGTATTGGCGGGACATCACGTGAGTGATACTTTCTTCTTGATTTTGTCAATCAACGTCACGTCTGGTCTATTTGCATGTATCACCCTATCTTTTCTGATACCATAGTCCCAGAGGTTTTTTGCCTGATCGTTTTCTATCACTCCTTCAGCTTGGTGCTCGTACCAGTTATTACTGCAAGGGATCTGGTGTTTCTTGCACAGGCTCCAGTGGAGGGCTTTTGCTACTGAATCATGCCTCTTTTTGTACTGGTTCTGTGCAAGTGCTGGACATTCGCTTGCTATGTGGTTTATGGTTTCATTTTTCGTATTGCACTTCCTACTTATGGGAGAGATGTTATTTCCATCTATTTGTTCTCTGAACATATCTGGTTCTTAGGGCCTGATCTTGTGCCGCTGTTATCATTCCTTCAGTTTCCTTCTTGAGCTCTCCTCTCAGTAGCCATTGCCACATGTCATCGCTGGCTAGTTCTTTAGTCTGTCTCATGTATTGTCCATGCATTGGTTTGTTGTGTCATTCTTCTGTTCTGCTTGTCATTCTCCTGTCTCTGTATATTTCTGGGTCTTCGTCTACTTTTATCAGTCCTTCTTCCCATGCACTCTTGAGCCACTCATTATTATTATTATTATTATTATTATTATTATTATTATTATTATTATTATTATTGTATTATTATTATTATTATTATTATTTTGTTAGATGATGGCAGCATCAGTGGAATTGATTTTATATATGGTCTTTTCAATTCTTCTTATTATTCTCTTCTCATCAGGCTGATATTTGCTAATAGCTGGCCGATGTTCATATCTTGGTTAAAGAAAAAGGTTTTCTAAAAATACCAATTTATTTTTGTTATGATAACAAAAGTGGTTAACAAAATCTTAGTCTAAGGGCGTAATGGAATTCCAACGTTTCAAACCATATTTCATGGTTCATCTTCAAGGAAAGGTGTAGCGTGAACTGATTGGAATGGGGTCGTTCGGCGGTATTTATTGTGTCCCAGGTGCTCTGTCTGATGGGTGCTGCGTTTTCATTGGCTGAACAGAGGATTAAGTCCCTGAGTCAAGCCGTCTTGCAGAGGTGGAAGCTCGCACTGCTCTTCGCGTGCGGACGCTGGAGACTGGGAGCGTAGTATTGGGAATGTCATTGCCGGCAGATAGGGGCACCTGATTGGTCCGTTCGATCGGCTCTACGGTGCTGGCGGGCGGCGCCCTACGTGCCACCGTCGGAAGGAGTGAAGTCTCTTGAGTGGTGTTTGCGGCTTGGTCCTCTCCTTCCCCGATGTGTAGGGCCTCTAAGAGGTGCGGAAGGCGAACGGTGGGTCTGCCGCCTTATTCGAATAATACCCAATAGTAGGGAATAATGTCCTTCCGAGTTTAATCCTGGTATTGTGGGATGTTTTTTGCATGGTTTATGGATGGCGCCTTCCTGAGCGTGGCAGGATATCCTCTTGGAAAATCGCATCGTTGTCATACCAATGTAGGCGCTGGGGCATTCCCGGACAGGGCATTTGTATTGGTAGACAACGTTAGTTTTCTTGAGAGGGTCCTGCATCACAGGGGCTGGGTTGTTTTTCATAATCAAGCCACTAGTCTTCTTGCTTTTATAGTAAATGATCAATTTCACATCGATAAGTGGTACCAGCAGGAGCCTCGCCCGCCGCCCTTGAAGACGTCACTCTCTTTTACAAGGGAGTATTTCACAAGAAATACAAAGAGGACGAGCGAGCCCTTGTAACATCATCGAAAGGAACGTCTCCCCACTGACCCGCCCTGCGAAAAAAGTGAAATTGATCATTTTACTATAAAAGCAAGAAGACTAGTGGCTTGATTATGAAAAAACAACCCAGCCCCCGTGATGCAGGACCCTCTCAAGAAAACTAACGTTGTCTACCAATACAAATGCCCTGTCCGGGAATGCCCCTGGCGCACCTACATTGGTATGACAACGATGCGAGTTTCCAAGAGGATATCCTGCCACTCCAGGAAAGCGCCATCCATAACCATGCAAAAAACATCCACAATACCAGGATAACTCGGAAGGACATTATTCCTAATATTGGTATTATCGATAAGGCGGCAGACCACCGTCGCCTCCGCCTCTTAGAGGCCCTACACATCGGGAAGGAGAGACCCAGCCTCAACACCACTCAAGAGACTTCACTCCTTCCGACGGTGGCACGTAGGGCGCCGCCCGCCGGCACCATAGAGCCGATCGAACGGACCAATCAGGTGCCCCTATCTACCGGCAATGACATTCCCAATACTACGCTCCCAGTCTCCAGCGTCCGCACGCGAAGAGCAGTGCGAGCTTCCACCTCTGCAAGACGGCTTGACTCAGGGACTTAATCCTCTGTTCAGCCAATGAAAACGCAGCGCCCATCAGACAGAGCACCTGGGACACAATAAATACCGCCGAACGACCCCATTCCAATCAGTTCACGCTCACCTTTCCTTGAAGATGAACCGATGATACTGTTGGAAACGTTGGAATTCCATTACGCCCTTAGACTAAGATTTGTTAACCACTTTTGTTATCATAACAATAAATTGGTATTTTTAGAAAACATTTCTTTAACCAAGATATGAACATCGGCCAGCTATTAGCAAATATCAGCCCTGATGAGAAGAGAATAATAAGAAGAATTGAAAAGACCATATATAAAATCAATTCCACTAATGTCTACCAGAAAGTTGCTAATGCATCTTCTGGTAATTTTTGCATCTTCCAATCTTGGATGGTCTGGGAT
>NC_087205.1:71056608-71079692 GCF_015104395.2 Macrobrachium nipponense
TTTCTTAAGAACTTTGCCAGTTTTCTTACAGCTGAATCATATTGACGAAGGGTTGAGTCCCTTATCTGACTCTAGAAACAAGGTATTTAGAGGATCAATGTTATCATCTCTTTGGTGCTGCAAATTTTCATAAAGTCCATAAAAGTTAGGGCAACCTCTGAATTCTTGAGGAAGCTAACACACTGCGAGTTTGTACTACCTGTGTCAACTTGGGATCTGGGATCCGCCGAGGGAGGAGTCCTAGTTCTACCATCAGAGGAAACCAATTGCTCTTGGCCAATTGGGGGCTACCAGAGCTATCTGACCTTTGAAAGTCCTGAGTTTGTCTAGTACTTTCATTAACATGTTTATCGAGGGAACAGATAAATTCTTTGCCAAGTGTTCCAATCTATGGACATGGCGTCCGTGGCATAGGCCAGAGGGTCCAGGTTGGGAGCAACATAACATTTTTAGTTTGTTGTTGGATTCCGTGGCGAATAGGTCCACCGCTGAAGGTTCGGAATCTGTTGACAAATCCAATTGAATGAATCTTTGTCCAATGACCATTCCGACTCCAGCGGAGTTGTCCTTGAAAGTGCGTCTGCTACCACATTTCTCACTCCTGCCAGGTGTACAGCTGACAGGTGCCATTGGTTTCTTGTTGCAATCGTAAAGATTGCTATCATCACATGATTTATGTGACTTGATTTGGATCCCCCTCTGTTTAAGCAAATGGACGATTACTTCGTTGTCCAGAATTAATCTGATGTGTTGCTTCTTTGCCGGGGCTAGTTTCTTCAGAGTTAAGAATACTGCCATGGCTTCCAATATGTTGATGTGGAGTTGACGCAATGTTACTGACCACAAACCTTGGACTTTTTCGTATTGGGAGTAACCTCCCCAACCGCTTAGAGAGGCGTCGTGTGTATTACCAATGCTGGTGGTGGAAATCGTAGGGGAATCGATTTTGCCAGATTCTTGGCCTTGGTCCAAGGGAGCAATCTTTTCTTTAGTATTTGTGGGATTAGAGATATTTTGTCTCGTTTCCTCTTGTTCGCCTTGGATCGCCATACCCGATTTATATCTTTCAGTTTTGCCTTTAGTAATGTGTCTGTTACTGATGCAAACTGAAAGTGAGCCCTAGGAATTCTTTCTTGTCTTCTCCTGGACGTTAATTTGTCCTTGAGAAAATTTTTTTGTTTTCTTTGCTATTTCTTTCCTTTTTGTTGAGGGAAGAGTAGTCTGTGTGTGATTAGTTCCATTGCAGTCCTAACCATTGGAAACGTGCTGCTGGAGTAAGACGGGACTTCTTGAGGTTTATTTTTGAAAACCTAAGTGTTCCAAAATTTTATGACTTTGTTTGTCGCCTTTACGCAATCCTCTATATTGCTGGCCCATATAAGCCAATCGTCTAGATAGGCCGACTAAACTGTATTCCTTGAGTTCTCAGCTCTTGGACTACTGTCTCTGCCAGCTTCGTAAATATCCTGGGCGCTATACTGAGTCCGAATGGCATCACTTTGAATGAGTATGCCCTTCTGCCTAGTTTGAATCCTAGAAAGGGACGAAAATGCCTTGCTATCGGAACATGATAGTAAGCGTCTGTAAGATCTATAGAGGTGGTGACGGCCCCACGGGGAAGTAAGGTCCGCACCTGCGAGATAGTCAACATATGGAACTTGTCGCATCGAATGTAAGTATTCAGATGTGACAAATCTAGAATCACCCTTCTTTGTTCTGAGTCTTCTTTGGCACGCTGAACAAGCGTCCTTGAAATTTCAAAGATCTTACTTCTTTTATTGCATTCTTTTGCAAAAGATCTTTGGTGTATAGGTCTAGTTCTGCCGATGGAGCTTGATGAAAAACTGGTTAGTGGAGGGGGCCCTTTTATCCAACTCCACCCAGACCCTTGGATACTATGCTGGAAGCCCACTTGCTGAACCTCCACCGGCTCCGAAATTTGTATAGTCTTCCCTACCTGAGATGTCTCAATGGTTTGAAGAGGGTCTGTTTCCTCGTCTACCCCTGTATCCTCTGCCTCTTGTTGAAGTCCTTCTCTATTATTGAAAGTTACCTCTGGCTCTACTACCTCTGGCGTACCTATTGTACCCATGGAAACACTCCTTGTGTCTCAAAGGAGGGGTTAAAAGCCGGAGAAGGAGCTTGATGTTGAGGAGGCTGAGTCATCCAAACGTATTGTTGTTGTTGGGGGTTGGGTGGGATTTAGACGTAGACGGCTGAGTCCCTTGAGGTACAGGAATCGTCGTCTGAACGACAGCTTTGGGGTTGTGGAGTCTGGTATGATTGGAAGTTCCTAAACCTCTTCCTGCCTCTTGTCTGATTTCCTGATTGTTCATATTTCCGTTTTGGCATCAGGCCCCGAACGAACTTTGAGACTTTGATTGACCCTAGCAGCCTCACCTAAGACACTGTTAACAATGTCTTCCGGGAATAAGTCTGGGCCCCAAATTGAGGCTTTAATCAATTTATTTGGCTCATGCCTTATTGTAGCTCTGAAAGCACATGCTTTCTGCAATTACGGCGTGCTACAGCAAAGTCATAGGCATCACTTTGAAGTGTGAGGAGGAGAGACTTGGTAAGGATCTTGAACAATGACTCGTCTTGGTATACCAGCGAAGCCATTTCTGCCATTGTAGCGGAGTTGATTGATCTACTTAACCGAGTACGTGCCTCATACTCGATTCTGACCAAGGATTCTGGGAGTCTCGGAAGTTTGTCACTGAACTGTGTAGAGGCACAGTCAATGTTCAGTTTCCCTGTGGTGAAAGTTGCTGGGGCGTCAACCCAGCATTCATGATCTCCCGGAAAAATAAAAGTAGAGAAGTCAACTCCGTCTCTCTTAGTTGTGGCATGGGCTTGTCCTCCATAGCCGCCTGAAGAGCCAGATCAACTACTTTTGTAGTACAAGGTGTCGGTGTTTGACCTTCTACTACAAACATTGTGTAAGAACTCTTATGGGGGACAACATTGTGTTCACACACTCCCATTCGTTCAATGTCCGGACCCATGCGGACTGAGCCTGTTCCTTAGGATAGATCATCGTCTCCTTAGGAATCTTATCTAGTCTTACTAGCGCTTCCTCTGTCAGTCGAGCATATCCTGGGAAGGGAAACTGCAATCCCGGCGGGTAGAATTCAAAGTCCTCTACCGGCCGAGTTCCACATCCTTCTATGGTTAACATGCCATCCACGAATGGTGCATGTAAAGCCAATCGCCACGGATTGCTCTTTACGAAAGCCGGAAGTTTAGAAGCGTCTGGCAACACAAACTGTTGTTGTTGTGGCAGTCCAGTTCTCAGGAGATTTTCTAACATGTTCTCCTGGTTTTGCAGTCTCTGAGCAAAAGTGTCCATAGACTGCAACCGATCCGAGATGGTTCCAATCTGAGATTGGACCATACTTTCCCATCTTCTCCATTAAAAGATTAGAGAAGGCAACCGGATCAAAGGAAGGTTTCTGAAGCCTTAGATTTGGAGCTCCTTGATCTCGACCCGTGATGTAGGGGAGTAGCTGCTACCGGAATCTCCGAAGACTTAGATGCATTTAATGACTTGGTAAGTCTCGGTAACCTAGATGGTTTACTTGGCTTAGATAAGGCCTTCCTCAAGTGGTTTGACTTTTGGTATTACTGAGCCTGGTCTGTCCCCAACCAGGGTCTTTGCAGTAAACCCTTGAAAAGAAGCATGAGAAGATGTTAAAGATGGTGCAGGGCTAAGAACAGGAATCTTAGACCGCACACTACTTGCCCCACTTACCTCCCTACCTTGATCGCTGGCATCCAGAACCATTGGTTCTATGTCAAGGCTGATGGCCGCCACGTCTTCTAACACTTCTTCCCCTAGTCCCTCAAGATCTTCAGGCAAGGACTGCGTGTCTTCCCTTATCTTGGCAATAATGGGTGCAGCCACTTCCTTGGGAACTGCCGCTGACATCTTGGCATTTGGGTAGAGGAGGGTGCATAACTCCTCTGATAGAATATAAGGTTTCTTAGCTTAACGTTACGGCCGAATCCGCCAACCCAGATCTTGAGGGTCGAAAGAGATGTGTTTCTTGACAGCCTGTGGGGTCTGAAAAATAAGTACTAATTAGGATTATCACTTTCTTAAAACTAAAGAGAATAATTTGTTCACTTCTTGAACATCATATCTCATAATTAGTAATGAAATATCTAAGTGCGGACTCACCGAGTCCGAGGTTATATCGGCAAAAAGCCCATAACAGATCTCACACGCATCCGGATGCCAGACGATGAGGTCATCGACCTGTACGGCGCGGGTGCATGGGGACCTGCAACCTCATGTCCGCACCTTGCTGAAGGACAGCTGCGCAAGCTGTATCTGACAACGCCCCACCTGTAAGGTAAATTGATACATAAGTATTCAATTTGTTATATATAAAACTACCGGAAGCCCCGGATTATTTATCGTAATCTTAAATTATAACATATATAGTAAAAATAGACTTCTGTATACTAAATTTTAACATATACAGCTCGGTCATTTAGTCTATGAATCTTTTTATTCTGTTGAAAATTATGGCGGATCTAACTTCGTATTTATCCGCCTGCTCCGGGAAACTAAATCCACTTAAGGAAAAAAATATTCTCCAATGATTGTATCGCTACCAAGGTAGATGTATACTGTACCAAAAGGTGTTGAGCGGCGGATATCGGTTACGTAGTCTGTCCGCCTGCTCCGAAATTTCGTGCATAGTAAACAATAGAATATAAGATTTTGTAGGCTACGTCTGTACGCCTCTTCCGGGATCGACCGACAAAATTCTATTTGTGTGTAATCTACGATATCAGAACAGGGTGAGATACCTGAATCTGATCAATACACTAAAATATTAGTGTGTAGAACTATTCCGGTTTGTAACGGAATCAAAATAATGCGCGGAAACCCGAAAGGGGAGACTGAGTGTACGCATAAGTTGCTCTATCCGTGCGTACGGAAGCCAATCGAAACCAGCTAGAAAAGCGTCACTGTCCTACTCATGGTATGACCATATCGCTACATATTCCGTCGCTCCCGATATAGACTATAACTAAAGCCTAAAAGTAACCTGAATCGTGTGATAAAAGGTATCTCCCCGAAGGGGTACTAGGCGGGGGCGGCAGAGCGAACTGGTTCGTCGCGATCAAGTGGACCATATGATCGGTCAGGTGGGACAACCCTACCGATGATAAAGATCCAATTGAACCACGAGATATGTAGCTTACAAAACTAAATGACCAAAATTAAAGTGAATAATAGATAATTAGGTAATAATGGCACACAACGAATACAACATAATATTAAGCTAGACAAAAATTAAGCCGAGCGAGAATAGCCTAGGTCTCCAACATCGGGTGAGATACCGATATGGTCAGGTAGGCTATATCACTCTTAAAAATATCTCTACGAAATCGGGTGATTGCCGATATAAGATGCAAAGATAAATTACGCTCAAAAGTTGTCAAACCAAGGGAAACTCCCTAAAGTAGGATATGACTCGAACATGTAATGCTCGGACCGTAGCCCAGTGTATGCCAAATCACTAAATATCTAAAACCCACGTAAACATCGTATAAAAATTATACAAAATATTAAAAGTGCATTTATTTCCATATGTCTAGGACAAAAAAATGATTGCCATTAGTATGAGGAACTAATGGTCAAAATCACATGTAAACAAAGCTCCGTGAAGTAGCGACATCAAAATGGCCGACTGGGTCGGATATCTACGATCCTTGATCAAGATCGTATTCTCGTAGGAAATACCTATGATAAAGAGAACGCAACTTCAGTGCATAGCACAACCAATAGTAGTACTCAACTTAGTAGTGGAAGCTTCTAGGAGGTCCGACATTAAGAAAATCAAGCACAAAAAATCAACAAACGAAAAACAGTTGTACTTCGTACGATGCTATTGAAAGGAATGATTAGGTACGCATGGGTGGTAGAGGGGTGGCGAGCAGTAGTGGGATGTAGAACGGCACCTCGTAGTAACGGGGGATGTTGGGAGAGGAGATAACTAATTGGTAAGAGACCTCTGAGAGTGGTTTTTCAAACGCCCCAGTTACTATACCGACATCCCTATATGGGTGAGCGAGCTAGGCATATGCCCGGCATTCCATGCACCTTTTTTTCTCTGGTATATATAGCAGTTTTATACCTTAGAAATGATGCTATAAGGAGCATTTCACGGAGCGGCACAGGTTGAGCCCAGAAATAATAAACATACATCTACCATAAAAATTCTCTCATCTCAGTAAGAGAGAGGAGTTATCCTTATGTAAGTGAAATGGAAAGGTTATTTTTATCTCTTTAAAATACTATCAAATATGAATTTTGTACATGAACTTCCCTGCCAGATATATACATAGCTTACGACTCTGACGTCACGACAGAAAATTCAAAACTCGCGGCACACGCTACAGGTAGGTCAGGTGATCTACCCTTACCGCCGCTGGTGGCAGGTGTAGAAACCAATCCCCCTTTCCAGCCAGATTTTCTCTGTCGCCGGCTTAACAGCACCTGTTGTTAAGTCCTCTCGATAGTGGATTTATTCACGTCGCCGTGGATAGTTTTTTGGATTGTTCTTTGCTTTTTTCCCATAATGGCTGATTCTGAACTTATAATAATTCTCTATGTTTAGAGTATGTTCGAAGAGTGAATGTAAGGTGAGGCTTCCTAAAGCGTCTGTAGACCCTCACAGTGTGTGTATGAATTGTAGAGGGAATGACTGTTCTTTCATTAACCCTTGTCAAGAGTGTGAAAGGTTGGATGAGGACGGATGGAAGTCTCTTTCTTCCTACTTAAGGAAGTTAGAGAAGGATAGGGCGCGTAAGGCTTCTTCCAGGAGTTCAAGTAGGTCGCATGTTAGCGAACTTGATGTTGAGAACCCGATAGTAGACGTAGTTCCTTCTCCTGTTTCAGCCCCTGCTCCCAGCTTTGAACCCGAAGATTCGTGTTCGGAGAACGCAGTAAGGAGTAATGAGAGCAAAGTACGCTCTTATAAAGGTAAGAGTGACAGTGCAAGTGATAAGTGCAGTGCCCCTAGTGCAGTGGAGGGTGCGTCTGACCGGCTCACTAACGCTTCCAGGCCTAGACCTCTTCCAGACTCCCAGACCCAGTGGAGGAGGAAAGTCGAAAGCCGCAGGAAGGTTAGGGAGAACCCCCACCGGTCAGGCGTCCCCTCGGCAGATCCTGTTGCTCGCTCCCAGGCAACCTTGGATAGAGCCAAGAAGGAAGTGTTAAGACAGTGCTTCTCGTCTTCTTCGTCTCCTTCTCATAAGCGTAGATGGAGCGCTTCGGAGTCGTCTCGCCCTCTCAAGAGAACTTGGAAGGAACCTTGCGCCCTTCCTTCCAGCCCCGAATCCTTCTCAGAAGAGCCAGAGATTGAGCGTAAGAGAACCAGGAGATCTCAAGGATCCTCTTCTCCTTTCCGCGCTCGGGCTTCTACTCCTGCCAAAGAGTTTGAGATCGCCAGCGCGCATCTTGGCCGGCCTACAGGCGCAGATTTCTGCTTTAGCCAACTCTTTAGCAGGGAGTTCTCACCGTCGGAAGGACATCTCTCTACCGGTGAAGAAGTCGAAGAAGGATACTGCGGATTTCTCGCCTACTGCAGGAAGAGTGCAAGAGCCTCGCAGCAGAGCCTCTTTCATTAAAGAGAAACTCAGTCGCTCTCCGAGCAGGCGCTCCTCTCCCGCCAGCAGACGTAAGGATCTTGACAGGTGTTCTTCTCCGGAACACCGCTCTCCTAGTTTTAGGGAGGATAGGCATCGCTCTCCGAAGACTCGTTCCTCTTCTAGCAAGCGTCAAGAGTTTGACAAGTACCAGGATTCTCGTTCTGTCCAGGATCGTAGTAGGCGCTCTTCGCCTGGAAGCCGCTCTCCTCTGCACAGGCGCACGGAGACTAGTAGGCGCTTTTCTCCGGATTTTGTTTCTTCGCCTGAGATTCGTTCGCCATCTGTCAGACACAGAGAAGATAGTAGGCGCAAAGAGCCTAGCAAGAGACAGACTAGACAATCTCCTCCTTGCGAGCGCCCTCGGTTGGATAGGCGCTCAGAACCTCGCAAACGCTTCACGTCTGACAGACGCTCTTCTTCGGAAGACTTTTTGCCTTGTGACAGGCGCCAAGAGCCTGACAATCGCTTTGGATCGGACAAGCACCAAGGGCCTGACAAGCGCTTAGAACTTGACAGGCGCCTAGAGCCTAGCAGGCGTAAGGTACCTGATAGGCGCTCTCCTCATACTAGGAGCCCTTCAGTTGTCTCTGACAAGGATTTTGACAGACGCGCCTCCTCTAGCAGGCGCTCTCTTAGTAGGCGCTCTCCCATTAGGTGCTCTCCCAGCAGGCGCTCTCCCAGTAGGCGCTCTCCCAGTAGGCACTCTCCTGGTAGGCGCTCTCCTAGGAAAAGCTCTCCTATAGACAGCCGATCTTCCAAACGTCATTCTTCGGAAGAAGGACATGGTGCTTCCGAGGAAGATCTTCCAAAGGATTCTTCAGGTTCCTGTTATAAGAGATTAACAGAACTTCTCTTACAAGAATTTGGAGAGTCTCTTTCGGCGGTTGCTCCTCCGTCTCCCCCTTCCTTATTTTCAACGGCTAGAACTTCGAAGACGTCGTCGGTGGTGAAGATGAAACCTACGGTGTCGATGAAGAAGGCGCTCAAGAGCTTTGACGATTGGTTGGCCGTCTCTAAGGGCAGGAAGAAGGGGAAGACCGTTTTTTCCTTCCCACCTTCCAAGCTTACGGGAAAGATGGGATTCTGGTACGAGTCGGGGGAGCCTTTGGGTTTGACTCTTCCAGCTTCTGCAGACTCGGACTTCTCTTCGTTGGTGGATTCTGCCCGTCGCTCGGCACTTAACTCTGCAAAAACGACGTGGGGTATGAGCGAACTCGACCACCTTCTGAAGGGAATGTTCCTGGTTCTGGAAGTGTTTAACTTCCTCGACTGGACCCTCGGAGTCTTGGCTAAGAGGACGAGGGAGCAAGAGTCTCTTTCTCCGGAGGATTTGCATTCGGTCCTGTCTTGCATGGACAAGGCAGTGAGAGATGGTTCTGGAGAGATAGCTTCGCTTTTCGGGGCAGAAGTTGTTAAGAAAAGGGCAGTTTTCTGCTCCTTTTTAACCAAGGCGGTGTCTCATGCGCAGAGATCGTCGTTGTTATACGCTCATCTTTCCCAGCAGCTCTTCCCCAAGAAGATCATCAATGACATTTCCAGCGCACTTTCAGCAAAGGCGACGCAGGATATGTTGGCTTGTTCAGCGAGAATTCCAAAGGCTTCCTTTCAGCCTAAGGTGAAGAAGGAAACGTCGATTAAGCAAGAGCCCTTTCGAGGAGGCCCTTCTTCCCGCTTCTTCCTCCAGAGGAACAACGACCTCCTAGAAGAGGAAGGACCTTCTCTCGATCGATCAGATCGAAGAAGTAGTACGATGTCCTCCAGACTGCAGTAGGTGCCAGACTGCTAAGTTTTGCAGACGTCTGGGCACAGAAGGGGGCGGACAACTGGTCCCTCTCTATAATCAAGAAAGGATACCTCATTCCCTTCATTTCGAGACCACCTTTGACCACCACACCAAGGGAGTTAGTGGCCAGGTACAAAGACCCCCACATGAATCAGGCCCTTGCTCTAGCAGTAGAGCTGATGCTGGAGAAGCAGTGATAGATGATGGTGCAGGACCCTCTTTCCGCGGGTTTCTACAACCGTCTTTTTCTTGTGCCCAAGAACTCAGGAGGATGGAGACCGGTTCTGGACGTAAGCGCCCTGAATGTCTTTGTGAAGAAGAGAAGGTTTACGATGGAGACGACATCCTCAGTATTAGCAGCCCTTCGTCCAGGGGACTGGATGGTGTCACTAGACCTTCAGGACGCTTACTTTCATGTGCCAATCCATCCTTCTTCGCGCAAGTTCCTGAGATTCATGTGGAAAGGGAAAGTGTTCTAGTTCAGGGCTTTGTGCTTCGGCCTTTCCACAGCCCCTCAAGTCTTTCACAAGGGCTGATGAAGAAAACGTAGCCCAATGGCTTCATCTCAAAGGAGTGAGGGTGTCCCTTTACTTGGACGATTGGCTGATCAGGGCCAAATCGAAGGAGAAATGTCTGGAGGACCTTCACATCACTTTGACCCTAGCAAGTTCTCTGGGTTTGCTGATAAACTTCGAGAAATCACAGCTAATCCCCAGCCAAGATCGTATCTATCTGGGGATTCGGATGATTTCTCAGGTTTTTCGAGCATTTCCATCCCCGGAAAGGATAAACCGTTGTGCAGAGAAGGTCGCAACCTTTCTAGAGAAAGATGTATGCACAGCGAGGGAGTGGATGAGTCTGTTGGGGACACTCTCCTCGCTGGAGCAATTCGTTTCTCTAGGGAGGTTGCACTTCAGACCCCTCCAGTTCTTCCTGAATCGGAACTGGAATCGGGGTGCTCAGGACCTAGATTTTGTGTTCAAGATCTCGAACGAGATAAAAGAGGATCTCCGTTGGTGGGCAGACCCTTTTCTTTTCAAGGAAGGCATTTCCTTACGGTTGAAGAACCCCGACCTAGTGTTATTTGCAGACGCATCGGACAAAGGTTGGGGAGCGACTCTAGGCTCCAGGGAAGTGTCAGGCACCTGGATGGGGGAACAGGTGTCCTGGTATATCAACAAAAAAGAAACTCATGGCGATTTGGTTAGCCCTCAAGGAGTTCGAACCTCTCGTTCAGAAGTCTTCAGTTCAGATCAACTCGGACAACACCACAGCCCTGGCTTACATTCGGAAACAGGGGGGGACTCACTCATTCTCCCTGTACGAAACAGCAAGAATGCTCCTCTTGTGGTCGGAGGAAAGGGAGATAAGTCTCCTCACCAGGTTCGTACAGGGAGAAAGAAATGTCAGAGCAGATCTGCTCAGCAGAAGAAACCAAGTCCTTCCCTCAGAATTGGACCCGTCACCGTCGGACGTATGCCAGGAACTGTGGAAGATCTGGGGCAGACCTCATCTGGACCTCTTCCGCAACTTCCAAGAACGCGAGGATAGACCTGTACTGCTCACCGATTTCAGACCCGAAAGCGGTAGCCGGTTAAGAACGCGTTCCTGTTGGACTGGAGCAACCTAGACCTTTAATGCTGTTTCCCCCTTTCAAGATTCCTAGGGGAGACTCTAAGGAAATTCTCAGCGTCAGAAGGAGCAAGGATGACTGATAGCTCCATTCTGGCCCGCCCAGGACTGGTTCACAGAGGTACTGGAATGGTTGGTAGATGTTCCAAGATCCCTGCCACTAAGAGTCGATCTGCTCAAACAGCCCCACTTCGACAGGTTTTACAAGAACCTCCCCGCTCTCAGTCTGACTGGATTCAGACTATCAAGAGTCTGGTCAGAGCTAAGGGGTTTTCGGCAAAGTCTGCAAGAGCAATTGCCAATGCACGTAGACCTTCCACTTCCAGGGTCTACCAGTCGAAGTGGGATGTTTTCCGACGTTGGTGCAGGAATCAGAACGTTTCCTCCTCCAGTACCTCTGTGACCCAGATAGCAGACTTTCTTATTTTCCTGAGGGAAAAATGCGGTTTGGTAGTCTCAACCATGCTATCTTCTGTGTTCAGACACAGGGGATTAAACATCTCTGAAGATAAGGATCTGCATGACTTAATCAAGTCGTTTGAGACATCTAAAAGGAACTCTTGTTTAACCCCAAGCTGGAACCTGGATGTAGTGCTATCGTTTTTGAGATCCTCTAGATTCGAACCTCTCCATTCAGCTTCCTTCAGAGATCTTACTATGAAGACCTTGTTTCTCTGCGCTTTAGCTTCGGCTAAAGAGAGGTAAGCAACTGCAAGCTCTGAAGGAGATGTTGGGTTCCAAGGAGACTCAGCTGTGTGTTCGTTTCTCCCGTCTTTCTTGGCCAAGAATGA
The DNA here is from genome assembly GCF_015104395.2 of Macrobrachium nipponense. NCBI lineage: Eukaryota > Metazoa > Arthropoda > Malacostraca > Decapoda > Palaemonidae > Macrobrachium > Macrobrachium nipponense. The sequence goes on from NC_087205.1 coordinate 71,068,486, forward strand.
AAACCCCTCTTCACCTTGGCCCAGGAGCTTCGAAATTAAAAGCTTATCCCCTCTAGTGGGAGTAGAAGAGGAGAGGACCCTTTGCCCGTAAAAAGCTTAAAGTTTTATCTCCAGAAGAAGAAAAAACTTGGGGCTAACTCAGACATCCTATGGTGTTCCGTAAGAGATCCATTAGGCCCTTATCAAAGAATGCCCTGTCATTCTTTATAAGGAACCTTATCAAAGAAGCTCACGCATCTTGTAACCAAGATTAGTTTAGACTTCTTAAAGTCAAGGCGCATGAGGTAAGGGCCATCTCTACGTCTTTGGCTTTCAAGAAGAACATGTCCTTACAAAACCTCATGAAGGCGACTTATTGAGGTGTGAGTCAGTCTTTGCCAACCACTACCTGAAAGACGTAAGAATTACGTATGAGAAGTGCTTTGGGGGTTAGGCCTGTACGTATCGGCGGGAGTTCAGTGCTGGGGGCAGGGAGCTGAAGCATTATCCTTTTTAAATATTTTCCCTTATTGTATTGTATTGTGTTGTGAAGGAGGATGCAGGGGGCATCTCCTTCTTTTGTAGTTCTAACATTTGTGTTTTTGCTTAGGTGATCGTTTTGTGCTTGAAGCTCCTTGCAATGGTAGTGGACAGGCTCTGTCATTTAAGTGGGTTGATCCCCGTTGACTAGACCCTAACTGGATTCTACCAAGTAAGCGGAGTCAGTTCCCATTGGTAGACCAAAGAGTTTTTCAGCTGTAGGTCACGCCCTCGCTGTAACTCTTCAGGCAACGCAGACTTGTAGACAAGTAACTATGAAGTCTTCTGCCATAAATCACGGTAAGAACCAAGGGTATTTTATTACTTTAACATGTTATTTCCCCTTTCTCTGGACTTATATGTCTCTTTCCCTCCACCAAGGGTGTCAATCAGCTATGTATATATCTGGCAGGGAAGTTCATGTACAAAAAAGGGATTTTGACGAAGGAAAAATCTATTTCTGGGCAACGACCTGTGTCGCCCTGTGAAATGGTTCCTTTGATACTATTTCTGAAGAATAAATATTGCTATTCATCCTAGAGAAAAAAGAAACAATATAATGCCAAGATAAATGGCTCGCTCACTTCTTATAGAAGTGTCGGTATAGTAAGGAGCGAGTGGAATCACTACCAGAGGTCCCTTGCCATTTAGCTTCTTCCTTCGACAAAACCCCAAACCCCGAACTACGGAGGAGCCGTGCTACAGCTCCCGGTCTACTACTACCGTGAGCGCCTCCGACGCCTGAGACGTCATTCCTTTCGATAGCGCGCGTTACACCAAACGTTAAATTTTTTCGGTGCTGTGTTTCGCTCTATTTGGATTTATTTGGATTTATTTTCAAGATGTCTTCAACTTCTGCTTCTAGTTAAGTACTGTTTGGGGTTACTGATCTCATTTTATGATGATCTTCGTGTTTTATACATATTCGGAGCCTTATCGGCCGGTATGCCCCTCGACCGCATGGCGGTACGGGTTATCTCTTTCGGTCTTCCATACCGTTAGAGATTTCCCTTTTTCTCAGTACTTTAGATATGGTTACTTATACATAGTCTCTATATCTTTATGCAGTTAGTTTTTTAGTTAGGCCTCCACGGGGCACGCTCCGACCGCACGTTTCGGACCTTAGTCTAGCTACGCCTTACATTGTTAGGAGTTTTATCAGTCACGATTGAGAGTCATATCATCTTAATTATTCTGATGTTCCTCTCTTTCCTTCTCTAGTTCCTGATTACCTTTAATAATATTATAGTACTGAAGGTTGGCTAACATACACCATGCTTCGGTATGGCGATTAGCTTCCCTGTTATAATTTATTTTACCGTTAAGTTAGGCTTTCATACCCCAATTGTCGATTGGTGATTAGCCTGCCCCCCGTTTTCTTGAACTAGAGGTTAAATTAGGCTAACATACCCCTTTCTTTCGGATCGGCGATTAACCTAATTTTCTGTTTGCTTAAGCTTCGTGTTCCCCGTGTTAGTCTAGCTTTAAGATATCGCTTTAATTTTATTTGATTGATTATTATAAATAATCCTATTTATATCAGTGATATTGATGTTGTTCCGACGGTTCTTCCCACCTCGTATCTTTTACCTGGCTGGGAAGACCACGGTTTATCACGGTGAGCCACCCGGTTACGGGGTCCCCCTCCCGTCCCCCCACCCCCCCTTCCCCCCCTCCATACATTGCCATCCACGTCGATGGGGTGATGACTCGTTTCTCACAGCTAGCGTCCGAGTCTGCATGAGAGGGGGTGACTCACGGGACTGGTGGGGATCTCCCCTCCCCTACTGGTACTCTCACTCGTCACGTGCCTCGGGGGCTCGGGACCTCCCCCCTCCCCCCTTCTTCTCCGTCCTTAACTGGCCGCTCAGGGGGAGGGCTTCCCCTACCCCACATTCTCCCTACTCTTTCCCCCTCAGTTCAGTCCGGCAGGTGTCTATCCGCCGCTACCGAACATAGAGAGGGGGGGAGGGAATCACTGGGTTTCCTATCCACTTAGGATAGTTCACACGAGCACTTACTGATATAAGGGGTTTTTATTTTGTTTTATTTTGTGTTATTTAATGTTTAGAATCTTTTGCGTTACTCCGGGGGGTTTTTTATTTCCGCCTCTCGTACTATCCCTTGCTTCGTTAGAAGTTTGACATTGCTCACTCAATATTAATTAACTCCGGGCCATACGGAGAACTCCGGCCCTACGGAGTCTATTTTTAGTCATATGACAAGTGAGCTTAGGCGGAGGCAGAGACTTTCTTCCCCCCTCGTAATTTTTCTACGTAATATTCATACGTAGATCTCTATCCGTCGGTCCTACTCCGGCACCCACGGATAGTTTGCATATTATTCCACCGGAGGTTGTCATTGGTACTCATGTATCCTTTGACTTACAGATGTTGTGCCAGGAGATTGGGTGCAGTGCCATCCTCCAAGACCTATGCGGCCATATAGTATGCCGTTCTCATGCAGGATGTGCAGTGAAAGTGGAGGATTTTATCGTTTGGCATCATGAAGCTTGCCAAACCTGCTACTTGCTAGTAGGAGATGCCTCACTAGTAGTAAGTTTCTTAGCACTTTCTTCATTCATTCGTCACCTGGAATACTTGTTGTTATATTATACCTTTCACATATGAGACACATATTCATATAATCTCAACACAACAGACATTCCTCCCCTATCCTCTCCCTAACTCTAGACCCTTTTTTACAGGGTTCTGATGAAGAAAAGAAGAAAGCTTTGTCGACTCTCAAAGCTTGGGTAGGGGGTTTTGGCCGGAATTCTAAGGGCCGCCCCTACATTCTTACCCAGGATATGGCGGACCTAATATTCCCAGGAGCCAAGAAAGGATCAGTGGTGGACCCGATAGCGGCCGCCCCTTTGCTGGCCGACCTTCAAGTCATGATCTCCCTACAGGAGGGGGATTGCAATGGTAGTGGACAGGCTCTGTCATTTAAGTGGGTTGATCCCCGTTGACTAGACCCTAACTGGATTCTACCAAGTAAGCGGAGTCAGTTCCCATTGGTAGACCCAACCGAGTTTTTTCAGCTGTAGGTCACGCCCTCGCTGTAACTCTTCAGGCAACGCAGACTTGTAGACAGTAACTATGAAGTCTTCTGCCTAAATCAGGTAAGAACCAAGGGTATTTTATTACTTTAACATGTTATTTCCCCTTTCTCTGGACTTATATGTCTCTTTCCCTCCACCAAGGGTGTCAATCAGCTATGTATATATCTGGCAGGGAAGTTCATGTACAAAAATGATATTGTTAGTATACAATAAAGTTTTGTACATACTTACCTGGCAGATATATACGATTGATGGCCCTCCCAGCCTCCCCTCAGGAGACAGGTGGAAGAGAAAATCTGGCTGGAAAGGGGGATTGGTTCTTACACCTGCCACCCAGCGGCGGGTAAGGTAGATCACCTGACCTACCTGTAGCGTGTGCCGCGAGTTTTGAATTTTCTGTTGTGACATCAGAGTCGTAAGCTATGTATATATCTGCCAGGTAAGCATGTACAAAACTTTATTGTATACTAACAATATCATTTTTGTAATTACAGTTTTATTATTATTTTTTTTCTTTTAGGGGGTGGGGTGGTCTATCACAGTCCTCCAATTCAACTGGGTGATATTTATAGTGTGGGGTTCCGAGTTGCATCCTGCCTCCTTAGGAGTCCATCACTTTTCTTACTATGTGCGCCGCTTCTAGGATCACACTTTTCTGCATGAGTCCTGGAGCTACTTCAGCCTCTAGTTTTTCCAGATTCCTTTTCAAGGATCTTGGGATCATGCCTAGTGTTCCTATGATTATGGGTACAATTTCCACTGGCATATCCCATATCCTCCTTATTTCTATTTTCAGGTCTTGATACTTATCCATTTTATGTATGCAACTTACCAAGTAGTTACATAGCTATAGTTTCTAAAAACGGTCGGCAGCTAGAATTTTTGAAATTCGCGGTAGCACTAGTTTGTTTTGGTCAGGTGATACCCCCCGCCCACTATCAGGGGAGTGAGGAACCAACACCGTACGAAAATCAGTTGTTTCTGCCGGCTGGTACTGTTAACACAGTTTCAGTAGTCAGCGAAATTTTTGGAATTCTTTGCCTCGCTCATTGTTGGAGTTATTTGGTGAAGTACTCTGAATATTGGTAGCTTTTGTTTTTGGTGATTAGCTATTTAGGAATTGAAATAGTTTTAAATACTGTTACACCAAAATCCACTAGTTTTGAATTGGTCTAAATAATGTCAGACACTAGTTCATCTGGGATTAGGTATTGCAGTAAAGGCTGCAATACTAGGATCGCTAAACCGGGTAATGATCCACATTCAATTTGCACAGATTGTAAGGGACAGACTTGTACACCAGATCAAACTTGTGGGGAGTGTATTAATTGGGATCAAAGAACTTGGAAGATCTTGACTAGTTACACAAACAAGTTAGAGAGAGATAAAAAGAGAAGAGTGGCTTCTAGAGCTAAAGCAAAAAGCTTAGTTAGTCAGGAATTGTCTAATGATAATTTGTCTCTTTCTGAACCTTCCCCTCCACCTGTCATTCCCAGTCCTAATCTAGGCTCTCTCACACCCGAACCTGATGCTGTGGCCAATTTAGAGGCAAGAGTTGATCAGAAATTTTCGATCATGGTCCAAGCAATGGAGAAATTAGGAGCGTTCGTGAAAACCCTAATGGACAAGGTAAGTGGTGAAGTTAGTGCACATGCAAGTGTTGTGGAGGAGTTGGCTGTTCGGCCCACTGATTCTTCTAGACAAAGGTCCCTGTCAAACTCCCCAGAACCTGGGAGGAGGCAAACTGGTAGCCCAAGAGAGGTCAGTAGGGTCTGCCCACGAGCATTCGCCGTCTCAGGCGATTCTGTTGACAAATCCCAGATTGCAACAGAGCGCCATTGGAAAGGCGTCTCTAAAGGAGTACCGCTGTCGTCTAGTACTTCCAGTTCTGGGGAGTCCTCTCCCAGGCGCCAGTGGCATTTCCATGACGAGTCCCGTCCATTGAAAAGGTGGGCTCATAAGTTGTCTCCCTCTCCAGTCCCCTGTAAAAGGCTAGCCCTTTCCAGAAAGAACAGCCTTCGTGTAGTTTTTGGGACTCTCTAGAGAGATTCTCTAAGGATATGGCAGGAAAGGGACATCATAGTGAGAGGATCACATCCTCTAAGTCTAAGTTGTCGTCAAGAAAGTCTTCCTCTGGCAGACTTTCAGAGGTGAAGAGTATGGGGAAGAGTAAACTTCCGGAGATGTCTTCAGCACCGGTCCACACCTGTAATACTGAAGGACAGATAAGACTCCCACCAGTCTCTTCTGTAATTCACGAGACTCCTGGGAGACAGGTTCAGCGTTCGGAGTATGAGAACCCACTGACTCCGAGCGCCACAGTTTTCCTGCATGCCAGAGCAGCCTTTGGCGCCCGGAACTTCCACGGCGACACTAGAACAACCTTTGGCAGCTGTGTAACTACTTGGTAAGTTGCATACATAAAAATGACTTTTTTATGATAAAATAAGATTTTATGTATACTTACCAAGTAATTACATGATCAAAGCCTGCCCTCCTCCCTTCACATGGATAATAGGGCATAAACAACTGATTTTCGTACGGTGTTGGTTCCTCACTCTCCCGATAGTGGGCAGGGGGTATCACCAGACCAAAACAAACTAGCGCTACCGCGAATTTCAAAAAGTCTAGCTGCCGACGGTTTTTATAAACTATAGCTTTGTAACTACCTAGTAAGTATACATAAAATCTTATTTTATCATAAAAAGTCATTTTTTTTTTTTTTCTTTCTTTCTCTTCACTTTTTTTCCCTTTTTTCTTTCTCTCTGGTGTCCATGGTATTGCGACATCAGTGAGTGATACTTTCTTCTTGATTTTGTCAATCAACGTCACGTCTGGTCTATTTGCATGTATCACCCTATCTTTTCTGATACCATGTCCCCAGAGGTTTTTTTGCCTGATCATTTTCTATCACTCCTTTTTCAGCTTGGTGCTCGTACCAGTTATTACTGCAAGGGATCTGGTGTTTCTTGCACAGGCTCCAGTGGAGGGCTTTTGCTACTGAATCATGCCTCTTTTTGTACTGGTTCTGTGCAAGTGCTGGACATTCGCTTGCTATGTGGTTTATGGTTTCATTTTTCGTATTGCACTTCCTACTTATGGGAGAGTTTTTATGTTATTTCCATCTATTTGTTCTCTGAACAATATCTGGTTCTTAGGGCCTGATCTTGTGCCGCTGTTATCATTCCTTCAGTTTCCTTCTTGAGCTCTCCTCTCAGTAGCCATTGCCACATGTCATCGCTGGCTAGTTCTTTAGTCTGTCTCATGTATTGTCCATGCATTGGTTTGTTGTGTCATTCTTCTGTTCTGCTTGTCATTCTCCTGTCTCTGTATATTTCTGGGTCTTCGTCTACTTTTATCAGTCCTTCTTCCCATGCACTCTTGAGCCACTCATTATTATTATATTATTATTATTATTATTATTATTATTATTATTATTTGTTAAAGATGATGGCAGCATCAGTGGAATTGATTTTATATATGGTCTTTTCAATTCTTCTTATTATTCTCTTCTCATCAGGGCTGATATTTGCTAATAGCTGGCCGATGTTCATATCTTGGTTAAAGAAATGTTTTCTAAAAATACCAATTTATTGTTATGATAACAAAAGTGGTTAACAAATCTTAGTCTAAGGGCGTAATGGAATTCCAACTGTTTTATAACCATATCATTGGTTCATCTTCAAGGAAAGGTGAGCGTGAACTGATTGGTAATGGGGTGGGTTCGTTCGGCGGTATATTTATTGTTCCCCGTCCCAGGTGCTCTGTCTGATGGGCGCTGCGTTTTCATTGGCTGAACAGAGGATTAAGTCCCTGAGTCAAGCCGTCTTGCAGAGGTGGAAGCTCGCACTGCTCTTCGCGTGCGGACGCTGGAGACTGGGAGCGTAGTATTGGGAATGTCATTGCCGGTATTGGGAATGTCATTGCCGGTAGATAGGGGCACCTGATTGGTCCGTTCGATCGGCTCTATGGTGCCGGCGGGCGGCGCCCTACGTGCCACCGTCGGAAGGAGTGAAGTCCTCCTTGAGTGGTGTTGAGGCTGGGTCTCTCCTTCCGATGTGTAGGGCCTCTAAGAGGCGGAGGCGACGACGGTGGTCTGCCGCCTTATCGATAATACCAATATTAGGAATAATGTCCTTCCGAGTTATCCTGGTATTGTGGATGTTTTTTGCATGGTTATGGATGGCGCCTTCCTGAGCGTGGCAGGATATCCTCTTGGAAAATCGCATCGTTGTCATACCAATGTAGGCGCCGGGGCATTCCCGGACAGGGCATTTGTATTGGTAGACAACGTTAGTTTTCTTGAGAGGGTCCTGCATCCACGGGGCTGGGTTGTTTTTTCATAATCAAGCCACTAGTCTTCTTGCTTCTATAGTAAATGATCAATTTCACATCGATAAGTGGTACCAGCAGGAGCCTCGCCCCGCCGCCCTTGAGACGTCACTCTCTTTTACAACGGGAGTATTTCACAAGAAATACAAAGAGGACGAGCGAGCCCCTTTGTAACATCATCGAAAGGAACGTCTCCCCACGGACCCTGCGAAAAAAGTGAAATTGATCATTTACTATAAAAGCAAGAAGACTAGTGGCTTGATTATGAAAAACAACCCAGCCCCCGTGATGCAGGACCCTCTCAAGAAAACTAACGTTGTCTACCAATACAAATGCCCTGTCCGGGAATGCCCCGGCGCCTACATTGGTATGACAACGATGCGATTTTCCAAGAGGATATCCTGCCACGCTCAGGAAGGCGCCATCCATAACCATGCAAAAAACATCCACAATACCAGGATAACTCGGAAGGACATTATTCCTAATATTGGTATTATCGATAAGGCGGCAGACCACCGTCGCCTCCGCCTCTTAGAGGCCCTACACATCGGGAAGGAGAGACCCAGCCTCAACACCACTCAAGAGACTTCACTCCTTCCGACGGTGGCACGTAGGGCGCCGCCCGCCGGCACCATAGAGCCGATCGAACGGACCAATCAGGTGCCCCTATCTACCGGCAATGACATTCCCACTACTACGCTCCCAGTCTCCAGCCTCCGCACGCGAAGAGCAGTGCGAGCTTCCACCTCTGCAAGACGGCTTGACTCAGGGACTTAATCCCTCGTTCAGCCAATGAAAACGCAGCGCCCATCAGACAGAGCACCTGGGACACAATAAATACCGCCGAACGACCCCATTCCAATCAGTTCACGCTCACCTTTCCTTGAAGATGAACCGATGATACTGTTGGAAACGTTGGAATTCCATTACGCCCTTAGACTAAGATTTGTTAACCACTTTTGTTATCATAACAATAAATTGGTATTTTTAGAAAACATTTCTTTAACCAAGATATGAACATCGGCCAGCTATTAGCAAATATCAGCCCTGATGAGAAGAGAATAATAAGAAGAATTGAAAAGACCATATATAAAATCAATTCCACTGATGCTGCCATCATCTTTAACAAAACATGTTTGAGAGAGGGTCTCCTACCTTCATATATTATTATTATTATTATTATTATTATTTTTTTTTTTTTTTTTTTTTTTTTTTTTTTTTTTTTTTTTTTTTGCTCTATCACAGTCCTTCATTCGACTGGGTGGGTATTTATAGTGTGGGGTTCCGGGTTGCATCCTGCCTCCTTAGAGTCCATCACTTTTCTTACTATGTGTGCCGTTTCTAGGATCACACTCTTCTGCATGAGGCCCGGAGCTACTTCACCCTCTAGTTTTTCCAGATTCCTTTTCAGGATCTTGGGATCGGGTGGCCTCTGTGCTCCTATGATTATGGGTAGATTTCCTTTTCCCTGGCATATCCCATATCCTTCTTATTTCTATTTTCAGATCTTGATACTTATCCATTTTTTCCCTCTCTTTCTCTTCAACTCTGGTGTCCCATGGTATTGCGACATCAATGAGTGATACTTTCTTCTTGACTTTGTCAATCAACGTCACTCTGGTCTGTTTGCACGTATCACCCTATCCGTTCTGATACCATAGTCCCAGAGGATCTTTGCCTGATCGTTTTCTATCACTCCCTCAGGTTGGTGCTCGTACCACTTATTACTGCAAGGTAGCTGATGTTTCTTGCACAGGCTCCAGTGAAGGGGCTTTTTGGCCACTGAATCATGCCTCTTTTTGTACTGGTTCTGTGCAAGTGCCGGGCATTCACTTGCTATGTGGTTTATGGTTTCATTTTCGTATTGCACTTCCTAAACATATGGGCGCAGAGATGTTATTTCCGTCTATCATACTTTGAACATATCTGGTTCTTAGGGCCTGATCTTGTGCCGCTGTTATCATTCCTTCAGTTTCCCTCTTTAGCTCTCCCCTCTGTAGCCATTGCCAATTGTCATCGCTGGCTAGTTCTTTAGTCTGTCTCATGTATTGTCCGTGCATTGGTTTGTTGTGCCAGTCTCTGTTCTTTCTGTCTTTCTCCTGTCTCTGTATATTTCTGGGTCTTCGTCTACTTTTATTAGTCCTTCTTCCCATGCACTCTTTAGCCACTGGTCTTCACTGGTTTTCAGATATTGCCCCAGTGCTCTGTTTTCGATGTTGAACGCAGTCCTCTATACTTAGTAGTCCTCTCCCTCCTTCCTTTCGTGTTATGTATAGTCTGTCCGTATTTGCTCTTGGGTGTAGTGCTTTGTGTATTGTCATTTGTTTCCTGGTTTTCTGATCTATGCTGCGGAGTTCTGCCTTCGTCCATTCCACTATTCCTGCGCTGTATCTGATTACTGGCACTGCCCATGTGTTTATGGCTTTTATCATATTTCCGGCGTTGAGTTTTGACTTGAGTATCGCCTTGAGTTTCTGCATATATTCTTTCGTGATCGTGTCCTTCATCTCTTGGTGTTTTATATCTCCTCCTTCCATTATTCCCAGGTATTTGTATCCTGTCTCATCTATGTGTTTGATGTTGCTCCCATCTGGTAGCTTTATCCCTTCAGTTCTCGTTACTTTGCCTTTTTGTATGTTGACTTAAGGCGCATTTTTCTATTCCAAACTCCATCCTGATGTCTCCAGATACAATCCTTACAGTCTGGATTAGGGTATATTTCCTTGATGCTCTTACCATACAGCTTGATGTCGTCCATGAACATCAGATGGTTGATTTTGTTGCCTCTTTTCTTGAGTTGGTACCCGGCATCCATCTTCTGTAGTACTTTGTCATGGGAATCATGGCTACTACGAAGAGTAGTGGGGACAGTGAGTCGCCCTGGAAGATCCCTCTCCTGATATTAACCTCTGCTAGTCTTTTTCCAGAGCTTGTAAGTATTGTATTCCATTGCGCATTGTATATTATTATTATTATTATTATTATTATTATTATTATTATTTTATTATTATTATTATTATTATTATTATTATTATTACAACTGAAAATATCCATAAACATATTACATACTAGTATCATAAAAATTCTTTTATCCAGCAAGAGAGAGAGAGAGAGAGAGAGAGAGAGAGAGAGAGAGAGAGAGAGAGAGAGAGAGAGAGAGAGAGAGAGAGTTACATCTTGTTCAGGTTGCCCCAGATCCTTCAGTGTGACAGGCACCTCTAATGTCTACCAGAGAGTTGCTAATGCATCTTCTGGTAATTTTTGCATCTTCCAATCTTGGATGGTCTGGGAT
>NC_087205.1:71080192-71116594 GCF_015104395.2 Macrobrachium nipponense
ACAGTCTTCATTTGTACTGACTGAGAGAGCCTGGATTGGGAATCCGTTGGGGGCGAAGACCCAATTCCCAGAAGCAGGGATACCAATTGCTCTTCGGCCAGTCCGGTGCTACTAGTGCCACTTGTCCCTTGAAAGTCCTGAGTTTGTTCAGAACTTTCAGAAGAAGATTCACTGGAGGAAAGATGTAAATCTTCTTCCACTGGTTTCCAGTCTATGGACAGAGCGTCTGTGGCATATGCCAGAGGGTCCAGGTTGGGAGCCACATAGCATGGAAGCTTGTGGTTTGCCTGAGAAGCGAAGAGATCGACTTGGAGACCTGGGACACTCCGGCGTATCCATTGGAACGAACTGTTGTCCAGAGACCATTCTGACTCCAAGGGAACTGACCGGGATAGAGTGTCTGCTATCACATTCCTTACTCCCGCTAGGTGGGTAGAGGAGAGGTGCCATTTGACTTGTCCGCCAGGAAAAGATGGCTATATGACATGGTTTAGATGTCTTGATTTGGAACCTCCCCTGTTGATGCAGTGTACTACTACTGCGTTGTCCCAGAACCAATTTTTACATGGAGAGTTCTTTGGTGGCAGGAACACTGCCATGGCTTCCTTCCAATACATTTATGTGAAGCTGGCGGAACTGTAGTGACCAAGTTCCTTGAACCTTTTTGAACTGGGAATACCCTCCCCAACCGCTTAATGAAGCGTCTGTGTGGATAGTTATTACCGGAGGAGGATATTGAAGAGGTACTGACATGGACAGATTCTTCATTTGAGTCCAGGGACGCAGATGGTCCCGAAGGATTTGCGGAATTGCTGACAACTTGTCCCGAGATCTGACATTTGCTCTTGAGTGCCAGATCCGGCCTATGTCTTTCAGTTTGGCTTTCATCAAGATGTTTGTTACTGAGGCAAACTGTAGGGAACCTAGGATCCTTTCCTGGTTTCTCCTTGAAGCAGCATATTTGTACTTTAGAAATTGCTTTACTGACTTCGTTATTTCCTTTCTCTTGGCTACCGGAATTGACAGATTGTGGGAGGATAAATCCCATTGGATGCCTAGCCATTGAAATCGAGACTCCGGAGTGAGTCTTGATTTTCCCTTGTTTATCTGGAATCCCAGATACTCCAGGAACTGAATTACTTTCTTTGTGGCTTTCCGGCATTCGTCGATGGTTGGTGCCCAAATCAACCAATCGTCGAGGTATGCTACTACCATTATCCCTTGTGACCTCAGTTGTTGAACGACTACTTCCGCTAGTTTCGTGAATACCCTGGGAGCTACATTCAGTCCGAAGGGCATCACTTTGAATGAGAATGTTCTGGTCCCCTAGCTTGAAGCCTAGGTAAGGGCGAAAGTGTCTGGCCATTGGGATATGATAGTATGCGTCTGTAAGATCGATAGAGGTTGGTGACGGCCCACAGGGGAAGTAAGGTCCATACCTGCGAGATGGTCAGCATTTTGAACTTGTCGCAGCGAATGGATAAGTTTAACTGGGACAAGTCTAAGATTACTTTTCTTTTTAATGAGCCTTTCTTTGGCATGCTGAACAAGCGACCTTGAAACTTTAAATGCTTGACTCTCGACATTGCTCCTTTCTGAAGGAGTTCCTCCGCATAATCTGTCAGTTCCTTCGATGGAAGTTGAAGGAATGGTCTGGGTGGAGGGGGGCCCTTGATCCAACTTCAACCCAGACCTTTTGACACAATACTTTGTGCCCATTTGCTGAACCCCCACCAATACCGGAAGAGGAACAGCCTCCCTCCTACCTTGGAGATCTCACTGCTGCTGTGCTGGGTGAGCTCCACGTCCTCCACGGAAGTGTTTGCCTCTGTTAACGACTCTACCTGATCCTCTCTGATGAAAGGCTCCTCTGGCTCTACTTCCCCTGGCAAATCGGTTAAAGTGCTGAAAGGCTTGGCCTTCATACACTTGGTTGAACGCCGGGGAGACCGCATAAGATGTGGATGGCTGAGCCTGAGGTGAGATCAGGAGGATAGGTTGTGTCTGGCCCTTTGACGTGGAAGCCTGTCCTGGTTGGGTGACCGGGACGGCTGATACAGACTGAACAAAGTGCTGAGGCTTCTTCTGGTAAGGTTGAAACCTCTTGGACTTTTCAGCTTCTTACCCGAAGCAGACGAATCTTGTTTCCTCTCTTGGCGGAGAGGCCCTAACATCTTTGAGACTCAACCCTCGTTCTGGACCTCCTTAACCGCTGACTCCGGGAAAAGGTCCGCCCCCCAGATGTTGGAGGAAAGCAACTTATTTGGCTCATGCCGAATAGTTGCTTCCTGGAGGACATGTTTCCTACAGTTGACCCTTGCAACCATAAACTCATACAAATCCGATTGGACTGTATAAGTCTGTGATTTGGTCAACAGCTTGAAGAGCGGTTCCGAAGCATATGAAAGAGCCGCTACCTCAGTCATAACCATGGTGTTGAGAGTCCTTGCCAGTCTAGACCTAGCCTCAAATTCAGCTTGAATGAGGTTGTCGGGAAGTCTTGGAAGTTTTTCACCGAACTGATCCATAGCACAGTCCGGTTTAAACTTTCCAACTGTGAAGGTGGCTGGCAAGTCCTCCCACATATCACCAAACGAAGGGAACAAGGGTGATGTGGGGTCTGCCTCTCTCAGCTCCGGCAAAGGATCTCCTTTAAGGCCTGCTTGCACAGTGACGCTTGTGATCTTCGTCAAGAAGGGAAGTGGAGTTTCCTCTTCCGTCGTGAAGATCGTAATGGACTTTGAAGGCCTGGCGCCTAGTGTTGATGCAGTCCCAATCCTCAAGACAACGAAGCCATTCCCTCTGAGCCTGATCCCTGGAGTAAAGGACTGTCTCCTTCGGGATCTTGTCCTCTCTGTTCAGAGCTGACTCCGTCAGCCTGGCGTAGCCAATGAATGGAGGCTGCAAATTCTCAGGATAGAACTCGAAGTCTTCAATCCTTCGAGTTCCACACTCCAGGATGGAGATGAGACCATCTTGGAAAGGAGCATAAGATGCTACTCTCCAAGGGTTGCTCATGGAGAATGGTGGGAGGGAATCATGAGGAGGAAGCTGGATGAGACCGGCACTAGGTGCTGGAGTAGCAAGCTGCGGGGCCTGATTAAAACCAGACAAGAGGTCTTTGTGACATCCTGTCCGACAGCTGAGTGAACATCTGCTCCATGCTGTTCCTCAACGATCCTACAAGATCTCCCACCTGCTGCATCATTCCGGCGGAAAATGCAGCAGGATCAAAGCCAGGAACTGGTGCAGGAGCAGGTGGGGTACTCAGAGAAAGTACCTTCGAAGGAGGAGAGACCACCGACTCCGCCGGAGTACGGGATCTCTCCTTGGAGGACTTGCTCCTCGACCCTTTAGAAAGTGAAGCAGAGGAAGAGGATGCTTTCACTTTCTCTGCTCCGGGATGAGAAGCCGGAGACTTACGAGATGAAGACGCCGAAGAAGTCTTCTTAGATGACGACGTCTTAGAAAGGGTTTTCTGAGCCCTGTGGGCCCTCACTTTGGGAACCACAGAGGCGTCTTGGTGCACTATACGGGAGCTCCGCCCCCGTAAAGCCCTGGAAGGAAGAAGAAGAAGGAACAGGAGATGAAGATCCAGAGACGCCCAAGGGAAGCCCTTGAGCGTCCAACGTACCTACCTCAACCAACAAGTCATCCACACCTACCATGGGCTCTACATTTATATCCAATGTGGCGACCTCCGCCGAGATGTCCTGGCCTGGTCCTTCCTTCATGCATTGAGCGACCTGCTGTTGAATGGTCGCAATCGTCGAGGCTGCCTCAGTAGGGTCGACGTACCCCGTCGACTTGCCTCCGGGAAACAGAAGGACAGCCATCCTCTTCTCCAGGATGTAAGGCTGCCCTTTGGCGGCGTTCTTCCCGAAGCCGCCGACCCAAGCTCTCAGGGTTGCGAGAGCAGTCTCCCTGACTGCAGCAGCCTGAAAGAGAGGGCGATTATTAGATCTTAAGGCTAAAGGTGAATCCTAACCCTTAGACTAAATCAAGCTTAAGATTAGCAATATCGGAGCATATAAAGGTATCAGCATACCAAGGAAAACTTAAGCTTAAGCATATATCAGAACTCATATTCCATGAAAGTGCTGATAAGAAAAGTACTTACCCCGTCCAAATTGAGTCACAAGCTCATAGCAGATCGAACATGCCTCGTGGAACCAGACCTGTAAGTCGCCATGGCTGGTGGAGCAGGGAGCATGAGTCCTGCAGACCTCATGCCCGCAGGGGTCCTGCAACACGGCGTTGCATCCAGGGTGTTCACAGTTGGTAGCCTGTAAGTGGAAAGATACATGAGTATCGAGATTATACTCACAGGGCTACCTTAGTACTCCACCGCATGCCGGAGATTAGTAAAATTTCGGGCATAACCCCTCCCCTAAGAACCTTATGCGATAAAAGTTGATACAGTAACTCCGGTGTAAGCCGGAGGAGGAAATTCCGTAAACCAGAGGTAAATATAGAAATATGATATATAACCATAAACGAAATTTCCCATAAGGGCAGGGGAGGGACCCAAGCTTAAGCTAACTATAAACTAACTTAAGCATAACTAAAATTAAAATCGGAAGACGATTCCGAAACGCGGCGCTGTCCAACTCTGCCAGAAGAATGCCCTAGGGCATACGCCGGAGATGAAGGAACGATGGAAAGCTAAGGACCAACTGAAAACGTATCCACTCCGTTGGTTGGCGGAGCCGACCACGACCCCTCCCCCGTAACCGAAGAATGCCAGGGAAAAAGAGGTGTAGGTTCGTCGTACGGGGGGGGCGGGGGGGGGGGGGGGGGGAAAGGCGAGGAGGGAAGAATTCAGTTCCCGTGTATACGGCGGAACACCGGAGCAACTAGGGAGGGGGGAGGCCAACCCCCCAACCTTTGTCACACCCAGCCTAACGGTCTGTCCAGATCTAGTACTCCCTCCGCGTAGGGAGAGAGGGAGCCAGGCCCGGATGGAGCGAGCGAGAACAGACAGCCCACCCTCCTACTCTATGGCGAGAGGAAGAGGGGGGGAAGCGACTTGGGTGGGCGTCTAGCTGTACCGTGATCACGAGTGGACCAAGGTATGATAACACAACACAACCGACTGGATCGGACGCCAAGGGTCAAATGCAACCAAACTACGACCAGGATGGTTGCAACCAATATGTGATGCAGCAAAACTGACAATAAGGATGCAACAAACTGTAACTGGCAATGGACCAAAGGACCACAGAGACCCAGGCTATAGGCTATAATGCTAGACGCCCTAGGCTAACCAAAATATAACTGTAGCATCTGAAAAATTAAAGAAGGGGAAAAAATAAGGAGTGAAAGAGAAAGGACGTCCAGGAGTGCACGACTGACCCGAAAGAAAGTCTATCACTCAGAGCTAGCCTAAGCCGATACGAAGAGCAATGGCTAGGGTCTGGACAAGAAACACTCGAATGCCTACAAGAGGTAGAAGACATGCATGCATGACCTAAAACCAGGAGTAGGCTATATCCCCTAAACAATGTAAAATAGCATACATAAATGAAATAATAGGACATGAGCCACACGTGAATAATAAAAAGGGGGGAAAGGTTCCAGGTATGGGGGACCGAGAACCTAACCGACCATGAGGCGGGACCATGCCGCCATGCTCCCAGACCGGGAACCCATATCTTATACCTAAAAAACGCAATATAGGCACCTGGATGGAACGAAACAAGATCCAAACCTGTGTAGGACACTTAACTTAGCTGCTGCAATTGCTGCACGTTCCATCTTGCAAAAATGGTAGGGATAATCCTAAAACACAGAGAGCGAAACGAAAACACGTGTAGGCGAATGTCCGCTAACTTGAAGGATGGCAACCAGAGGCGCGGTGATCGGCATGGCGTGGGTTGTAGTAGTAGTAGTTGCCGCCCCGATCTGTGGGTCGGTTCTCTCGTAGAGAATTTTGATATAGGAGAATTCTAAATGGCAAGAAGTTCGTGGTAGTGGTCTCACTCGCCCCAGTTACCATACTGACACCCTTCTTTATTTTGGGTGAGCGAGTCAGTTATTCTGACATCTTCTTTGATTTGTTTTTTCTCTGGTATTTGTAAGCTAATTTACCTTAGAAATAATAAACTGAAGGATTATTTCGCGCAGCGACATGAACTGAGCCCAGAAAAGGACTTTTAGAAAAAAATCTTCACTTAATTGGAGGTCTGCATCAGTTCTATATATAGTAGTAATCCCATGTCTTAATGTTAAATATCAAGGGAGGAGATAGAATTTGAAAAATGGTTATTTTCGGGATAAATCGCCATGGCGTCACAAAATCGAAGGTCAGAGGCGAAAATCATATGCGGTTTAGAGATGTCCCAAGTCACCTTATTAAGTGGTTTGAATGTCAAAGTCCTATCCTTAAAAAATGGCATTAGCCGGCTGGCCCCCTTAAGCTGTAAATATCAACTTTTTATAGCTAGATTTTTTTGTATAATGAAATTCTTTTTACCATGGTTTCACTATATAAAGGACTACAGTCCAGGTCTTACTCCAGCATTGTAAATCTTTTGTTACTAGTAGGATGATCTTGTTTACCTGTAGTTGTTGAGTAATATCTCCCCACTTTATCCAAGCTGTTGCTACTTTTTCATATTGCCCTTCAAGTTATGGGCTTACTGGGCTTGTAAATCTGTAAATAATTTTTTTAGACAATTGACTTCTTTTACTAACAAAAATAATGTAGAAATTTATAGGGTCATTACAGATTTTTACAAGACAGCTTTGGGCTTCAGTATCTTAGTATAATGTTGTGTATTGTAATTGGTATATGTATGTATCAAGTTTCAATTAACTCCAACATTTGTCTTACTTAAAACTGTTGCACCAAAGAATTTTTTTTTTAAATTTTAGCAGAAATGGAATTTAAGCAAATAGTAGTAGGCCTGTGGTAGGCTAGTCTTGTCTTTAGGTGACCCTGATCTGTATATACATACTACAATTATTCCTTAATGCTATCCAAATGTGAAGAAAGTATTGATTTCTTTCATGGCTGATATTTGAATATATGTTGGGAAGATATAAAAATTTATATGTAAGGTTCTCTGTTATGGTAAAGAAGAGTTAATTGACAGCTCATAGAGTATAGCAGATTTTACTTTGTTAGGAAATGTTATTTATTCTTGAGTTTTCTCATATTGCATGATACAATGAGCAAGACTTGAGAGTAAGATTAAAAGCCAATAGATTTCTGAGGTTTTCAGTGAATTAATATATAGAATTTAGGCTCTTATTACGATACTTTACTGTGTATTTACTTGTACAGTTCCTTCTCTCATCTGTAAACCCACTGAATGTATTATTTTATTTTTACTTTTAGGATGGTGTTTTAGTTGAAAACATGTTTGACCTGCCTTATCTTGAAAGATCATCACTTGGACCAGAAACTGTGGCTTGCATGACACGCATATGTGCGGAAGTCCGCGCCATTGTGCCAAAAGAAATCCCTTGTGGGATTCAGGTAAACAAATTTTTTATTTTTTTATTATTATTAATACTACATATGTCGTAACTGAACATAGTCAGTAAGTAAAGAGACATTGTATCATAATTTTATATTGTCAGTCAGTAAACTAAGGAGACATGAATTTATGATAATTTTACAGTGTAAATAAGTATTATGTGTATGAATTTTTGTTCTGTATTACTATTCTAATGCACCAAGTTATTACACTTAGCCATAAGTTGTCAAACTGATACTGAAGGAAAACAATATCAGCCATGTAATGTAATGTAATTTGGTTTATTTCCAATGGCTGTTATTGAACAAATTAAATCAGACAAATCAGGTAAATGACATGTCTGAAGGTATCATGGAACACTGCCAGTTAGAGGTAGAACAGATATTGACCATCTTTCCCAAGGTTGTGTGAACAGATTTGATTTGTGGTGTGAACTACTTTTTGACTAAAAAGATGCTTGTCAGAATAGCTATAATAACCAAAAGGACATCTTTAACAGTTGAGGCATCTGACAGTCACACCTCATTTTAACTTTACAAATCCTGTCAAGGGAAATGAATTGAGGTAAATGTATTTGGTTTCTCTTGAATGGTTACAAACATGTCAAAATCAAAGTCATATTTCATTAAGGGATCAAATATGAATGAATGATTCTTAATCAGTGTGTGCGAATAGAATTATTTTTATTGAATGTTTTCTAATTATGCATCATCCTCTCAGTTGATTCCCAAGTCAGAGTCACTGTCACTTATCATCTCCTCTCATCATCAACCCAAACCATTTCCAGCTTGACTCTTGGACTTTCCTCGACATCTCAATGTATTAATTTCTTATCCTATCTCTTCTCTTTACTCCATCCATAGGTGCATCCGTATTTCTACCAGATCTAACTTATTTTGTTCTGTTTTTTCATTGGTGCTTGGTCTAGCCCTTACAGATAGCAAGGTCTTACCACTAACTAATGTATCTTGCCCTTCAGCATAATACTGTAGTGACTTTCTATTCAAAGTACACCAGATACTCTATTGTTATTACATCTGGCTTGAATTCAGTGGTTAACCTCCTCATCCATATCACCCTCTCTATCTACTGTATTATCAAGCCCAGATACTTAAACACTCTTTAATATATTACTTTTCCCAGCTTAATCATGGCTTGCTAGTCATCATTTATACAATTTGTCACATGTTCAGTGTTTGTTTGACTTATCTGCATCCCATATTTTGTAATGCATATCTCCACCTATGTAGGTTAGCTCTTCTCTAGTTTCTGCCTTCAAAGCAGTAACCATCAGTAAGGGGGCGGCTCCTCTCCTCTCACTTATTCCATTGTTTATTACTTGCAGCACGGTATTGAACGAGTGTCTCAGCACCGATTCCTGTTGAGGTCCTACCTTGATTTGGAAGCTGCTAGTCATTCCTACCATACTTCTCATGGAGGTTACACATTTTTGTACATTTCTGTACATTTTACTAAAACTTTATACTTTTCTTGTGTCTCCCACTCCCTCAAATTTCTCCATACTGCTTGTCTGTTTACTCTATCATAAGCCTTTTCTAGGTTGATTGATAAAGACCATATGAACAGCCATCTGCTTTTTTATGTACTTCTCCATTACATTTATGTAAGGAGGATAGTCTAGCATTTGATAACAGTCCCATTCATAGACCCTAGTTGTGGTCTTCCAGTCTTGACTGTGTTTCTCTTGTGTACCTCAGTAATACCATTTTCAAGTTCACAAGACAGAACAATACCAATGCCTTTTCTTTCTTCCTTACTTGCACTGCACTATAAGTTTGTAACCTTATCCAGGTTCCTTTGCCATTGCACACACACAGCACATCTTTCTTCACTTTCATTCCATTAGATCCACAATTGCACATCCCCTCCCTGTCATGCTGCCTAAGTTTTACCATTCCAAATCTTTGAGGTTGAGCTTGCTTAAGTTGCACAAACTCTTACTTAGTAACCCTTGCATAGCCACAGAGTTAGAGCAACTTATCTGTGGTTTGCTCATTGCATAATTTGTTATTATGGATGGATGCCCCTCTTGGTTCCAACTCCTTGTGTTGGCTTGAGAAAGATTAAAAAGCATAATTATCGTAATGTTAAATTATTCATATGCAGAACAAACCTTTGGTTTTAACATTAGGATAAATCTTGTGGCACCAGCTGTAAACTGGTTAAAAACAATAAAGAATTGTAAATGCAATAGAGAGCGCAGTTAGTCTTTCTTCAGCCGCCTTGGAGATGGACAGTTCGCTTTTGCACTCCTTCCAAGCTGTTTTTTTTCTCTCTCTCTACTTAAGCCTGTGATTTCTTTCTGTGTTGTATTATGGATTCCTCTATCCAGCCTAAAAAGTCCTGTAAGCATCAACATTTATGTCCTGGCCTTCTAAGGTTCCCATGTTCATGCTTCCTGACTTCCTCTAGGACAGATACAACTTGCAGTAGATGTACTGCGAGGCCTATTCTTACTGCTTCGTCATCAATTGATTTTATTTATAATGCTGCCCCATTTACTTCTGAGGCGAATATTGCCATATCAGGGAGAGAGAGACCCAGCTCCATCTTGTTCCTTTCTTAGCAAGTATGTAATTTGAAATATTGTTTTGGGTATATTGAAACATATGTGTATGTTAAAACATTTTGCATAATTATACATCTATTAGTTTCCACGTACGGCAGCCTAGTTCAAGTTTCACGGGTAGTGCTTCGATTGCTCAGTGTAGGTGTAAAGTGCAGTCCCCCAATGGTAATATACTAGGAACGACTTAGCTAAGCACTTCATTCTGTTTTCTGCTGCGATTGACTAAACATCAAGTGCTTACAACAGCTTGTTCTTATTTTCATGTTATATCACCGGATTTCAGTAGTGTTACACAACCAACGGAGCGCATTCGTACCCTTCGGGGAGGATGAGCCTTGTCTTTTGTTTGTTTAATTCAGATTATCTCATAAGCTGGATATTTGTATTCTCCGGGAATAGTTCTTGGATGTAACACCATTCAATAAGGCCAAATACTTTTGCATAGTATATTGTTTTACTTTTCAGGCTTATGCTATGCACAATTTGTTGGTTAATAATTGCCTTAAGTAATCTTGATTTTACATCATTCCTTTAGGCCAAAATTTTGTTTTTAGAATTTGTTTACTCCCCACCAGTGGCCCGGCACCTTGATGTGGTGGTGGGGCTTGTGTGGTGCAAGGATGAACTGGGCTACAGTAGCGGAGTAGTGCTCTACCCTGGCAGGTCTAACCATGCTACACAGGCCAGTTTCTGAGCATCCAGACTAAGCTCGGTCCACTTTTGAGCCTTATCCTATTTTTCATCCTTAACTTCTTCCCCTATCACGAGTGACCATTAGTTGACAACCTTGGACCTACATTTGATTACGGCTCTGACTGCTCCTCTGATTTGATGGAGGGTGAAGAGGACTGACATGTCTCTCCACCCGTAGAATTCGAGTACCTGACGTGCCCGAGCGAGGGGAAAGTCTTATGTCAAACATGGCCCCCAGAGCTGGGTCTGATCTAGACGGACTGATGATGCCTCAAGTTCTGGAGCCATGTGTATAACCAGGTTTGTAGCCTCTAGGGGTGGCGACTTAAAGTTGCATAACACATCCCTCCCTTGTTGGGCTCCGTTTTACTGAGGAATATGGTGGGCGGAGGACTACCTGGCTGAAAAATTACAGTACTCGTATCTATGGATGATACATTGGCCCCCATTGTTGACCACCCTGGAATGGACTTGGAACTGGCTCAGGAAAGTGTAAACAAAGAAGTAAACGATGATTCTAGATCCGTACCCAAATCAAATATAATAACTATGGAACCATACTTAATGCCACAAAAAGGAAATTCCTCCAGTAATAAATGAAAAAAAGGAAAATATTAATAGTTTTTCGAAACAGACGCACCTAAATACAGAGCAGATCCTACATTAGTACACTTTGACTCATTATTTGGATATGGCACTTGGCCAAGATACTTAGTTTTTAAAAACAGAAAACCGAGCTGACTGCTGCTAAATTTGAAAATATTTTATTAGCTCGTACCCAACCAAAGAAATGACATTTAGATCTATAACAAGAAAAGAATGGATAGTGGAAGCTACCACAAAACTTCAATCAGAAAATTTATCAAATGCTTAATAATATGAATGGGATAAATGTCACAGTCGGAAAGACCGACGACAAGTTTGAACAGCATTGAGGGAACAGTAATGTTACCACCCAATAATGATTGTGATGGCCTACCAGATGAGACATTGTTATTGAACTCATTAAAAATTAGATATCCTAATATTGAAAAAAAGCTAAAAGTATATGAAATCCCAAATAAAAGACAGCAGGGAAAAAAATTGAGAATAGCTAAAATTAAATTTGAAGGGCAGACACTTCCACCTAATATTAAAATAGAAGGCCAGAGAAGAGAGGTATTACCCCATGTACCAAAGCCTCTTCAATGCACAAATTGCTCTAAGTATGGACTACAAAAAATAAATGTAGAAATGAACCAATTTGTGCATTCTGTGGTTCAGAAGATCATGAAACCACCTGGAACTGTGGCGTTCCCAAATGTTGTAATTGTGGACAAGACCATCATGCGAGATCAAAGATATGCCCATTCTACATATATAACACTGAATTAAAACTACTAATAAGCAGGTCTAGCATGTCAATTCCAGAAGGAAAACAAGAATTAAAATCAAGAGGTTTAATAGACCCTGCTAGAAATAAATCATATCGAGACGCTGTAGAAAAAGTAATGCCCAAGAAACATTTTATAATACCTGGAAAAAACTAATGAAAAACAAACAACGAGGTCATCAAACTTAGAAATTAACAAAAAATCTCTTGGAGAATCTAGCAATACAGTTAGCAATAAGCAACCCTTATGACGTACTAATGAAAGATGAAGAATTGCCATCTCTAGACACTGGAAATGAAGATCATGCTGAACAAACAAGAAGAAAACGAGAAAGAGAAATAATTTCCCCCCCAAAAACTCTAATTAATACTAATGACGTCAAGAAGAAGAAAATGCCTAAAATCAACAGGAAAACATCCCCTAATTTAGATAATAATGATGAAATAAGTCCTTCACCAGTCTTTCCAAGTAAATTTCAAGCAATGAATTCTTCTATAGCTTTTCAAAGTAAATCTGAAGAACTAAACCCTTCGCCAGTCTTTCCAAGAAAATTTAAAGACAAATTTCAATCTGTCCAAGGAAGACAAAACGATAATTGTGAATGTCAGCAGTGTATCCAAGAAGGCGTAACACCTCCAACTGAATCTCACCATGAACGGTGTGGATGCCATACATGTTTTTTGGCAAGATTGCAAAGAAACAAAACCTTAAATAAAGAAAAATTGATAAACGTGATAAGGAATTTCTTAGCTAGAAAAGATAACATCTCAAGCCGCTAGAATTACATACCAAAGATTGTATGTGTATTAGACACTTACAGTACTATCGTGAGAGTAAAATAGCAGTGTTAGACAATTTCTTAGCCAAACAAGAAGAAATTAAATTCACCACTGAATCAGAAGATAACACAGAAATGTCAAAAACCCAAAAAGAAAATTAAAGCTAATTAAGCGAATAATTACCCATAGTTTAAAAAAAAATTTATATATATAATTTATATATATATAAAACCAACTATACAATAATCTTTTAACTTTCGTTCCATTCAATTATACTATTATCCAATGGAACATAAACGGTCTGAAAACACGAATGCACTTGGGTGAAATACAAAGACTCCTAAAGCAACATGAACCAATGTGCATATGTTTACAACACGTTAATAATCCAGTCCCATCAATATGTAATTACTTTCTGGCATCCTCCGTTTCAGGAGAAGGCAAGTTAGGAACAGCAACATATGTTCATAATCGTGTAACCTATGATAAAAGTTTACAGTTAACAATTAATTCATTTCAAATATCTTCAATTCGCCTGCATATGATAAACAAAACTAGCATTTTAGTCTGCAGTCTATATAATCAACCTAATGAAAAGTTATGATATGGCTCAATTATCAAATATTTTTATCACAATTCAATGAGCCAATTCTAGTTTTAGGTGATTTTAATGCTCACCACCCTTTATGGGATGCCAGTACCATCGACGTAGATAGAGCAGGTAAAGACATAGAAAAATCTAACACTTAATTACAACTACTGTTGTCTGAATGAAAATGAAATCCCAACATACTTTTGTTCAAAAACTCATGGACCCTATCATCTGTAGACCTGTCTATTTGTTCCACTTCGTTAGTAGACAGATTAGAATGGAATACTCTGGATGACCTTTATACCAGTGATCACTACCCAATCGTAATCACATGTCTTGAAGATAATCATCAACAATTTGTACCAAAATTTAATTTTAAAAAAGCTGATTGGGAAAAGTATGATTTAATTACCAAAAATGTTCCCCTTCCAGAGTAAACAATGATCACAATGAAATTAATGAATATTTTACAGATTTCGTAATTAGTTTCTGGAAATAAATAATCCCAATGACAACTTGTAAGCCAAATAAATCCTGTTCCATGGTGGTCTAGAGAACTTTCAGATATTATCATACTGAAGCACAAGATGAGTAGACGATTAGACAGACTAAACCAAAGATATAACAAATTATATAAAAGTTAATAGATATACCCTTGAAAGGGTTAGTATTAATTGCTTATGGAAATTGATTATATCAAACCTTTATTGAATAAAATATCTGCTCAATTCAGGAAAAAAGTTATTAGCAATAGGAAATCATCTTGGCATAATTACGTCGCAGACTTCTCCGGTGACACTGTTAAACAGATGTGGGATAGATTTAGAAAATTAATGGCAAATATAGTCGATCACCTAGATCCCCAATATTACATAATGGGAAAAGAGTTCATGATTTAAAAAGATATATCAAATATAATAGGTCGCCACCTAGAATCAGTAGGCAATAGCCTGAATTTAGATGAACATTTTCGCATTAGGAAAAAAGAATGAAGAGAAACATATAATTTTAACTTTTTAAACAAGTCAACAATTATACTACAATGTCCCATTTAACATTAGAAGAATTTGATGCTGCACTAAAACTTGTAGTAACTCTGCCCCAGGAAAGGATAATATCTCTTTTGAACTCCTTATACATCTGAACATTAAAGCCAAAGAATACTTATTAAAATTTTATAATCACTTATGGAAAAAGAAACTACTTCCCCCAAAGCATGGAAACATGCTATTGTAATTCCTATACCCAAACCTGGCAAAGATCCAACATCAGTAAATAATTATAGACCTATATCACTAACTAGTTTGTCTTTGTAAACTCATGGAAAAGATGGTAAATAATAGACTCATATGGTATTTAGAGAAAATAAAGTTCTAGCAGCAACTCAATCTGGAAGTAGGAAAAATCATTTCAACATTAAACTCATTAACATCACTAGAAGATCAAATCAAAAGAGGATTTGTACAAAAGAAAATTACTGTTGCAGTGTTATTCGACATTCAAAAGGCTTATGATACAACATGGAGATATTCAATCTTAAAATCTCTACATGGCATAAATCTAAGGGGTGAATCTCCCAATTTTTATACGAAATTTCCTAACAGAAGAACATCCAGACTAAAATTGAAATGGTATTATCAGAAACATTTGAAATAAAAGAAGGTCATCCCACAAGGCAGCGTACTAAAGCAGCACATTATTTGCATTAGCAATCAATAATATTGTTAAAATGCTTCCAAAAGATGTAAACAACAGCTTATATGTTGATGATTTTGCCATTTTTTACACTTCAAACAACCTACGCCACACCTCCAAAGAATTTAAATATCTCCATAGCTAAATTGAACAATGGGCATTATCTGTTGGATTTAAATTTTCTGTTGAAAAAAAAACAAGCATAACATTTTTTATAAGGTAAATCAGCGCTGGCTCAAAATCAAGTTATATCTCTTACCATAAATAACACTCCCATCCAACCTTTTAATCCAGAAGTTTCAAAAAATTTTTAGGCTTATATTTTGACAGTCATTTGAACTGGAAGGCCCATGTGAAACATACCAAAGCAAAGGCCTTGAAAGCTTTAAATATATTTAAAAAATTAGCCCACACTTCATGGGGTGCTGATAGAGAAACATTATTGAAACTTTATAAGGCTACAGTTCTACCAATATTAGAATATGGCAGTTCAATTTATAGTTCTGGTAGTGAGACAACTCTCAAAATGCTTAGACCCAGTGCATCATCTTGGGCTTCGTTTAGCCACTGGAGCATTCAAATCATCACCAGTCCAATCGTTGATTGTAGAAAGTGGAGAAAAAGGATTTTGACGTAAGGAAAAATCTATTTCTGGGCGATTGGCTCGTGTCGCCAGCGAAATATCCTTTAATCTATTATTTCTAGGGTAAATGTACTAACGACATACCAGAGAATAAATAAAATAAAGACAAAAGGTCAGTATAACTGAACTCGCTCACCCTCTAGGAGGGTGTCGGTATGAACACTAGGCCGAGTAGACCACTACCACGAGCCAAATGCCAATAGAAATCTCCCACTACAAAACCCTCCAATGAGGGGAGCCGTCCCATAAGAGGAAGCAGCTCGTACTACTACTAAACACCATCCCATGCTTGCGACTGCTGCGCCTCTAGTGGCCATCCTGAAGTTAGCAGACAATCTTGAGCGAAGGGATGGGTAGGGGGGTGGGGGGGTATTTCGCTGGCGACACGAGCCAATCGCCCCAGAAATAGATTTTTCCTTACGTCAAAATCCTTTTTCTGGGCTCAGCTCGTGTTCGCTTGCGCGAAATCGTACCAGAGAAAGCAGGCACAAGATTGTAAAGAAAGTAAACAGAACAAAATAAAACAAATTAGGTCTCAAATAAAAGATACAAAATAAAAGAATGAATATAATTGCTAAAAGATACAAATACACAGTAAAACAAAATCAAAAATATGCTTAAATTACCCTTAAAACTAATTATGATAATAATATGAGGTAATTTACATATATACAAATAGGTATAATGATTACCTATAACAATAAACCTGTGTAATAACATGTATCAAAATAGAAATAGCAATTAATATTAAGGTTATATAAATTTATAAAAATTATTTGATAATTCACAAAACAATATATATCTTAGGAATGTATATGACTTAATATACAAAACCCGTAACCATTGTACTATGATATATCCCCTAGCATAAAAAATAAGGGGATAACATCTATGAGATCAATATGGTGATCATATGAGTGTCCCTCATCATACAAAAGGGCGACAATATACAATTATAGCAGCTAAGACACAAGGTGAATGTTAATGAACAAGGTAGGAATAGACGAACTGTTGGGTGAGGCAGTAGAAAGGAGGACTGAATCTTCTACTATAATCTAGCTAGAGTCAGGGGAAACTATGTTACCCGCTGCTACTGCTGGGAATTTTCAGAGCTTCCAAGGACTTAAGGTAGTGACGTTTGAACACTGCCGGCTATTTTTCCATCCGGTATACTTCTTTAAATCATCAAAATTCATGTGTTGGAAGTAATTGATTGAGGTGGCTACTGCCCTGACATCATGTGCTTTTGGAAAGGAGTCAGGATTGGCTTGTTTGATAAAGTAGCAGGATCTGTTGCCTGATGCCTTTAGTGGATAAAGTACCACCCCTTTTTTCCCTTCTAAAGAGGGGTCCCGATGAGGAGGAGGAGGTCCTGGATAGAAAGGCTCGTAAGGTTGAAACTGGACAAAGGGGAAACATCTTGCGGAAGGGGTAGTACCTTCCAAGGTTCCCACCTCATCAAAGGATCTTCATTCTTGGCTAAAAAACACGTTCCGGAGAAAGCAGCACTTCCCCTGTGGGAAGGAATTGAATATGATCGGATCTCTGGATAAAGCCGACAGTTTCTGAAATTCTTGCTCCTGAAGCTAGGCTTATAAAAACAGAGTTTTTTCTTAGGAGCATCATGAACGAGCATGTGTCATTATCGGTTTCGGAAGCCAGTTTAAGACATGCGTTTAAGAACCATGAAACTGACGTAGGTCTCATAGAGGGCCTAAGTCTAGCACATGCTTTAGGAATAGACGAGAAATAGGTATCTGTCAAGTCTATGTTAAATCCAAATTGAAATATCTTTTTCAATGCTGACTTGTTTGTCGTAATCGTGCTAGCTGCTAAACCTTTTTCAATAAGGATCTGAAAAAGGATATAGCAGAATTAACTGTCATGATTCTGATATCTGACTCTCTCAGGAAGGTTGCTAACTTTTTGACGGCAGCATCATACTGCCTCAAAGTTGAATCCCTTTTATCAGATTCTAAGAAAAGAATATTCTGAGGGTCAATATTCGCATCTCTTTTTTGCCGCAAACTTCATGAAATCCATAAAGTTAGGGTGGTTTTTTAGAATCCCTGAGGAAGCGAACACAGTCTTCGTTTGTACTGACTGGGAGAGCTTGGGACTGGGGATCCGAAGGGGACGAAGGCCCAGTTCCAGGATCAGAGGGTACCAATTGCTCTTCGGCCAGTCTGGGGCTACTAGAGCTACTTGACCCCTGAATGTCCTGAGTTTGTCTAGTACTTTCATAAGGAGATTCACTGGGGGGAAGACGTAAAATCTTCTCCCAGTTGTTCCAGTCCAGAAGCCAGGGCGTCCGTGGCATAAGCCAGAGGGTCCAGGTTGGGGGCTACGTAACATGGTAGTTTGTGGTTCGCTTGTGATGCGAAGAGATCCACCTGTAGCCCTGGGACTCTTTGAAGGATCCATTGGAACGAACTCTGGTCGAGAGAACCATTCCGCCGATTCTAGTTGGTACTGATCGAGATAGGGCGTCTGCTATGACGTTTCTTACTCCAGCTATGTGGGTGGAGGAAAGATGCCAACTGAATTTGTCTGCCAGGGAGAAGATGGCTATCATGACGTGATTTAGATGACGTGACTGGAGCCTCCTCTGTTTATGCAATGTACTACCACTGCGCTGTCCAAGACTAGCTTTATGTGGGAGTACTTTGGTGGGCGTAATCTTTTCAGAGTCAAGAAGACTGCCATTGCCTCCAGTACGTTTATATGGAACTGACTGAACTGGGGCGACCAAATTCCTTGTACCTTTTTGAATTGTGAGTAACCTCCCCAGCCGCTTAGGGACGCGTCTGTGTGGATGGTGATCCCCGGTGGAGGGAACTGAAGAGGGACTGATACTGACAGATTCTTGACTTTTCTTTTGCCCACGGCCGAAGCCGGTTCTTTAGAATCAGAGGTACTGAAGATAGCTTGTCCCCTGGACCTGACATTTGCTCGAGAGCGCCAGATTCTGGTTAGATCTTTCAGTTTGGCTTTCATTAAGATGTTCGTTACTGAAGCAAACTGGAGAGAGCCGAGGATCCCTTTCCTGAGCTCTCCTTGATGCTAGTTTGTGACTTAGAAATTGTTTGACTGACTTCGCTATTTCTTTCCTTTTGGTGGATGGAAATCGACAGAGTGTGTGAGGACAGATTCCATTGAATGCCTAGCACTGAAAGTTTGACTCTGGGGTGAGTCTGGACTTGGATTTGTTTATCTTGAATCCTAGATATTCTAGGAATTGGATCACTTTCAGTGTGGCCTTGTTGCATTCTTCGACTGATGAGGCCCAAATCAACCAATCGTCGAGATACGCTACTACCATAATCCCTTGAGCTCTGAGCTGTTGCACTACTACTTCCGCTAGCTTCGTGAACACCCTGGGTGCCACGTTGAGCCCGAACGGGACTACCTTGAAGGAGAACGTCTGGTCTCCTATCTTGAAGCCCAGATACGGACGGAAGTGTCTTGCAATAGGGATATGATAGTAGGCGTCTGTAAGATCGATAGGAAGGTGGTGACGGCCCCACCCCAGGGGATAAGGTCCGCACCTGTGAGATCGTGAGCATCTTGAACTTGTCGCAGCGAATGGCTAAGTTTAAGCGGGACAAGTCTAAGATTACCCTTCTTTTGTTTGAGCCTTTCTTCGGAACGCTGAACAAGCGACCTTGAAATTTCAATCTCTTGACCTTGGCTATGGCTCCTTTCTGAAGGAGGTCCTCTGCGTACTCTGTCAATTCCTTGGAAGGAAGTTGACGGAAAGGTCTGGCTGGAGGTGGGTTCGTCAACCAGCTCCCACCCAAGCCCTTTTGACACTATGCTCTGAGCCCACTGGCTGAAGTTCCACCGGTGGCGAAAGTGAAACAGCCTCCCTCCTACCTGAAGTTCCTCATTGGTTCTGGTAACCCCCTCGACCTCCTCTGAAGTGCTTTCCCCTATTGAAGGGGGGGGCCTCCCGATCCTCTCCCACGAAAGGACCGCTTACCTCTGCCTCCCTTGTTCGAGCGGTCATACTTCTGAGAAGCTTGACTCTCGAAGGCTGGATTGTAAGCTGGAGAGATAGCGTATGAGGTGGAGGTTTGAGGCTGAGGGATATCACATAAATAGGCTGTGATTGGCTTTTTAGATTGTGGGAGGGCTGGGCTGCCTGCACTAACGGCACTGTAGGAACTTGCTGGGGGAAGCGCTGTTGTTCTTTAGGTAAGGTTGGAAGCGTCTAGGTCTTCCTTTGTCCTTACCTTTGGTGTCTGGTCTTGCCTTCTCCTAGCCGTAAGACCCCAACGGTCCTTAAGGCTCTGGTTCAACCTCGTGGCTTCTGCTTGTACTTCCTTTACCATAGCCTCTGGGAAGAGATCTGCGCCCCAGATGTTGGAAGAAAGTAACCTATTCGGTTCATGCCGAATGGTTTGCTTCTAGCAAGACATGCTTTCTTTCTACAATTTGTTCTAGCAGTGGCAAACTCGAACATGTCTGACTGCACCGTTTGAGTCAGGGCTTTGGTCATCAGTTTAAAAATTGGTTCGGAACCATAAGCCATGGTTGCTACCTCAGACATAGCCATCAGGTTAATTGACCTGGCTAGTCGTGTTTTTGAATCAAACTCCGCTTGAATCAAACTATCAGGGAGTCTGGGCAGCTTTTCACCAAACTGCTCCATAGCACAGTCAGGTTTGAGTTTGCCAGCTGTGAAAGTGTTTGGCAAGTCTTCCCATAATTCTCCAATTGAGGGGAGCAATGGAGAAGTGGGGTCTGCTTCTTTTAAGGGAGGCATAGGTTCCCCTTTTTGGGCTGCCGAGATGGTCGACCTCGCTATCTTGGTAAGGAAAGGAAGCGGGGTACCTTCGTCCATCGTGAAAATGGTAAAGGGACTTTTGAACGGTTGGATCTTGGTGTTTGAACAATCCATGTCCTCTAAGCATCTTAACCATTCTCGTTGAGCTTGGTCCCGAGAATAGAGGACTGTCTCCTTTGGTACCCTGTCATCTCTAACCATAGCTGACGGTGTGAGTCTAGCGTAGCCTATGAAGGGAGGCTGTAGGCCTTCCGGATAGAACTCGAAGTCCTCTATTCTTCGAGTTCCGAACTCCGGTATGGAGATGAGACCATCTTGGAAGGGAGCGTATGACGCTACTCTCCAAGGGTTGTTCATGGAAAAGGGCGGGCAGCGAGTCATATGGGGAAGCTGAGAGCCACTAGTGTTGGAGGTTGAAGGAGAGGCAAGAGGGGCTTCTCTTAGGCCGGCTATAATGGTATCCTGAGAAGTTATTCTGTCCGAAAGGCGAGATATCATATGTTCCATACTCGTCTTAAGGACCTACCAGTCGCCCACCTGTTGCAATAGGCAGCATTGGTTTTCCAAGTCCGGAGCTGCTGCGGAGGTGGAGGGGAGACTCTGGATAGGCACCAAAGGAAGTGGAACTGGTGATACTGCCGGGGTGGGGTGCGGGATTTCTCCTTAGGCTTACTCTTAGAGGACTTTGAGCCGGAGCTAGACCCTTTAGACTTGTCTGAGCCGGGATTATGAGCCGGAGACTTACGCGAAGAAGAAGACGAAGACGTCTTCTTCGAGGACGAAGACGTCCTCGTTAAGGTCATGTGTTTAGACTTGATCTTAGGTCTAACGAAGCCGCTGGAGGAGTATATAACTCTTCACCAGTAAAGCCTGGAAGGATGGGGAAGTTGCAGGAGTAGAAGAAACAGTCGCTCCCAAGGGGGACCCTTGGTTGGGGTACCTGCATCACTTACCTCGACCAACAGGTCGTCTATACCTACCATAGGTTCAAACATTTATATCTAGGGTTGCGACATCCGTGGAGATATCCTGGTCTTGTTCCGTTAAAGAGGCCGCCAGCTGTTGTTGGATAAAGGCAATAGAGGGGTCCGCCTCTACCCGGGTCGACGTAACCAGTTCGCCTTTCCTCCGGGGAAGATTAACAGAGCTAAACGCTTCTCCAGTATGTAGGGCTGACCCTTGGCGGCGTTCTTGCCAAAACCTCCGACCCAGGCCCGCAGGGTAGCCAAAGCCGTATATCCTACTGCCGGAGCCTGTAAGAGAGGGTATATTTTAGATTTAAGAAGCACTTAAAACTAAAACTTAGAATATAACTTAAACTAGATGCCTTAAGTTAAGTAATGATGCAAACTTAAGAACTAAAGAAAGCGGAGCGGCATGCGGAGATGGAATACTTACGCCTTCCAAAAGCTGGCTCACCAGATCGTAACATATGGTACACGTCTCATGGTACCAGACCTGGATGTCCCCGTGCGGAGTCGCGCATGGAGCATGGGACCGCAAACTTCGTGTCCACAGGGGTCCTGAAGTGTAGCGGAACATCCCGGATGCTCACAGTTAGTGGCCTGTAAGTGGGAAGACACATGAGTATCTTAAAGTAGTAACACTTACAGATAGGGACATAAGAACTCCGTTATCTGGCGGAGCTCGGAAAAAATTTGGGCATAGCCCCTCCCTGCATTGCCTGATAGGCTATGATCCCGAGAGATCCGGTAAAAATAGAAGGGAGGGGATGGTTTAAGATACTTAAGATAAACTTAAAGATAACTTAAACCTACATGCAAGTGAACCGGACTAGGTCCAGTGAAGCGGAGTGTAGAAACTCAGCGATACGGTACGGTTAGATAAGACCTACTGTATGCTCCGGTCCAAATAATGGACTATACCCTTCCGCTGGATACCAGGACTCCGATAGGGAGGAGCTCTAGTAAGGAGGGAAGGGCGAGATGACATACAGACTCGCGCTAACCCGGAGCGACATGGAAGTAACGGAGGGGGGGAAGGCCAGGGCCCCCCACAACGTACCACCCGGCCGAGCCGAGAAGCGGAGAGGTCGGAACCAGTCAGGGACTGTCGGGCTCCCAGGCCCCTCCAGTGGAGGGGGGAGGGGGAGGCAGGCTCGGGCATGCGGGGCGAGCAAGGACAGACGCCGGCCCACCCCCGCCCGGCTTCTATGGAAGAGCGGGAGGGGGGGACTGGTAGGCGCCTTGGCTAAACCCTCGTGATCACGTAGTGACCACGAGGCGGTAACTCAGATACAGTAACCGAGCCTAGGCCAGCCACTGATCAGATAGAAGCTATCGGGAAGCAACTAGAACTGAAAAGCGGTAGCGTATAGGCCCATAGGGCTAAAACCAACTGATCAGAGAGAAGCTATGAGGAAGCGACCGAGCTGATCAACGGTAGGCTAGGCTCTACGAGCCAGGGCCTAGGCTAAGCCAGACGCCACTAACCAAACAATAACAAAACATATAAATATATAATACAATGAAAGAAAGAAGGTAAAAAAGCAGGAGAAAAAATCCAGGAGTGTGCGACTAGCCCGAAGGAGAGTCTACCACTCAAAGCTAGTCAGGGGCCAATACAAAGGACCTAGACTAGGGTCTGGATAGAAAAGCCT
This sequence comes from Macrobrachium nipponense, assembly GCF_015104395.2. Lineage (NCBI taxonomy): Eukaryota > Metazoa > Arthropoda > Malacostraca > Decapoda > Palaemonidae > Macrobrachium > Macrobrachium nipponense. The sequence continues at coordinate 71,103,451 of NC_087205.1, forward strand.
ACACAAGGTGAAATACATGCGCGTATAACCACTTGAGTAGACGTAATAAGGCGGATAATCAAATAGAGCGTAAATAATAAGGGATGTTCTAGGTATGGAAGACCAAGAACGAACCCGACATGCGGCAGGGCATGCTGCCATGCTTCCGACCCCCGAGAACGTATCTATACCTAAAAAACGGCAAATACTGCCTCGGGGCCGGAAAAAACTCGTTAACCGTATATATATGAGTACTTAACTTAGCTGCTGCAATAGCTGCACGCTCCATATCGAAAATCCGAAGAAAAAAAAAATGGCAAAAAAACTGGCACGAAAAACACAGAGAGAAAAATAACACGTGCGACTCGTGTGAGCTAACTGAAAAGGATGGCCACTAGAGGCGCAGCAGTCGCAAGCATGGGATGGTGTAGTAGTAGTACGAGCTGCTCCCTCTATGGGACGGCTCCCCTCTTGGAGGTTTTGGGTTTTGTAGTGGGAGATTTCTATTGGCATTTGGCTCGTGGTAGTGGTCTCACTCGCCTAGTGTTCATACCGACACCCTCCTAGAGGGTGAGCGAGTCAGTTATACTGACCTTTTTCTTTATTTTATTTATTCTCTGGTATGTGTTAGTACATTTACCCTAGAAATAATAGATTAAAGGATATTTCGCGCAAGCGACACGAGCTGAGCCCAGAAATGCCACTATCTTATAGATTCAAATAACAATAATGTGCAGAGCTTTAAAAATTGTAAATAGTCCAGCAAAACCAAAAAGATTTATTTAAAGATCCAGATTGTTTCTGGAATACAAAAATTATCCATCATTCCCCGTTAGAGCTAATAGATTATTTAATGACAATGACCTTTATATTAAATTTTACTTTTTAACTTTTAGCAAAATAATGCCCCATGGTTGGTAAGTGCTCCCCAGATATGTAGGAAATTGTGTACAATACCCAGTAATAAATTGAATAGTCCCCTTGCTATGAAACTATATGCTCTGGAACATATCAAGATACACAATAATAATCACATATATACTGATGGTTCCAAAGATGATATGGGAGTTGGATTCGCTGTTTACGAAAACAATATAAAGATCCAAGTCTCCTTACAAAAGCAAAGCATCAGTATTCACTGCTGAATTACTAGCAATAAAAACAGCATTAACAACTATATCTGAAAACCAGTTTAGTGAAGTAACCATCTTTAGCGATTCACTAAGTTCAATAACTGCAATAACGCTTATACTCCAAAAAACCAAAATTGTAAATGAAATTAGACATATATTACATGAAATGAAAGACAAAAAATATCTGTTACTCTATGTTGGATACCATCTCATATAGGATTAGTAAGGCAATGAAAAAGCAGACACTTATGCAAAAGAGGCTAGAACACTCCCAATATCAGCAGAATTATTGCCACTAGAAGATATATTAGGCACAGCAAGTCGGTTGGTATTAGGAAAAAATGGCAAAAATAACTGGGGGGAAAACCATCCTACCAATAAATTAAGAGAAATAAAAGAAACTGTAGACCCGTGGCCATCATCCTATCAGAAATGCCGCAAGAATTCAGTAATATTGACACGGCTAAGAAATTGGTCACACCAAACGACACATGGTTACCTAATGAGTAACCCCCATGCCCCTATACCTATGTGCGAAATATGTAATGTACAAATAACAGTAAAACTATTTTTCAAATCTGTCCAAATATAAAAACCCAAAGAGACATATTATTCAGAAGATATTCTTTTCAAAGAAATATTATCAGAAAGTGACAAATTTTCACTTTTTAATATTTTAAAATTCCTTAAATTTAATTAATTTATACGATAAAAATATATATAGTAATTTATAATATATTCCAGATAGTAAATATTTATTTTTTAGATAATATATATTCCAGATAATAAATATTTATTTATTTATTTTTAATAATAATTTATACTGATTTTAAATAACATGTCTAATCCTTCGGGCCAGCCCTAGGAGAGTTAATATTAACTCAGTGGTCTGGTTAAACTAAAGTAAAAAAAAAAAAAAAAAAAAAAGAATTGTTTACTGGCCATAGGCTATTAGTAAGACAACAATAACTTACCCTATAATAATTCTCAATGTTATTCCATTCTTGTATTTCAAAACCTTTGCATTAATTATTTACTTACCGGGATTAAGCTATGTGCAAGTCACATCTTAGCTACTAGCCTCCAGCTTGCTTAGTGGACGGGAGCACAGGCCAGTCAAGTCAATTAGCTGGTCATGTAATCGGATACTGATTTTGATTACTTTGAATTCCGGATCATTCTTCTACTAATTTCTTTAATCATATGCGAACAAACCTTCGGTCTTAACAATAGGATCAATTCTAGCCCCTAGCTGGATCCAGTTAAAATGCAGATGAAAGCAAGGAATCTTGTGAGATCTGGCAACGTGTGCATATGTCGGGTGAAGAATGGTCAAGGACCACGCACCTACGCCACCGCGTCAGTCTTTTCTTAACCGCCTGGGCGAGAGGTTATAACATTGACCTCTCTCAGCCTTTACCCAGTTCACTGGCCATTTTGTTTGTGTTTAGTGTGTGTGTGTGTATGTGTGTATGTGCTGTTATTGTGGCTTCTTCTGCTCCTTCTCGGCCTCGTCATCGTGTGTGCCCCGGAACTCCAGGTTCTCCATGTTCTAGTTCTTTTGGCTTTGGCTGTAACCCCCCGACATCACTTGCAGTAGGTGTCGCTCTATGTTTATACATTAACGTAGCCTTGTACAGAATGCCGTGAGTAGCCTAAGAGCAGTGGAAGCTGTTTTATAGCAAGAGGGAGCATCGTAAGATTTCTTCCTTCTTCCCAATGCTTCGTCTCCTGATACGATCACACCCCATAGTAGTGTGTTACCTTGTCCCTCTTTTTCTTCCATCGATTCATCGTTGGAAGTTTCGAGAGGCCCTCAGGCTGTTTTTTGTATGTCACCCCTCCTTCTTCAGGAGTTAATTTGATTCCTGAGAGGGAGGAGGTTTTTTCATTATTGTCTTCTTTATTTTTACAGAGTCGGAGGCGTCCAAGATAGCGTCGCTTTGGAAGATCATGGGGCTACAGGGTTCTCGTCCTTGGAGGGTTTTGCTGTTGCATTTCATGGATGTTCGCAAACCCCAACCCCCCCCCCCCCCCCTTCCTCATGCTGTCCAGGCCGAGGTCAGCCATATTGTATTGCTCCGCCAGTGACAGTTGCCACTTCTTTGAGTTAGAGGATAGCCGTGGCGTCAGCCCTGCTAGTGACGTCACAGGGTCAGCCATTTTGTATTCCTCCACCAGTGGCGTCTGTTTCCCATCCCAATCGAGGGTAAGCCATGACGTCCATCGCCGCCTATGACGTCACTTCCCATCGATGATGTCACTCTCAGTCCCTCCACTGCGCTGCCTCGCTCATCTGTGTCGTCATCGTTTGCTGCCGTGATGTCATATCTGCCATCCATATCGCTGCATCTCCCTTCCATGTCGTTGGAGCCTTCTCTTGCTGATCCATCTGTGGCTTTATGCCAGGTGGTTCTTAAGAGATTGGACTCTGTTTTGGAAGTTGAGTTGGCTGCCATGTCGGCTGGAAGCAAGCATGTTGCATCGCCCCTCGCCTCCTGTAAAGAGGTTGGGTAGAAGCCAGTGCTGTCTTCCTCCCCTTCTCCCCCATCTCCACCGCGTCGGCGTATCAAGCATTGGAAGGCTAAGGACTGTGTCCTTTCTTTGCCTGCGAGTGAGGAGCAACACGCCTGTGTTCCTGAGAGTGTTGATGTTTCGAAGAGTGCTATTGTATCTTCTCATGTGCAATCTGCAGTGGCTGCTTTGCCTTCTGCATCGAGTCACGAGCATGTTGCAACCTCCCACATCCATGCACATGTTAAAGGTGCTCCCACTTCTTCTCCAGGGCCTATCCGTTTGCCGTAAGGATCTCAAGGTGCATGTCAAGAGGTCAAGGAAGGTGAGCGCGGAATTGGTGGCGGCACAAGTCTTTGCCTGGCCCTCTCCCTGGTTCCTCCAGGAGTTCAATTCCGAGGGATTCTCATTCATTCTTGAGTGTTTTGAGATTCCTCCCCAGCTCACGTTTGTTCGTCTTCCACCCCCGCCCCGTACATCTGCCATGCCCGTGCCCATCCACGGCCATGTTAAGGAGTCATCTGTTAGTGGAGCGTAGTGTGTTTCCTGGTGTTGTGGTTGGTTCGTCCCGGGAGTCAGCGCTTGGGTCCAGCCCACACAAGTTAGTTGGTGTTTTGGGCTGTTTGGCTGCTGGTTCTTCTGTTGTTTTGAACGAGGAAGGAGTTTTAGATGGACTGCTCACAATTCTCATCATTGGTCTTTGTTGCCAAAGCAGGAGGAAGGAGACACGCAAGAGTTTTGTCTTCATTTTTTCAAAAGTTGTTGATCTCTTTCGTGGTTTTAAAAATTTGGAGAGTAGGACTCAGGCTCGGTCATCTTACACTCCTTTCTGCTTGGAAGCCTTGCTGGGAGCTACACAGGATCCTAAGCCTTTGTTTCAACTTCCCTCGTCGGGCATGTCCAGTCGGTCCTTGCATAAGGTTTAATGCCTCTATTTCAGATTGGGACGGTTTGCTTCACGCTTAGGCTCTCCCAAGCTGCTACCCCCACCTCTCACGAGGCATAAGATGCACTATGCTATGAATTCTGCCTTTTTTTATGTTGCGTCATCTTAACTTGGGCGTCATTCGTCTGAAGCCGGGATGGACTTTGGAGCAGGTGAAGTCGATGGCTCCATCGTTGTTTCCACAAGATGCCTCAGTGTTGGAATCTATGACAGCCTCCATGTTGCAGATGGTTTCTTGGCTCTGGTCTATGGTCATTGCCAAGATAGCTTCTGACAGGTCTCGAGAAGGGAAGGGTTGGTGACTGCGTCCTCTCTTGCCAGTTTGTTGCAGTCCAGAGGCAAGATGTTTTCATATATGGCTTACATCAATGTTAATTTATGGGCTAACCTCATGATTAGAAGAGAAGCGGCTTTACCCAGGATGGAAAGATCAGTTGACCCTGAATCCTTGCTGGCATCGAGAAATGGGGATTTGTTGGAGTCTCATTTTTTGTTCCCTTGGACGAGTTGGAAAGATGTGATAGACTGCGCCGAGGCCGACAAGAACTTGGTGCCACAGGACTGTGTATAAGTCAGTCTCATCCTCTTGAGACGTCCCGGCTCCTCCTTCCTGCCCAGTAGCAGTCACGAAGTCATCGTCTGGAGGTAAAGGGGGCCATTGGTAGGTTGCCACTTCTCCCTGTCCTGTGCCACGGGTCGGGTGTTGCTTGGCTGGCCATTGGGCCAAGTGGCTGAGTTGTGGGGCATGAAGTGGGTGGTAGATGTCCTTCTGGTAGGGTACCTACTGCATTTGGATTTGCGTCCTTCCTCCTCTCTCAAACCAACCCCAGCTCAAAGGGCAATCCCCCAGATTCTCTGAAGTTCTTGGCTCTTCGGGAGAAATGCAAGAAGATGCTGGACAAGGGATGCGATAGAGAAAATGGTGCGTCCGTCTCCGGGGTTTACAGTCACATCTTGGTACCCAAGGAGTCGGGAGGTTGGAGACCTGTGAGCGATTTTTATCCCACCTTGAAATCACTTCATCAGGAAGACATGGTTCAAGATGGAGACTAGTGTTCAGTGTTGGCAGCTGTGAGGAAAGGCGACTTTGTGCTGTCAATGACTTGAGGGACGCATACTTCCAGATCCCTAGTCATCCGGTGTTCAGGGAGTTCCTACACTTCTTTCTCAGGGACAAGGTTTTCGAGTTCAAAGTCCTGTGCTTCAGGCTGACCACAGCCCCTCAAGTGTTCACAAGGGTCTTCTCTCTCGTATCAAGTTGGGGTTCCCATGCTTAGGGGATCCGTTTGCTGAGGTACCTCGACGATTGGTTGGTCTTGGCAGGTTCCAGGGAAAAGCTGCTGCAGGACAGAGATCGTCTGTTTTCAGTTTTGTTTTGGTACTGGGCATTTTGGTTTACCCCTTGAAGAGTCAAACCTTGTACCCAGTCAAGTATTCTCTACTTGGGCATGGTCATCGATACGGCGGTTGCAAGAATTTTCCCATCAGATCAGAGATTAAAGAAGTTGCGAGTGGTGGCACGCGACTTCCTCTCAGAACCACATCAGTCAGCTCGTCAGTGGCAGGTTCTTCTAGGAGTTTTGTCTCCCCTGGAGAAGCTGGTCCCTCATGGGTGTCTTCATCTTCGGTCTCGGAAATTCTAGTCTCCGACGACTCTCACACTGTTAGAGGTTCCTCTGTCTCTGGAAGTAAGAGATTACCTCCTGTGGTGGTTGGACGACCGAAATCTTTTGAAGGGCGTCCTTCTGCATTCTCTACAACCGGACTTCCTTCAGTTTTCAGATGCCTCCCTCGCAGGCTGGGGGCTCATTTAGGTGGCCTCATTGCCTCAGGCATTTGGAGTTTAGAGGACAAACAGCAGCATATCAGCATCTGGCAGTTGAAGGCAGCCCTCGTGGGTCTGAAGGAGTTTTGGGAGAAAGTTGAGAGTCATTCTGTCGTTCTTGTGTTGGACAACACCACAGTGGTCGCCTATGTGAGCAAGCAGGGGGGTCTGGTTTCACGTCAACTTCACACCTTGACCGTCGAGGTTCATCAGTGGGTGATCTGCTATTCAGTGTAGCTCTCAGCCAGGTATATCCCAGGCAAACGGAATGTGGTCGCAGACAAACTCAGTCAGTGGGATCAGATCCTAGGCACAGAGTGGTCCCTTAGAGTAGTAGCAGACAAGCTCTTCCTGGTTTGGGGGAGACATATGCTGGATCTTTTTGCGGAGACATATGCTGGATCTTTTTGCGGAGACATATGCTGGATCTTTTTGCGACTCAATTTAACAATTTAACACAAAAATGGAGATATTCTGTTCAGTAGATCCAGATCCTTTGGCATTAGCAGAGAATGCATTACAACATCCCTGGGACAACCTGGGGGTGTATGCCTTCCCTCCATTTTGTTTGATCCATCAGGTTCTGAACAGACTGATGAGTTCGTAGGGTCTCAGGATGACTTTGGCAGCCCCTCTGTGGCTTCAGGCGGATTGGATTCCAGATCTGCTGTAGTCGTTATCTGAGGTTCTGAGGGAAATTGCCCCTTGGTGGCATCTCCTGTGTCAGCCGCTTGCGGAAAGGTTCCGCCAGTCATTAGAATCCCTGTCTCTTCATGGTTGGAGGCTATCAAGTATCTCCTCCGAGAGAGAGGCTTTTCTCAAAGAACAGTAGGGCATATGTCCAGCAGTCTCAGAAGGTCAACCTCTGTGGTTTACCAAGGCTTTGGGCGATCTACTTTGATTGGTGTCGTAAAAGGGGTTTCTTTTTCTCCACTTGCAACCTCTATTCAGCAAATAGCAGACTTTTTAACCTTCCTCAGAGATGAGAAACATTTGTCTGTTTCTGCCATTAGTGGCTACGGGACAGCCCTGAGTTAGTGTTACACCTTAAAGGTATCGTCATCTCCTTGTCCTGGTAACTTTCCTTGCTAGTTAAGGGGTTTGAGCAGTTGAGTTCTAGGGAGCTCAAGCCTCTGACGTGGTATGTTTCCTTGGTTCTCATGAGCTTCACTAAGGGTCCATATGAGCCTTTGTGTCGCTCATCTGACAGGAATTTGATGCTCAAGACAGTTTTCCTCCTGGCCCTGGCATCTTCAAAGACAGTAGGAGAGCTCCACGGTCTGAGCTATGATGTGAAGCACACCAGGGTTTAGGGGTTGGTGTCCTTCGAATTTCTCCCATAATTCGTGGCCAAGATCCAAAATCCCTCTGTGCACGATGATGAGTTCACTTCATTTTCCATTTCATCACTGAATGACTTTGTGGGCGGTGATACTCAAGAGCTTTTGTTGTGTCCCGTCCGGGCCCTGTGATGCTATCTTAAAGGGCACGGCACCTTCGAACTGGCTGCCGCAGACTTTTTGTTAGCACAGGACGTACAAAGAAAGAGGTCTCAAAGAACACTATCTCTTTTTGGATACGGGAAGCCATCAGACAGGCATTCTTGACTCTTGATGATTCCGCCACCACGTCTGTGCAGGCTAGAGCGCATGCTGTTAGGAGTATTGGTCCCCCCCCGGGCTTTCAAAAAACTTAGCTGTACATAGAGTGCTGAGTGCTGGTACTTGGTTACGCCAGTCCACGTTCACCTCTTTCTATCTTAAGGATGTTGCCCACAGATCTATGGACACGTTTTCCATGGGTCCTGTGGTGGCTGCCCAGCAGGTAGTGTAACTCATAGTTGCCCTTAACAGGGCACTTTTGTATCTTACCTAAGATGATTGTGTGGATGAGAGAATGAGGGAGTTGGCTGGTCTCCTTCGGTTTCCTTCTTCCTTCGGGCAGGTTAAGGAAGAGACGCATCATTCGCTGGACTGGTCTGATACAGGTGAGTAAGATAGTCATACTGATAGTGTGGTCGCTTAGTATACAAATATCAAACCCTCTATTCAGTAGCGCATGCTCCACTCCTTGGCAAGGAGGGGTTCGGAGCAATAACAAACCCTGATGTGTTGGTTTGTTACTGGACAGTCAAAGTTTCTCTTTGTTTTGCTTTACAATGATTCTCCCATATATCATTGTAGTACATCACTCACGGGCTTCAGTCCGTCTCTGGAAGTTATTTTTTCTGGAGCTGGACTGGTGGGGTAGGGGGGGGGGGGGCCCCAGCTGGTTTAGGATGTCTTGTACATCCCTCCAACTATGAGTCTATCCTATTGTTAAGACCAAAGGTTTGTTCGCATATGAACAAATGACAAATTTTCTAAGACAAATTTTCTAAGCTACAAACCTGAGGTCTTAACATTATACTGCCCACCTCTAGCCGCTCCTCTGTCGGCTAAGACATCCTGAGTTGGGATAGACTGACGTGGTGGCGTAGGTGCGTGGTCCTTGACCATTCTTCACCTGACATATGCACGCATTGCCAGGATCTCAACAAGATTCCTTGCTTTCATCTGCATTTTAACTGGATGCAGCTAGCACTAGAAATTCATCCTATTGTTAACCGATTCCTCATGTAGCTATGAAAAATATAAATTGTCTTAGAAAATTTGTCATTTTGAGTAACCAGTTATTTTAAATAAAGTTCTTATCTATAAATATTCTTTTATATTAGAGTCGAATTGCTTTGAGACTAATATGAAAGTTACTTGGTGATATAAATATATATAAGATATTTTAGAAAGTTATGATATTTAGAAATAAATGCATCTGAATATATGAAATGCTATTTCATATATTTGTAAATGGTACTTGTTTTACGTATTCATTTATCAATAGTAATTGGGGAATAAAAGCAGTGTTTGTACATTACTAGAGTCCAGTTAGCTTTGATACTTTAATGCAAAAACAACTTGTTGATAATAATTATAATTATTATTATTTTTTGTATCAGAAGTTATACATACATTTATGTTATTTTTAAATGCACTTCTAACAATATGAAATGCTAATGTTATTCCTACATTATGAATGTTTTCAGGCCTAGATGCCAGAATTTTCTGGTGATATATATAAAGTATGTAGTTAGTAATGGACTGTGGATCGATTATTTTCATGAAAGTAATCAGTAACTGAGATGACCAGAGGTGCTGCATTTCACTTCTTGCCTCCTGCCTGTCGCCCACCGTCTCCGCTGACCTCCTGCCTCCCAAACCTAACGCCAGTTCTCTCCAACTTCCCTCCTATCTTAGTCATTTGCTTATGTGCCTGGTTCCAGTTTCTTTCCCATGCCTTTGCCAGCATTTTATTTTCGATTATATGAATTTATCAATTGTAACGTGAAGTGTTGTGCAGTGGAGGAGGCGGCTACTTGTCCCTCGATTCTCCTAGATATAGGTAACTGTCCCACTAACCCAACATACCGGAGGTCCAAGGAAGGTTGGGGGTGTTACATACAGGTAGTTGCTCCCTGGTCAAACCTTTTGTTGGCCCAAGGTATCAACAGACATCCACTGGAAAGGCATCTTTCTGGATGTGTGTCAGAGAAGGCGACTATCTGGCCCCTCAGATCTCCTAGACTTGAAGTCACTGTCCTGCTTCTCCACACCGAGGAGAAGACATTACTGGTGGTCAAAGGGAGTCTAAGGGGGTTGCCCCTGGTAGTTGCCCCCTCAGTTGAACCTGTAGCTTTTCCAAGGTATCAGCAGACAGCCAATGAAAAGGTGTCTTGATGGATGTGTGGTGAGGTTTTTCCCCTTCGGTCGAACTTGTCATGCACTTATAGGTTTCGACCGAATGCCGCTGGCAAGGCCTATCTTTTAGTAGTTCACAGTTTTCGTCCTATTCCACGGTTCGTCACCTCATAGATTGCGTTGATGGTGTGATTCTTTGGTCTCTTAATCTCTGAAGAGGTATTCTTCAGTCGATGAACCCTCGTCCCCTTGCAGTCATGCTTGTTCAACTCCTCACAGTTTGACTCGTGACTCTGCTGATTCAACTCACAATCAATGTTTGACTCACGACTCAGCTGACCCGACTCTCAGTCGATTTTCGACTCGTGACTCAGCTGATCCGACTGAAGGGAGTCTGATGGGGTTTTTTTCTCCCTCACGGTTAAGCTTATCTACATTTTTAGGTTTTCTTCTGATACTGCTGAAAAGGTGTCTAGATACTGGTGCTTAGTAGTTGTCAGACTAAAGCGTCCAAACAACTGAGGGTCTCAGGGGATAATGGTAGTAGCGTATCTACGACGATTGGTTGATTTGGGCTCCAACAGTCGAGGAATGTCACAAAGCCCACACTGAAAGTAATCCAGTTCCTAGAGTATCTGGGGTTCAAGATAAACAGAACAAAGTCAAGACTCACTCCGGAGTCCAACTTTCAGTGGCTGGGCATTCAATGGAATCTATCCTCCCATACTCTGTCGATTCCATCAGCCAAGAGAAAGGAAATAGCGAAGTCAGTAAAGCAATTTCTAAAGCACAAATATGCTTCAAGGAGAACCCAGGAAAGAATCCTGGGTTCCCTCCAATTTGCCTCAGTGACAAACATCTTGATGAAAGCCAAACTGAAAGACCTAACTAGAATCTGGCGCTCACGAGCAAATGTAAGATCCAGGGACAAGTTATCATCAATCCCACAGATTCTACGGAATCGTCTGCACCCTTGGGCAAAATTGAAGAACCTGTCCATATCAGTACCCCTTCAGTTCACCTCCTCGGGGATTACCATCCAAACACGGACCTTCAGTATTCATTAAGCGGCTGGGGGAGGATATTCTCAGTTCAAGAAGTTCAAGATACCTGGTCACCGCCCATTTCCGCCACTTTCACATAAACGTATTAGAACGATGGCAGTGTTCTTGACTCTGAAGAGGTTACGTCCGCCAAAGAACTCCCACATAAAGTTAGTTCTGGACAGCGCAGTGGGTAGTCCATTGCGTAAACAGGGGAGGCTCCAAGTCAAGACATCTGAATCATGTCATGGTAGCCATCTTCTCCTACACAAGTTCAGTTGGCACCTCTCCTCCACCCATATATCTGTGAGAAACGTCATAGCAGATGCTCTATCCCGCTCAGTTCCTCCGGAGTCGGAATGGTCACTGGACACAGTTCGTTTCCAATGGATCTCCGGAGGGTTCCAGGTCTGCAAGTAGAAATATATTCGCATCTCAAGCGAACCAGCAAACTTCCATGTTATGTGGCCCCCAACCTGGACCCTCTGGCCTATGCCACGGACGCCCTGTCCATAGATTGGAACAACTGGGAGAAGATTTTATGTCTTTCCTCCAGTGAATCTTCTCCTGAAGGTACTGAACAACTCAGGACGTTCAAGGGTCAAGTAGCTCTAGTAGCCCCAGACTGGCCGAAGAGCAATTGGTACCCTCTGATTCTGGAAACTGGGTCTTCGTCCTCTTCGGATTCCCAATCCCAGGCTCTCCCAGTCAGTACAAACGAAGACTGTGTTCGCGTTCCTCAGGAATTCTCAAAGCCCTAACTTTATGGACTTCATGAAGTTTGCGGCTAAAAAAGATGCAGATATCGATCCACGAAATATTCTTTTCTTGGAATCTGATAAAAGAGATTCAACTTTGAGACAGTATGATGCTGCAGTCAAAAAGTTGGCAATCTTCCTGAGAGAATCAGACATTAGAATCATGACAATCAATTCAGCTATATCCTTTTTCAGATCTTTATTCGAAAAAGGTTAGCAGCTAGCACTATTACGACAAACAAGTCAGCCTTGAAGAAGATTTTTCAACTCGGTTTCAACATAGACTTGACAGATTCTTACTTCTCGTCTATTCCCAAGGCTTGTGCTAGACTTAGACCTTCAGTAAGGCCTACGTCAGTGTCGTGGTTCTTGAATGATGTTCTAAAGCTGGCTTCAGAAACAGACAATACGACATGTTCATTTATAATGCTCTTAAGAAAAACTCTATTTTTATTAAGCTTGGCTTCAGGAGCTAGAATTTCAGAACTGTCGGCATCATCCAGAGATCTGAATCATATAGAATTTCTTCCCTCAGGGGAAGTTCTACTTTCCCCGGAACGTACCTTTTTTAGCAAAGAATGAGGATCCTTTGTTGAGGTGGGAACCGTGGAAGGTTATACCCCTTCCGCAAGATGTTTCTCTTTGTTTTCAGTATCGACCTTACGAGCCTTTCTTGTCCAGTACATCCTCATCCTCTTCGGGTCCTCCTCTCTTTAGGAGAGAAAAAGGTGGTACTTTATCAATTAAAGGTATCAGGCAACAGATCCTGTACTTTATTAAGCAAGCCCAACCCTGATTCCTTCCCTAAAGCTCATGATGTCAGGGCAGTTGCCACCTCAATTAACTATTTCCAACACATGAATTTGATGATTTGAAAAAGTATACTGGATGGAAATCGCCGACAGTATTTAAGCGTCATTACTTAAAGTCCTTGGAATCTCTGAAATTTTCAGCAGTTGCGGCGGGTAACATACTCTGAAATTTTCAGCAGTTGCGGCGGGTAACATATTTTCCCCCGACTCTGCTTAATCTTAGTTGAAGATCCAGATATCCTTTCTACCTACTCAGTCAACAGTTTGTCTATACCTACCATGTTCATCTACGTCTACCTTGAGTCTTAACTGCTCTTGTGATGGTACAGTGGGTGTCCCTTATTTTTTGTTTTTTTGCTAGGGTCACCCACAATTGTTTGTATATAATGATCTCTATGAT
>NC_087205.1:71117094-71164804 GCF_015104395.2 Macrobrachium nipponense
ATCATAGAGATCATTATATACAAACATTGTGGGTGACCCTAGCAAAAAAAAACAAAATAAGGGACAACCCACTGTACCTCACAAGAGGCAGCTAAGACTCAAGGTAGACGTAGGATGAACATGGTAGGTATAGACAAACTTGACTGAGATAGTAGAAAGGAGATCTGGAACTTCAACTTAAGATTAAGCAGAGTCGGGGGAAACTATGTTACCCGCCGCAACTGCTGAAAATTTCAGAGTATGTTACCCGCCGCAACTGCTGAAAATTTCAGAGATTCCAAGGACTTTAAGTAATGACGCTTAAATACTGTCGGCGATTTCCATCCAGTATACTTTTTCAAATCATCAAAATTCATGTGTTGGAAATAGTTAATTGAGGTGGCAACTGCCCTGACATCATGAGCTTTAGGGAAGGAATCAGGGTTGGCTTGCTTAATAAAGTACAGGATCTGTTGCCTGATACCTTTAATTGATAAAGTACCACCTTTTTCTCTCCTAAAGAGAGGACCCGAAGAGGATGAGGATGTCCTGGACAGAAAGGCTCGTAAGGTCGATACTGAACAAAGAGAAACATCTTGCGGAAGGGGTATAACCTTCCACGGTTCCCACCTCAACAAAGGATCCTCATTCTTTGCTAAAAAGCTACGTTCCGGGGAAAGTAGAACTTCCCCTGAGGGAAGAAATTCTATATGATTCGGATCTCTGGATAACGCCGACAGTTCTGAAATTCTAGCTCCTGAAGCCAAGCTTAATAAAAATAGAGTTTTTCTTAAGAGCATTATAAATGAACATGTCGTATTGTCTGTTTCTGAAGCCAGCTTTAGAACATCATTCAAGAACCACGACTCTGACCGTAGGCTTACTGAAGGTCTAAGTCTAGCACAAGCCTTGGGAATAGACGAGAAGTAAGAATCTGTCAAGTCTATGTTGAAACCGAGTTGAAAATCTTCTTCAAGGCTGACTTGTTTGTCGTAATAGTGCTAGCTGCTAAGCCTTTTTCGAATAAAGATCTGAAAAAGGATATAGCTGAATTGATTGTCATGATTCTAATGTCTGATTCTCTCAGGAAGATTGCCAACTTTTCTGGGCTCAGCTCGTGTCGGCCTATGAAAGGATCCTTAATATCATTCTTTCTAGGTAAAATTAATCTAAAATTACCAGAGAAAAACAAAATTAAGAAAATGTCAGTAAAACTGACTCGCTCACTCTTAAAAAGAAGTGTCGGTATGGTAATAGGGGCGAGTGGGAACACTACCACGAGACATTCACCAATTAGAACTTCCAATCAGAATCCCCACAAGAGAGAGCTGATACCAACGGGCGATGCGGTGCCGCTACTACTACTACTAGAGGACGCCACGGACAGCAGCGCCCCTAGCGGACATCCTTAATTATTAGCGCCAGCGTTCAGACGCATTCTCTTTGTGCTTGTGCTATTTACGAGGAATTTTATCACCATTCATCATGGAACGTTCTGCCATCACAACGGCTAAGTAGTTAAGTGCCATCATAAGTAATGTTTTACTGTATTTTTTGTCTTCTGGGAACCAGTATTTTTCCTTCTAATAGGTCATATACGGTTTCCCGGTTGTCTCGTGGCGGCGCCATGCTGCCTCGTTAAGAATTCCCGGTCCTCATACTGGGACTCTTATACTTATGGGCTTACTATATTACGTTCATCGTTTTTACATCGAGTTTTAGCTAGGTTAGCCCCTTTACCATTTCTCTTAGTTTGGTATTTAGGCTATTCTTTGTTCCAGCCCAGCATCCCGGCTCTTGCTCTTCATCGGCTATCGCTGGCTCCGAGTAGGCTTCTGTCCTCGGAACAGTTTTTGCCTCCTCCTGGGCTTCTTTTTCTTCTACTAAAAGTGTCTTTTCCATCTTTTACGATGTAAATTTATTCTATTTAGGGTGTTAGGCTAGCCTAGGTGCATGTCCCATGTATTGGTACAGCCTGGTTCACGTGGCCCTCCCACGGTTGTGTTGCTCGCGGCTTAGGCCACTGGCGGTCACGTGTTCCATCGCACCTTCCCCTTCCCTTTCCCTTCCCTCCCCTCCAGGTATAGGGAGGCGCTGGGGGACCCCTTGGTTGTCATGACAACCTCAGTTGCCTTCCTCCCTCTCTCTCTGAGGTGGCCAGGGGTTCCTCTCAGCGGGGGGTATAGGGCGACCACTCATAGGGTACGAGTCTCCGAGCGGGTAGTTGTTGAGACGGGAGGAGTAGGCCAACCCCCCCCCCTCTCTCTCTCCCGCCGTGTTACGCCGAGACCCTCCCCCCCCCCTTCCCCAGTTGCTCAGCCACCTTCCCTTTCTATAACGAACGGAGCCTTCCGTCGCAGCCGGGGCACCTTTGGTTATAGATTACTGGCTCCGCCAGCGGGCGGGGTGGTCACTACTAGTGGTCGGTTGCTTGCCTACTATATCCTTACATCTCTCCCCCGCTACCGGAAGGGAGCTTGCTTCTTACCCGGGCACTCTTCTAGTAGTCGGGTGGAGAAAGGTTTGATATTATTGTTATTCTTAAGGATATACCCTAATTTTACGATGATTTGTTTAATTTTATTATTCATATGTTTACCATCCCCGCCATTATTCGTCGTGGTTTCCTTTTACCACCACACCTGGTTGGATTCTATCTCTTGTCTCCGCCGCCAGCGGAGCAATAGCCTAGGACAACCAACCATCTTGTTACCACACGTATTATGGCGGGCTTCTTGGTTTAATCTAACTTTCTCTTTCTCGCTCCGGCACCAGCGGAGCAACTGTTAGGCTGTAAGTGTTCTCCTGATACTCATGTATCTTTCCACTTACAGGCTACCAACTGTCAGGTCCTGGGATGCAACGCGACGTTGTACGACCCCTGCGGCCACGATGAGTGCAGGTCTCACGCTCCATGTGCCACGCCATACAACGATATGATCATCTGGCACCCGGAAGCCTCGCCCATCTGCTACGAACCTAGTCCAGTCAGCTGGTGGAGGGGGTAAGTCGATTATAGGCTTCTTTATCATTTTACTAACAACTCTTAGACATAAGTTTGTTAACCCGTTCCGCCATTAGAAGCTCATCTCACCTTTTCTTTCAGGCTACTGTGTGAGGGAGGTCGCCCTTGCTACCCTGAAAAGCGTGGGTTGGGCGGCTTCGGGAAGAACGCCGCCAAAGGCCAGCCGTACATCCTTGACAAGAAGCTGGCCGTCCAGATCTTCCCCGCGGGCAAGTCAACAGGGTATGTTGACCCCTTGTCCGCAGCCCCTCTCATAGCCTCCATCCAGCAAGATATGCAGCAATCTTTCGGGGTCGTAGCCACACAGGAGTCGGTCCCGACGTCGCTACCCTGGACCTCAACATCGAGCCTATGGCGGTAGGGGTCAGAGGATTTGTTGGTTGAGGTAGGTGTGTCGGGCGCCAAGGTCTTTCCTTGGGCGCTCCTGGATCTTCTCCTGTCCCTTCTTCAAGCGCTTCTTTCCAATGGCTTTGTGGGATCTGAGATCCCTACCCGCTCTCCCGCTCTCTCTGTACCCCCAAAAGGTGAAGGGACAGAGAGAACCGAAGACCCTAATTAAGACGACTTCTAAGAAGTCATCTTCGTCTTCTTCGGCTAAGAAGTCTTCGACTTCTTACGCTGACGCGGTGAAGGCCAAGCCGAGCTCTTCTTACTCGAGAGCTCTAGAAGCAAGGCTTCTAAGGAGAAGGCTCGCGCTCCCGCCGAGCCAATACCTTCTCCGGCCTCCACCGCATCCACTCCGGTAACGCCGGTGGGAGGAGCGGGACCCAGCACCTTTGATCCCACTGCTTTCTCAGCAGTGGTGATGCAACAGGTGGGCGAGATGGTCGGCTCTCAAGTCTCCGCCCTGGGGACGAAATTTGAGCAGATGTTCGCACAACTGTCGAGCACCCTGTCTCAATCGGGCCAGTCCATCCAAGATCTCTCTCTAACAGAGTTAGAGAGAATGAGGACCGAGTAGCTGGGCTCTCTCAGGTCCCCCTTCCAGTCTCCCAGTGCCAAGTGCTGTATTTTCCAGCTCCCGCCATACGACTCTCTGCCAGCTTTCTCTATGGAGAACCCATGGAGAGTAGCCGCTTGTTTTTACGCTCCATTTAATTTAAGGATGGTATGATCTCTATCCCGGAGTGTGGAACTCGAAGGATTGAGGACTTCGAGTTTTTATCCTCCGGGTTTGACGCAGCCTTTCATCGGCTATGCTAGGCTGACTGTAGCGGCTCTCACTAGGAAGACAAGATCTCTAGGGAGGATGTTCTCTACAGTAGGATCATGCCCAACGGGAATGGGTTCACTGCCTTGAGGACTGGGAGTGCACAAACACTAAGCTCCAGGCCTATAAGAGTCCTTTCACACTATTTTTGCGACGGAAGAGGAGGCTTCTCTTCCGTTCGCTACAAAAATAGTAGAGAGGACTCTTCAGGCAGTCCTCAAGGATGAGCCCATCCACAGCTAAGGAGGCGGAGTCTACTTCTCCGCTCTTCCCAGCTTTTGGAGAATTGTGTAGAACTTGCCAGCCACGTTTCACGCTTGGCAAGCTCAAACCGGACTGCGCCATGGACCAGTACGGCGAGAAGCTTCCAAGGCTGCCTGATTCCTTGATTCAGGCGGAGTTCGACGCGCGAACTAGGTTTGGCAGGTCCCTCAATTCACTGATCATAACGGAGATGGCTGCTCTCTCGTATGGTACGGAACCTCTGTTTAAGATCTTGGCCAAATCCCAGCTTCAGACGGTTTCAGACTGATGCTTTCGACTTCTTCCAAGCTAGGAGGAATTGCCGAAAGCACGTTCTGCAGGAGTCCACTATTAGGCAGACGAGCCTAATAGACTCCTGGCTTCTAGCATGTGGGAGCGGATCTCTTCCCAGAGTCCGCTGTAAATGAAGTACAACCACGCGGCTGCTAGGCTCAACCAAGCCTTAGAGCTAGGTGGGGTATTTTCCATCCAGAGGAAAACAAGAAAATCCGTCCCCCCACTCTGCTGGTAAGAAAACCAAAGAAAGTCTGGTAAAAGGTTCCAGCCTTACCAGAAAACACCAGCAACAGCAGCAATTTGTTCAGGCCGTCCCGGTTACCCAACAGGGACAACCTGCTAGTTCTAAACAGAACCAGCCCATCCTCCTGCTGTCTCCTCAATCACAACCTTCGACCTCCTACGCACTCTCGCCGGCCTTCAAGGTCAGGGCTACCCTCCCTTTAACAGGCAATCGAGAGGTAGGGCGAGAGGCTACTTTCGCCAGCGTGGCACAGGAAGGGCGACAAGGAGCAGGCAGTTCAGAGGAGGGCGTGGTGGTCAACCCGCCCATCAACAATGAGGCTCCCAGGTAGGAGGGAGGCTGTTCCTCTTCCGTCACAGGTGGTGTGGGGGTTCAGCAATTGGGCACAGAGCATAGTGTCCAAAGGATTGGGTTGGAGTTTGGATCAAAGATCCTCCTCCAATCAAATCATTCTTCCGCCAAATACCATCAAAGGAATTGACAGAATTACGCGGAGGAACTCCTTCAGAAAGGAGCTATTGCGAGAGTCAAGCATCTAAAATTTCAAGGTCGCTTATTCAGCGTGCCAAAGAAAGGCTCAACAAAAAGAAGGTAATCTTAGACTTGTCAAAGCTAAACTCTTTCATTCGTTGCGACAAGTTCAAGATGCTTTACCCTCTCGCAAGTAAGGACCTTACTTCGCGTGGAGCCGTCACATGCTCCATCGATCTTACAGACGGCATACTATCATATCCCTATAAGCCAGACACTTCCGCCCATTCCTAGGATTCAGGCTAGGAAATCAGACATTCTCTTTCAAAGTGATGCCCTTCGGTCTGAATGTAGCCCCCAGGGTATTCACGAAAATAGCAGAAGTGGTTGTGCAGCAATTGAGAACTCAGGGAATCATGGTAGCAGCATACCTCGACGATTGGTTGATCTGGGCACCAACTGTCGAGGAATGTCTCAAAGCCACCAAAAAGGTAGTTCACTTTCTGGAACATCTGGTTCCAGATAAACAAAACGAAATCCAGACTTACCCCGGAGTCTCGTTTTCAGTGGCTGGGAATCCAATGGGATTTGTCTTCCCACAATCTGTCAATTCCAGTGGCCAACGGAAGGAAATAGCAAAATCTGTCAGGCAATTTCTCAAATGCAAACAAACATCAAGGAGAAACAGGAAAGAATCCTAGGGTCCCTTCAGTTTGCTTCGGTAACAGATATCCTCCTGAAAGCAGGCTAAAAGATATAAATCGAGTTTGGCGATCGAGAGCAAACACCAAATCTCGAGACAAGTTGTCAGTAATTCCACAGATCCTTCGCAATCTACTCCGTCCATGGTCAAAAGTAAAGAACTTAGCCAAGCGGGTACCCCTTCAATATCCCCTTCCAGTGTTAACCATTCACACGGATGCCTCCCTGTCCGGGATGGGGGGGATATTCTCAGTTCAAACAGGTTCAGGGGACTTGGTCAGTTCAATTTCGCCAGCTCCACATAAACGTTCTGGAAGCAATGGCAGTACGTATTTCTTACCTTATTGAAGAGACTGCTTCCCCCGAAAAAGTCTCATCTAAGGCTAGTTTTGGACAGTGCAGTGGTAGTTCATTGCATCACAGGGGAGGGTCCAAATCCAAGCATGTGAACCATGTCATGATAGCCATCTTTGCCCTAGCAAACAAACACAAATGGCATCTGTCCGCCACTCACCTGGCGGGGGTAAGAAATGTGATAGCAGACGCTTTGTCCGGTCAGTTCCTCTGGAATCAGAAATGGTCCCTAGACGACGGGTCATTCCAGTGGATATGCCGGAGAGTCCCAGGTCTCCAAGTAGATCTCTTCGCCTCACAAGCGAACCACAAGCTCCCTTGCTATGTGGCCCCCAACCTGGACCCTCTGGCTTACTGCCACGGACGCCCTGTCCCGTTAGATTGGGATCAGTGGAGAAAAATTTATGTTTTTCCTCCAGTGAATCTTCTCTTGAAAGTCTTAAGCAAGCTGAGGACTTTCAAGGGAATAGTAGCTCTGATTGCACCGGACTGGCCCAGAGCAACTGGTATCCTCTTCTTCTGGAATGGGTCTCCGACCTCAACGGATTCCCAATCCCAAGCTGTCACAATCAGTACAAATGAGGACTGTGTTCGCTTCCTCAGGAATTCTTCAGACCCTAACTTTATGGACTTCATGAAGTTTGCGGCTAATAAAGATGCTAATATTGATCCACAAAATATTCTCTTCCTAGAATCAGATAAGAGAGAGTCAACTATTAGACAATATGACTCAGCTGTTAAAAAATTAGCATCCTTCCTGAAAGAATCAAACACTACAACCATGACAGTTAATCTAGCTATATCCTTTTTCAGATCCTTGTTTGAAAAAGGTTAGCAGCTAGCACTATTACTACTCATAAATCGGCTTTGAAGAAGCATCTTTCAGTTAGGTTTTCAGATGATCTGACTGAATCTTATTTTACGTCTATTCCTAAAGCCTGTGCTAGACTTAGACCTTCTCAAAGGCCTACTGCAGTTTCATGGTTCTTAAATGATGTCCTCAAACTAGCTTCAGATACTGACAACTTGTCTTGTACATTCATAATGCTTCTTAGAAAGACATTATTCTTATTAAGCCTAGCTTCAGGAGGTAGAATTTCAGAACTGTCGGCTCTATCCAGAGATGCGGGTCATGTGGAATTCCTCCCCTCAGGAGAAGTTCTGCTTGCTCCGGATCGTGTTTTTTGGCTATGAGGATCCTCTTGCAAGGTGGGCCCCTTGGAAAGTCATCCCACTTCCCCAAGACCCTTCTCTCTGCCCAGTATCAACTTTAAGAGCCTTTCTATCTCGTACATCCTCAAGATCCTCAGGTTCTCTCTTCATGAGAGAAAAAGGTGGTACTTTGTCAGTAAAAGGTATTAGACAACAAATCCTTTTACTTCATTAAACAAGCCAATCCTGATTCATTCCCAAAGACACATGACATCAGGGGAGTAGACACCTCAATTAATTACTTTCAACATATTGAACTTTGAGGATCTTAAAAAGTATACTGGATGGAAATCCCGACAGTCTTTAAAACGTCATTATCTAAAGTCCTTGGAATCTTTAAAATTTTTCAGCAGTAGCAGCGGGAAACATTGTTTCTCCTGATCTGTATAGTAGTCGTAGTACAGATCCAGGTCTCCTTTCTACCTACCTCATCCAACATGCCTCCCCTATCGCATGCTACTCGGATATCCTAGCCTTAGCCGCTGAAATCATACTAGTGGATTGTCCCTTATTTTTTTGCTAGGGACATCCACACTTTGTACTGATAATGTACTTACAGTGTACCTACCCTTATTTTTATGCTAGGGTAGGACACAATGTGTTTGTATTTATTTTTGTAAAGTAAAATAAATTTATCTAAGTAAATCTATTTTGTTAAAATTACACTGCATTATTATAATTTACTATGTTTACTGTAATTTTAAGTACTTTACATTACTAACTTTCTTTTATGTTACTGTTTAGAATAAGTTAGGCTTAAGTACTTAGTATATGCTGTAATTGATTTACTTATATTATATCCCTCATTTTACAACTGCTTTTCATTTGTCCTTTTTTCCCATCTTGTCTGTTTCTCTGGTACTCTTTCATAGGCCGATACAGAGCTGAGCCCAGAAAAGGGATTTTGACGAAGGAAAAAATCTATTTCTGGGTGATTGGCTCGTGTCGCCCTATGAAACCCACCCTGTATTGTTTGCCCCCCCATGCAGGACAAGATGTTTTTTAGATTAAGGATGTCCGCTAGGGGCGCTGCTGTCCGTGGCGTCCTCTAGTAGTAGTAGTAGCGGCCGCAATCGCCCGTTGGTATCAGCTCTCTCTTGTGGGGATTCTGATTGGAAGTTCTAATTGGTGAATGTCTCGTGTAGTGTTCCCACTCGCCCCTATTACCATACCGACACTTCTTTTTGAAGAGTGAGCGAGTCAGTTTTACTGACATTTTCTTAATTTTGTTTTTCTCTGGTAATTTTAGATTAATTTTACCTAGAAAGAATGATATTAAGGATCCTTTCATAGGGCGACACGAGCCAATCACCAGAAATAGATTTTTCCTTCGTTAAAATCCCTTTTTTACTGCAGCATCATACTGTCTCAAAGTTGAATCTCTTTTATCAGATTCCAAGAAAAGAATATTTCTTTCCGTGGATCGATATCTGCATCTTTTTAGCCGCAAACTTCAATGACGTTTCTCACTCCAGCTATATGGGTGGAGGAGAGGTGCCAACTGAACTTGTCCGCTAGGGATAAGATGGCTACCATGACATGATTCAGATGTCTTGACTTGGAGCCTCCCCTGTTTACGGAATGGACTACCACTGCGCTGTCCAGAACTAACTTTATGTGGGAGTTCTTTGGCGGACGTAACCTCTTCAGAGTCAAGAACACTGCCATCGCTCTAATACGTTTTATGTGAAGCTGGCGGAACTGGGTGACCAGGTTCCTTGAACCTTCTTGAACTGAGAATATCCCCCCAGCCGCTTAATGAAGCGTCCGTGTGGATGGTAATCCCCGGAGGAGGAAACTGAAGGGGTACTGATATGGACAGGTTCTTCAATTTTGCCCAAGGGCGCAAGACGATTCCGTAGAATCTGTGGGATTGATGATAACTTGTCCTGGATCTTACATTTGCTCGTGAGCGCCAGATTCTGGTTAGGTCTTTCAGTTTGGCTTTCATCAAGAGTGTTTGTCACTGAGGCAAATTGGAGGGAACCAGGATTCTTTCCTGGCTTCTCCTTGAAGCATATTTTGTGTGCTTTAGAAATTGCTTTACTTGACTTCGCTATTTCCTTTCTCTTGGCTGATGGAATCAACAGAGTATGGGAGGATAGATTCCATTGAATGCCCAGCCACTGAAAGTTGGACTCCGGAGTGAGTCTTGACTTTGTTCTGTTTATCTTGAACCCCAGATACTCTAGGAACTGGATTACTTTCAGTGTGGCTTTGTGACATTCCTCGACTGTTGGAGCCCAAATCAACCAATCGTCGAGATACGCTACTACCATTATCCCCTGAGACCTCAGTTGTTGGACGCTTTAGTCTGACAACTACTAAGCACCAGTATCTACACACCTTTTCAGCAGTATTCAGAAGAAACCTAAAAATGTATGATAAGCTTAACCGAGGGAGAAAAAAACCCATCAGACTCCCTTCAGTCGGATCAGCTGAGTCACGAGTCGAAAATCGACTGAGAGTCGGGTCAGCTGAGTCGTGAGTCAAACATTGATTGTGAGTTGAATCAGCAGGGTCACGAGTCAAACTGTGAGGAGTTGAACAAGCATGACTGCAAGGGGACGAGGGTTCATCGACTGAAGAATACCTCTTCAGCGATTCAAGAGCACCAAAGAAATCAACACCATACAACGCAATCTATGAGGTGACGAACCGTGGAATAGGACGAAAACTGTGAACTACTAAAAGATAGGCCTTGCCAGCGGCATTCGGTTGAAACCTATAAGTGCATGACAAGTTCGACCGAAGGGGAAAAACCTCACCACACATCCATCAAGACACCTTTTCATTGGCTGTCTGCTGATACCTTGGAAAAGCTACAGGTTCAACTGAGGGGGCAACTACCAGGGGCAACCCCCTTAGACTCCCTTTGACCACCAGTAATGTCTTCTCCTCGGTGTGGAGAAGCAGGACAGTGACTTCAAGTCCTTAGGAAGATCTGACGGGGTGCCAGAGAGTCGCCTTCTCTAACACACATCCAGAAAGATGCCTTTCCAGTGGATGTCTGTTGATACCTTGGGCCAACAAAAGGTTTGACCAGGGAGCAACTACCTGTATGTAACACCCCCAACCTTCCTTGGACCTCCGGTATGTTGGGTTAGGTATGTTGGGTTAGTGGGACAGTTACCTATATCTAGGAGAATCGAGGGACAAGTAGCCGCCTCCTCCACTGCACAACACTTCACTGTTACATTGATAAATTCATAATAATCGAAATAAAATGCTGGCAAAGGCATGGGAAAGAAACTGGAACCAGGCACATAAGCAAATGACTAAGATAGGAGGGAAGTTGGAGAGAACTGGCGTTAGGTTTGGGAGGCAGGAGGTCAGCGGAGATGGTGGGCGACAGGCAGGAGGCAAGAAGTGAAATCCAGCACCTCTGGTCATCTCAGTTACTGATTACTTTCATGAAAATAATCGATCCACAGTCCATTACTAACTACATACTTTATATATATCACCAGAAAATTCTGGCATCTAGGCCTGAAAACATTCATAATGTAGGAATAACATTAGCATTTCATATTGTTAGAAGTGCATTTAAAAATAACATAAATGTATGTATAACTTCTAATACAAAAAATAATAATAATTATAATTATTATCAACAAGTTGTTTTTGCATTAAAGTATCAAAGCTAACTGGACTCTAGTAATGTACAAACACTGCTTTTATTCCCCAATTACTATTGATAAATGAATACGTAAAACAAGTACCATTTACAAATATATGAAATAGCATTTCATATATTCAGATGCATTTATTTCTAAATATCATAACTTTCTAAAATATCTTATATATATTTATATCACCAAGTAACTTTCATATTAGTCTCAAAGCAATTCGACTCTAATATAAAAGAATATTTATAGATAAGAACATTTACAAATAACTGGTAACTCAAAAATGACCAATTTTCTAAGACAATTTATATTTTTCATAGCTACAAACATGAGGTCTTAACAATAGGATAATTTCTAGTGCCTAGCTGCATCCAGTTAAAATGCAGATGAAAGCAAGGAATCTTGTGAGATCTGGCAATGCGTGCATATGTCAGGTGAAGAATGGTCAAGGACCACGCACCTACGCCACCACGTCAGTCTATCCCAACTCAGGATGTCTTAGCCGACAGAGGAGCGGCTAGAGGTGGGCAGTATAATGTTAAGACCTCAGGTTTGTAGCTTAGAAAATTTGTCTTAGAAAATTTGTCATTTGTTCATATGCGAACAAACCTTTGGTCTTAACAATAGGATAGACTCATAGTTGGAGGGATGTACAAGATATCCTAAACCAGCTGGGGGCCTACCCACCAGTCCAGCTCCAGAAAAAATAACTTCCAGAGACGGACTGAAGCCCGTGAGTGATGTACTACAATGATATATGGGAGAATCATTGTAAAGCAAAACAAAGAGAAACTTTGACTGTCCAGTAACAAACCAACACATCAGGGTTTGTTTTATTGCTTCCGAACCCCTCCTTGCCAAGGAGTGAGCATCCGCGCTACTGAATAGAGGGTTTGATATTTGTATACTAAGCGACCACACTATCAGTATGACTATCTTACTCACCTGTATCAGACCAGTCCAGCGAATGATGCGTCTCTTCCTTAACCTGCCCGAAGGAAGAAGGAAACAGAAGGAGACCAGCCAACTCCCTCATTCTCTCATCCACACAATCATCTTAGGTAAGATACAAAAGTGCCCTGTTAAGGGCAACTATGAGTTACACTACCTGCTGGGCAGCCACCACAGGACCCATGGAAAACGTGTCCATAGATCTGTGGGCAACATCCTTAAGATAGAAAGAGGTGAACGTGGACTGGCGTAACCAAGTACCAGCACTCAGCACTCTATGTACAGCTAAGTTTTTTTATTTTTTTGAAAAGCCCGGGGGGGGACCAATTATCTCCGCTAACATAGCAATCGCCTCTTAAGCCTGCACAGACGTGGTGGCGGAATCATCAAGAGTCAAGAATGCCTGTCTGATGGCTTCCCGTATCCAAAAAGAGATAGTGTTCTTTGAGACCTCTTTCTTTGTACGTCCTGTGCTAACAAAAAGTCTGCGGCAGCCAGTTCGAAGGTGCCGTGCCCTTTAAGATAGCATCACAGGGCCCGAACGGGACACAACAAAAGCTCTTGAGTATCACCGCCCACAAAGTCATTCAGTGATGAAATGGAAAATGAAGTGAACTCATCATCGTGCACAGAGGGATTTTGGATCTTGGCCACGAATTATGGGAGAAATTCGAAGGACACCGACCCCTAAACCCTGGTGTGCTTCACATCATAGCTCAGACCGTGGAGCTCTCCTACTGTCTTTGAAGATGCCAAGGCCAGGAGGAAAACTGTCTTGAGCATCAAATTCCTGTCAGATGAGCAACACAAAGGCTCATATGGACCCTTAGTGAAGCTCATGAGAACCAAGGAAACATCCCACGTCAGAGGCTTGAGCTCCCTAGAACTCAACTGCTCAAACCCCTTAACTAGCAAGGAAAGTTACCAGGACAAGGAGATGACGATACCTTTAAGGTGTAACACTAACTCAGAGCTGTCCCGTAGCCACTAATGGCAGAAACGGACAAATGTTTCTCATCTCTGAGAAAGGTTAAAAAGTCTGCTATTTGCTGAATAGAGGTTGCAAGTGGAGAAAAAGAAACCCATTTACGACACCAATCAAAGTAGATCGCCCAAAGCCTTGGTAAACCACAGAGGTTGACCTTCTGAGACTGCTGGACATATGCCCTACTGTTCTTTGAGAAAAGCCTCTCTCTCGGAGGAGATACTTGATAGCCTCCAACCATGAAGAGACAGGGATTCTAATGACTGGCGGAACCTTTCCGCAAGCGGCTGACACAGGAGATGCCACCAAGGGGCAATTTCCCTCAGAACCTCAGATAACGACTACAGCAGATCTGGAATCCAATCCGCCTGAAGCCACAGAGGGGCTGCCAAAGTCATCCTGAGACCCTACGAACTCATCAGTCTGTTCAGAACCTGATGGATCAAACAAAATGGAGGGAAGGCATACACCCCCAGGTTGTCCCAGGGATGTTGTAATGCATTCTCTGCTAATGCCAAAGGATCTGGATCTAATGAACAGAATATCTCCATTTTTGTGTTAAATTGAGTCGCAAAAAGATCCAGCATATGTCTCCCCCAAACCAGGAAGAGCTTGTCTGCTACTACTTGAAGGGACCACTCTGTGCCTAGGATCTGATCCCACTGACTGAGTTTGTCTGCGACCACATTCCGTTTGCCTGGGATATACCTGGCTGAGAGCTACACTGAATAGCAGACCACCCACTGATGAACCTCGACGGTCAAGGTGTGAAGTTGACGTGAAACCAGACCCCCCTGCTTGTTCACATAGGCGACCACTGTGGTGTTGTCCAACACAAGAATGACAGAATGACTCTCAACTTTCTCCCAAAACTCCTTCAGACCCACGAGGGCTGCCTTCAACTGCCAGATGCTGATATGCTGCTGTTTGTCCTCTAAACTCCAAATGCCTGAGGCAATGAGGCCACCTAAATGAGCCCCCAGCCTGCAAGGGAGGCATCTGAAAACTGAAGGAAGTCCGGTTGTAGAGAATGCAGAAGGACGCCCTTCAAAAGATTTCGGTCGTCCAACCACCAACAAAGGTAATCTCTTACTTCCAGAGACAGAGGAACCTCTAACAGTGTGAGAGTCGTCGGAGACTAGAATTTCCGAGACCGAAGATGAAGACACCCATGAGGGACCAGCTTCTCCAGGGGAGACAAAACTCCTAGAAGAACCTGCCACTGACGAGCTGACTGATGTGGTTCTGAGAGGAAGTCGCGTGCCACCACTCGCAACTTCTTTAATCTCTGATCTGATGGGAAAATTCTTGCAACCGCCGTATCGATGACCATGCCCAAGTAGAGAATACTTGACTGGGTACAAGGTTTGACTCTTCAAGGGGTAACCAAAATGCCCAGTACCAAACAAAACTGAAACAGACGATCTCTGTCCTGCAGCAGCTTTTCCCTGGAACCTGCCAAGACCAACCAATCGTCGAGGTACCTCAGCAAACGGATCCCCTAAGCATGGGCCCAACTTGATACGAGAGAGAAGACCCTTGTGAACACTTGAGGGGCTGTGGTCAGCCTGAAGCACAGGACTTTGAACTCGAAAACCTTGTCCCTGAGAAAGAAGTGTAGGAACTCCCTGAACACCGGATGACTAGGGATCTGGAAGTATGCGTCCCTCAAGTCATTGACAGCACAAAGTCGCCTTCCCTCACAGCTGCCAACACTGAACACTAGTCTCCATCTTGAACTATGTCTTCCTGATGAAGTGATTCAAGGTGGATAAATCGCTCACAGGTCTCCAACCTCCCGACTCCTTGGGTACCAAGATGTGACTGTAAAACCCCGGAGACGGACGCACCATTTCCTCTATCGCATCCTTGTCCAGCATCTTCTGCATTTCTCCCGAAGAGCCAAGAACTTCAGAGAAACTGGGGGATATGCCCTTTGAGCTGGGGTTGGTTTGAGAGAGGAGGAAGGAAGCCAAATGGCAGTAGGTACCCTACCAGAAGGACATCTACCACCCACTTCATGCCCCACAACTCAGCCACTTGGCCCAATGGCCCGCCAAGCAACACCCGACCCGTGGCACAGGACAGGGAGAAGTGGCAACCTACCAATGGCCCCCTTTACCTCCAAACGATGACCTTCGTGACTGCTACTGGGCAGGAGGAGGAGCCGGACGTCTCAGAGGATGAGACTGACTTAGACACAGTCTGGTGCACCAAGTTCTTGTCGGCCTGGCGCCAGTCTATCACATCTTCCAACTCGGTCCGAGGGAACAAAAAATGAGACTCCAACAAATCCCCATTTCTTGATGCCAGCAAGGATTCAGGGTCAACTGATCTTTCCATCCTGGGTAAAGCCGCTTCTCTTCTAATCAGGAGGTTAGCCCATAAATTAACATTGATGTAAGCCATATATGAAAACATCTTGCCTCTGGACTGCAACAAACTGGCAAGAGAGGACGCAGTCACCAACCCTTCCCTTCTCGAGACCTGTCAGAAGCTATCTTGGCAATGACCATAGACCAGAGCCAAGAAACCATCTGCAACATGGAGGCTGTCATAGATTCCAACACTGAGGCATCTTGTGGAAACAACGATGGAGCCATCGACTTCACCTGCTCCAAAGTCCATCCCGGCTTCAGACGAATGACGCCCAAGTTAAGATGACGCAACATAAAAAAAGGCAGAATTCATAGCATAGTGCATCTTATGCCTCGTGAGAGGTGGGGGTAGCAGCTTGGGAGAGCCTAAGCGTGAAGCAAACCGTCCCAATCTGAAATAGAGGCATTAACCTTATGCAAGACCGACTGGACATGCCCCGACGAGGGAAGTTGAAACAAAGGCTTAGGATCCTGTGTAGCTCCCAGCAAGGCTTCCAAGCAGAAAGGAGTGTAAGATGACCGAGCCTGAGTCCTACTCTCCAAATTTTTAAAACCACGAAAGAGATCAACAACTTTTGAAAAAATGAAGACAAAACTCTTGCGTGTCTCCTTCCTCCTGCTTTGGCAACAAAGACCAATGATGAGAATTGTGAGCAGTCCATCTAAAACTCCTTCCTCGTTCAAAACAACAGAAGAACCAGCAGCCAAACAGCCCAAAACACCAACTAACTTGTGTGGGCTGGACCCAAGCGCTGACTCCCGGGACGAACCAACCACAACACCAGGAACATCACTACGCTCCACTAACAGATGACTCCTTAACATGGCCGTGGATGGGCACAGGCATGGCAGATGTACCCGGGGGTGGAAGACGAACAAACGTGAGCTGGGGAGGAATCTCAAACACTCAAGAATGAATGAGAATCCCTCGGAATTGAACTCCTGGAGGAACCAGGGAGAGGGCCAGGCAAAGACTTGTGCCGCACCAATTCCGCGCTCACAACCTTCGACCTCTTGACATGCACCTTGAGATCCTTACGGCAACGGATAGGCCCTGGAGAAGAAGTGGAAGCACCTTTAACATGTGCATGGATGGGGGAGGTTGCAACATGCTCGTGACTCGATGCAGAAGGCAAAGCAGCCACTGCAGATTGCACATGAGAAGATACAATAGCACTCTTCGAAACATCAACACTCTCAGGAACACAGGCGTGTTGCTCCTCACTCGCAGGCAAAGAAAGGACACAGTCCTTAGCCTTCCAATGCTTGATACGCCGACGCGGTGGAGATGGGGGAGAAGGGGAGGAAGACAGCACTGGCTTCTACCCAACCTCTTTACAGGAGGCGGGGGGCGATGCAACATGCTTGCTTCCAGCCGACATGGCAGCCAACTCAACTTTCCAAAACGAGTCCAATGTCTCTTAAGAACCACCTGGCATAAAGCCACAGATGGATCAGCAAGAGAAGGCTCCAACGACATGGAAGGGAGATGCAGCGATATGGATGGCAGATATGACATCACGGCAGCAAACGATGACGACACAGATGAGCGAGGCAGCGCAGTGGAGGGGACTGAGAGTGACATCATCGATGGAAGTGACGTCATAGGCGGCGATGACGTCATGGCTTACCCTCGATTGGGATGGGAAACAGACACCACTGGTGGAGGAATACAAAATGGCTGACCCTGTGACGTCACTAGCGGGGCTGACGCCACGGCTATCATCTAACTCAAAGAAATGGCAACTGTCACTGGCGGAGCAATACAATATGGCTGACCTCGGCCTGGACAGCATGAGGAAGGGGGGGGGGGGGGGTTAGCGAACATCCATGAAATGCAACAGCAAACCCTCCAAGGACGGAGAACCCTGTAGCCCCATGATCTTCCAAAGCGACGCCATCTTGGACGCCTCCAACTCTGTAAAAATAAAGAAGACAATAATGAAAAAACCTCCTCCCTCTCAGGAATCAAATTAACTCCTGAAGAAGAGGGCGACATACAAAAACAGCCCTTAGGCCTCTCGAAACTTCCAACGATGAATCGATGGAAGAAAAGAGGGACAAGGTAACACACTACTGAATCACTACTATGGGGGTGTGATCGTATCAGGAGACGAAGCATTGAAGAAGGAAGAAATCTTACGATGCTCCCTCTTGCTATAAAACAGCTTCCACTGCTCTTAGGCTACTCACGGCATTCTGTACAAGGCTACGTTAATGTATAAACATAGAGCGACACCTACTGCAAGTGATGTCGGGGGGTTACAGCCAAAGCCAAAAAGAACTAGAACATGGGAGAACCTGGAGTTCCGGGGCACACAGGCGGTACGAATGACGAGGCCGAGAAGGAACAGAAGAAGCCACAACTAACAGCACATACACACACACACACACACACACACTAAACACAAACAAAATGGCCAGTGAACTGGGTAAAGGCCGAGAGAGGTCAATGATATAACCTCTCGCCCAGGCGGTTAAGAAAAGACTGACGCGGTGGCGTAGGTGCGTGGTCCTTGACCATTCTTCACCCGACATACGCACACGTTGCCAGATCTTACAAGATTCCTTGCTTTCATCTGCATTTTAACCGGATCCAGCTAGGGGCTAGAATTGATCCTATTGTTAAGACCGAAGGTTTGTTCGCATATGATCAAAGAAATTATTAGAAGAATGATCCGGAATTCAAAGTAATCAAAATCAGTATCCGATTACATGACCAGCTAATTGACTTGACTGGCCTGTGCTCCCGTCCACTAAGCAAGCTGGAGGCTAGTAGCTAAGATGTGACTTGCACATAGCTTAATCCCGGTAAGTAAATAATTAATGCAAAGGTTTTGAAATACAAGAATGGAATAACATTTGAGAATTATTTTAGGGTAATTATTTATTGGTGTCTTACTAATAGCCTATGGCCAGTAAACAAATTCTAAAAACAAAATTTTGGCCTAAAGGAATGATGTAAAATCAAGATTACTTAAGGCAATTATTAACCAACAAATTGTGCATAGCATAAGCCTGAAAAGTAAAACAATATACTATGCAAAAGTATTTGGCCTTATTGAATGGTGTTACATCCAAGAACTATTCCCGGAGAATACAAATATCCAGCTTGATGATAATCTGAATTAAACAAACAAAAGACAAGGCTCATCCTCCCCGAAGGGTACGAATGCGCTCCGTTGGTTGTGTAACACTACTGAAATCTGGTGATATAACATGAAAATAAGAACAAGCTGTTGTAAGCACTTGATGTTTAGTCAATCGCAGCAGAAAACAGAATGAAGTGCTTAGCTAAGTCGTTCCTAGTATATTACCATTGGGGGACTGCACTTTACACCTACACTGAGCAATCGAAGCACTACCCGTGAAACTTGAACTAGGCTGCCGTACGTGGAAACTAATAGATGTATAATTATGCAAAATGTTTTAACATACACATATGTTTCAATATACCCAAAACAATATTTCAAATTACATACTTGCTAAGAAAGGAACAAGATGGAGCTGGTCTCTCTCTCCCTGAAAGGGCAATATTCGCCTCATAAGAAATGGGGCAGCATTATAAATAAAATCAATTGATGACGAAGCAGTAAGAATAGGCCTCGCAGTACATCTACTGCAAGTTGTATCTGTCCTAGAGGAAGTCAGGAAGCATGAACATGGGAACCTTAAGAGGCGGCCAGGACATAAATGTTGATGCTTACAGGACTTTTTAGGCTGGATAGAGGAATCCATAATACAACACAGAAAGAAATCACAGGCTTAAGTAGAGAGAGAGAAAAAAAACAGCTTGGAAGGAGTGCAAAAGCGAATGTCCACTCTCCAAGGCGGCTGAAGAAAGACTAACTGCGTCTCTATTGCATTTACAATTCTTTATTGTTTTTAACCAGTTTACAGCTGGTGCCACAAGATTTATCCTAATGTTAAAACCAAAGGTTTGTTCTGCATATGAATAATTTAACATTACGATAATTATGCTTTTTAATCTTTCTCAAGCCAACACAAGGAGTTGGAACCAAGAGGGGCATCCATCCATAATAACAAATTATGCAATGAGCAAACCACAGATAAGTTGCTCTAACTCTGTGGCTATGCAAGGGTTACTATGTAAGAGTTTGTGCAACTTAAGCAAGCTCAACCTCAAAGATTTGGAATGGTAAAACATAGGCAGCATGACAGGGAGGGGATGTGCAATTGTGGATCTAATGGAATGAAAGTGAAGAAAGATGTGCTGTGTGTGTGCAATGGCAAAGGAACCTGGATAAGGTTACAAACTTATAGTGCAGTGCAAGTAAGGAAGAAAGAAAAGGCATTGGTATTGTTCTGTCTTGTGAACTTGAAAATGGTATTACTGAGGTACACAAGAGAAACAAAGTCAAGACTGGAAGACCACAACTAGGGTCTATGAATGGGACTGGTACAAATGCTAGACTATCCTCCTTACATAAATGTAATGGAGAAGTACATAAAAAAGCAGATGGCTGTTCATATGGTCTTTATCAATCAACCTAGAAAAGGCTTATGATAGAGTAAACAGACAAGCAGTATGGAGAAATTTGAGGGAGTGGGAGGCACAAGAAAAGTATAAAGTTTTAGTAAAATGTACAGAAATGTACAAAAATGTGTAACCTCCATGAGAAGTATGGTAGGAATGACTAGCAGCTTCCAAATCAAGGTAGGACCTCAACAGGAATCGGTGCTGAGACACTCGTTCAATACCGTGCTGCAAGTAATAACAATGGATAAGTGAGAGGAGAGGAGCCCCCTTACTGATGGTACTGCTTTGAAGGCAGAAACTAGAGAAGAGCTAACCTACATAGGTGGAGATATGCATTACAAAATATGGGATGCAGATAAGTCAAACAAACACTGAACATGTGACAAATTGTATAAATGATGACTAGCAAGCCATGATTAAGCTGGGAAAAGTAATATATTAAAGAGTGTTTAAGTATCTGAGCTTGATAATACAGTAGATAGAGAGGGTGATATGGATGAGGAGGTTAACCACTGAATTCAAGCCAGATGTAATAACAATAGAGTATCTGGTGTACTTTGAATAGAAAGTCACTACAGTATTATGCTGAAGGGCAAGATACATTAGTTAGTGGTAAGACCTAGCTATCTGTAAGGGCTAGACCAAGCACCAATGAAAAAACAGAACAAAATAAGTTAGATCTGGTAGAAATACGGATGCACCTATGGATGGAGTAAAGAGAAGAGATAGGATAAGAAATTAATACATTGAGATGTCGAGGAAAGTCCAAGAGTCAAGCTGGAAATGGTTTGGGTTGATGATGAGAGGAGATGATAAGTGACAGTGACTCTGACTTGGGAATCAACTGAGAGGATGATGCATAATTAGAAAACATTCAATAAAAATAATTCTATTTGCACACACTGATTAAGAATCATTCATTCATATTTGATCCCTTAATGAAATATGACTTTGATTTTGACATGTTTGTAACCATTCAAGAGAAACCAAATACATTTACCTCAATTCATTTCCCTTGACAGGATTTGTAAAGTTAAAATGAGGTGTGACTGTCAGATGCCTCAACTGTTAAAGATGTCCTTTTGGTTATTATAGCTATTCTGACAAGCATCTTTTTAGTCAAAAAGTAGTTCACACCACAAATCAAATCTGTTCACACAACCTGGGAAAGATGGTCAATATCTGTTCTACCTCTAACTGGCAGTGTTCCATGATTACCTTCAGACATGTCATTTACCTGATTTGTCTGATTTAATTTGTTCAATAACAGCCATTGAATAAACCAAATTACATTACTTACATGGCTATATGTTTTTTCCTTCAGTATCAGTTTGACAACTTATGGCTAAGTGTAATAACTTGGTGCATTAGAATAGTAATACAGAACAAAAATTCATACACATAATACTTATTTACACTGTAAAATTATCATAAATTCATGTCTCCTTAGTTTACTGACTGACAATATAAAATTATGATACAATGTCTCTTTACTTACTGACTATGTTCAGTTACGACATATGTAGTATTAATAATAATAAAAAAATAAAAAATTTGTTTACCTGAATCCCACAAGGGATTTCTTTTGGCACAATGGCGCGGACTTCCGCACATATGCGTGTCATGCAAGCCACAGTTTCTGGTCCAAGTGATGATCTTTCAAGATAAGGCAGGTCAAACATGTTTTCAACTAAAACACCATCCTAAAAGTAAAAATAAAATAATACATTCAGTGGGTTTACAGATGAGAGAAGGAACTGTACAAGTAAATACACAGTAAAGTATCGTAATAAGAGCCTAAATTCTATATATTAATTCACTGAAAACCTCAGAAATCTATTGCTTTTAATCTTACTCTCAAGTCTTGCTCATTGTATCATGCAATATGAGAAAACTCAAGAATAAATAACATTTCCTAACAAAGTAAAATCTGCTATACTCTATGAGCTGTCAATTAACTCTTCTTTATCATAACAGAGAACCTTACATATAAATTTTTATATCTTCCCAACATATATTCAAATATCAGCCATGAAAGAAATCAATACTTTCTTCACATTTGGATAGCATTAAGGAATAATTGTACAGGCAGTCCCCGGGTTACGACGGGGGTTCCGTTCTTGAGGCGCGTCGTAAGCCGAAAATCGTCGTAAGCCGGAACGACACTTGGAAATATGCCTTAAACTAAGAAAAAGTTAGAGACCTTACCTGTGTGACATGCAAGTAGATTGCATGATGTGTAGTGTGGTTATTCCAATGGCAAAGGATGGTTCTTGAAGGTATAATTCTTTATTAAACTCTTGTGACACTAAAAAGCACAATGTACTACACTTAATCCTTAGGGTATACACTAAACACTGTACACTATATACATGCATTGCACACTTCGTAGTAGTACGTATGTATTTGTTAGATCCTGGAGTACACTAAATCCCAGTCTGGTAGCTCTGGAAGGTAAAAGTATAAACAACAATTAGTACAAAATACTACACAAAGTCCTGAATACAATATGTAAATTATAGATATCAAGAGTAAAAGAGTTAATGTATGTTAATTAATTCCTTACTTTTAGTTTATAATTCCTTACTTTGAGTTATATCAAGAGTAAAAAAGTTAATGTATGTGAATTAATTCCTTACTTTTAGTTTAAAGTTGTCCTGCTATGTAACCCTGGATGCACAAAGTCTTATGTGGCCCCATAGCCTACATCATTCAGGGGGTTCTGGAATGTACAAAAAATAATTAGTATGTCAGTAAGTACTCTATGCATAGTAAGTTACATACAGTAATATGCACCATACAGTGGTTTAATACTATCACATATAAACATGTATTACTTATTAAGTATGTTAATTAATTCCTTACCTTTAGTTTAAAAGTTGTCGCTCAATGTAACCCTGGATGGACAAAGTCTTATGTGGCCCCATTGCCTACATCATTCAGGGGGTTCTGGAATGTACAAAAAATAATTTTGTCAGTAACGTACTCTATGCATAGTAAGTATCATACAGTAATATGCACCATACAGTGGTTTTAATATTGCATATTGTAATGATTTGGTCTTATCAACCCCCCACCCCCTGTTCAGCAGGGAGTGTACAGTATGTAATTCCAATGAGGGACCTTGATCACTTATCCCATGTGAGAGATCTGGTCACTTTTTTTTAGTATGTACGTATAAAACTTGACTTAATGTATGTTTACTACTATGTATAATTCCTTACCTTAGTACAGTAGTACATAGTTTACAGTTGTCGTGCTATGTTATGTAGTAACTCTGGACAAAGTTTTATGTCGGCCCCCATAGCCTGCATCATGGAGGGGGTCCTGGTTTTCTGGAATGTACCAAAAAAGTATCAAGTTAAGTCATGTTTATGTATGTTTAGTAAGTTACATACAGTAACCATACGTACAGTGGTTATAACATGTACATATGTACATAATCAAACTTGGTTGGAAATTCCTGTAAAAAAAGTTATGTACGTATGTATATGTACTACTGTATGTAAAAACCTTACTGTTCATACTTTGTTACACTACAGTTACATGTGATACGTATACTTTCCTGAAGGGTTTTTTCCATCCAAAAATGGTGCTTCTACTTGTAGTTATCCCTTGATGACACTTGTAGTAACAACCTGGAGTTGTGTGAAAAATGTTGGTTCTGGAAGGAAAAAGTAACAAAATTAGTGTACAAAATATACACTACAGAAAGTTGTGAATGCAATATGTTAATTACTGTAGATATATCAAGAGTACTAAAAGAGTTAATGTATGTTAATTAATTCCTTACTTTTAGTTTAAAGTTGTCGTTCAATGTAACCCTGGATGGACAAAGTCTTGTGTGGCCCCATAGCCTACATCATTCAGGGGTTCTGGAATGTACAAAAAATAATTTTGTCAGTAGTACTCTATGCATAGTAAGTTACATACAGTAATATGCACATACAGTGGTTTAATATCACATAAACATGTAGTATAAACTTAATTTAGAAATTCCTTACATAACTTACCAACTTTTATGTGAGTCTCAAAGCTGTTACCTAGGTTGTGGGGAGATGGAGTGGAGGTGTAGAGCATTCATGATAAGGATGCATTCCAAACCTAACTTCAGTGTGCTTTTATCACAGATAACAGGCTAGGATGATGGCAGTCTGGAATGAAGAATTAATATTAAAGGACAGTATGTAACCACTTAGGTGTACAAAATTTATTGTACGTATGCAAAACATTAAACACAACTGAGAATTCCTTACCTCCAGCAAAATGAAGACATGTAGGCTATGTAGAGGTCTGGTTTTATGTAAGTCACAGGTGCATGCCAGTCTGGAATGATAATGTAAATAGTACATATGATTATAGTATGTATGTTACATACATAACATGGTTATTACATATGTAATATTAAAACATTAATATAAAAAAAAATGTCCTTACCAAATTCTAGTGGTTGGCTTGCTTACTGGGATGGTCATATGGTACATGAGAGTGGGTGGCTGGGCTATGGAGTGGGATGGGCAGGTGCTTGGGAGTCTGGAATGATAAAAAATATATAAAATGATAGTTACTACTACTGTAACTACTGCACATGTTATTACTGTTTGACATATAGTAGTGTAATACGTATGTTCATATCAAAAATGAAGAATTCTTTTACCTGAAGGAATGGTAAGGAGGTGATACTACTCGTATCAACTGATTTGGGCTCTGGGAGTGATACTTGTATCAACTGATGAGGGAACATCTACATCTGGAAAGAATGATAGGGTACATAAATATATTATTAGGTAAGGTGGATGTAATTGTAGCATATGTACACTTTTAATAAAATTTCTATTAGCAATTTATAAAACATTTTAGTATACAAATTTGTAAGGATTCCTTACCTGATGTATGGGCGAGGCTATCAAAACCATGGAAAGGCTCAGGGTCATCTGGGTCACTGTCACTATCAAAGGGGTCTGAAATGGAAAAAAAAAAAATAATAAGGTTATGCAACATCAAACACATTGTACCACTATGTAAGTTAGTGTACGTATGTATGTATGGAAGGTGTAAACAATTTCCAACATGAAAATGAGAAAAATGAAATTGCTTACCTGATTGTACACGTGCAGGTGGGCGGGCTGATACAGAGGGTCCCAGGTACAGGGGGATCTGGAACTGTGGGGTCACAGGTAGTACAGGGAGATCTGGAACTGTCACAGTAGTACAGGGAGATCGGAACTGTCACAGGTAGTACGGGGGATCTGGAACTGTCACCCCTGCAATAAAAATTACAAATGATGAAAAATTAATGAAGTTACAATTTACTCTTACATTTAGTTGTTACATTAAAAAATTAACACATTTTAATATGTACACTATGTAAACACATAAATTAGTAAAACAGTTCAGAATTCCTTACTAGGAGTGGGAGGTGGTGGTACTGGAGACTTGTGAAAGAAAGTGTCAAGCCTGGACTGCACACTTCTCTTCGTCTGCTTCTCCTTCAGGTCTCCTTGTAGAAAGTCACCAAATCCATGATTCCTCTCTTGATTTGTCAAACCTAGAAAACGTTAGGGTCTTCTGCCTCAAAAGAAGCCAAGGCTCTCTCCAGATGAGTAAAACCCTCTGACAAGCCTTTCACAGTTAATGACCTGGGTTTGGCTCTGGTGCCGCCTCCTCTTCCTCAATCAGTTTGTTGTTCAAGTTCTAGTAAGTCCCTCGTGCAGACAATTCCTCTCCATGGGAAGCCAGCAGCTCTGTTACATCATCAGGTTCAAGATCTAGTTGCAGCCTCTTGCTTAGCCCTACGATCTTCCTCGTCACAGTCTCGACGTCTTCTGCCTGGTCAAAGCCTTCAAAACTGTGCACAAACTGTGGACACAGTTTCCTCCAGGCCCCATTTAAAGTGGTCGTCTTCACCTCGTCCCAAGCACTTGCAATGTTCTTCACTGCATCTGCAATGTTGTTAGCCCTTCCAGAATTGCTTCAGTGTCAACTCCTTGTTAGCTTCTATGGCCCTCAAAGAGCAAAACGTATGGTCTTCTAATGGTAGTAAGCCTTGAAATTTGCTATTACTCCCTGGTCCATTGGCTGTCTCAGCGATGTGGTATTGGGTGGGAGGTACACCACCTTCACCATTAGGATGCATGTCGCTCAAATTTTGAAGGGTGACCAGGGGGGCATTGTCCAGGACTAAGAGGGCCTTAAAAGCAGACCCTTCGAAGTCAAATACCGCTCCATGCTGGCACGAAATGGTCATTGAACCAATCTTCGAAGACCATTAAGGTAACCCCAACGCCTTCTTGTTAGATTTCCAAATCACAGGGAGTTGACTCTTGAAAATGCCCTTGAAAGCCCTGGGATTCTCGGCCAAATACACCAGCAAGGGCTTCAGTTTCAATACCACTTGCATTGGCCCCCAAACAGCAAAGTCAGTCGCTCCTTTCCTTTCCAGCTTTATGGCCAGGTGCTGACTTCTCCTCCTTGGAAAGGTACGTTCGATTTGGCATTCTTTTCCAAAATAATCCAGTCTCATCCACATTAAAGACTTGGTCAGCCGTGTAACCACCATCCTTAATTATCTCAGCCAAACCACCTGGAAAACTTTCTGCTGCTTCGCTATCAGCACTAGCAGCTTCACATTATGCAAATTTGCACGAGCCTTAAAACGGTTAAACCAACCTCTACTCGCGGAAAATTCACCACCAGCACTGCCTTCGCCAAACTTTTTCACTACTGCCTCATGCAGCGCTCTAGCCTTGCTCCTGGATCACGCTTAAGCTCACCGGAACACGTCGCTGGTTTCTGGTCCTCCATCCAGATCATGAGCATTTCTCCATTTCAACATGCTCTGGCTACGTTGCTTCTCGTTACACCGTTGACTTCATCGGTGCAGCATCCTTAACGTGCTTCAGAATACGTTCCTTATCCTTCACAATGGTTACCACCGTGTCCTGCTCAAGCCTAAAGAACGGCCTATTTCGGTGTTAGTTTCTCACCTTCTCCTAACGCTTTATCACGTCATATTTGACCTCCATCGTGATGACCTTCCTCTTCTTGGATGAACTATCATCGGAGGAAGTACTTTGGCGTTTAGGAGCCATTGTAAATTAGCGAAAATGGCAAGGAATTTCAGCAACGTCTCAGCACACAACCTAGTGGAATGCAGGCAGGCACGCGATTGAAGTGGCGTCCTTTCGTATTGTTACGCTTGGCGTCCTCGACCGTCCGAGGTCGTTGTTCGGTCAATTTACCATACAGTTTAATAGCTTTAATTAATTATGCACCTCTGCTCAAAAACTAGTTCTGCATATGAGGTATCGTTAAAAAGCATAACAAAACGTCGTAACCTTGGAATTTGTGTTGTAATCTAACCAGAAACTTAGTTTTTTTAATTATGTACTGGAAACAAGCAATGATTTTTCATTATATTTGCGCTTTTGGACTGTTTTAAACTGCGCATCCAAAGCTAGTGTATTCATTCGCCCGCAAACTAGTTCCGCATATGCGGCGTCAGTAAAAAATTCAAAAATACGAAAAAAAAAGTGTCAAAATCATCATAACCTCAAAATTTTTGTTGTAATGTAACCCAAAAACATATTTTTATTATGTACTGTGCTAAACTATAAAGGATTTTTATCATAGCATGCGTTTTTTAAAAGCGTCGTTAACTCGGAGCGTCGGAAGCGTCAGCGTCGTAACCTCGGAACAAGCGTCGTAACCCAGGACGGAATTTCCATTGAATATTTAAGAAAAAGCGTCGTAACCTCGGAACGTCGTAAGCCGGAACCGTCGTAACCCGGGGACCGCCTGTAGTATGTATATACAGATCAGGGTCACCTAAAGACAAGACTAGCCTACCACAGGCCTACTACTATTTGCTTAAATTCCATTTCTGCTAAAATTAAAAAAAAAAATTCTTTGGTGCAACAGTTTTAAGTAAGACAAATGTTGGAGTTAATTGAAACTTGATACATACATATACCAATTACAATACACAACATTATACTAAGATACTGAAGCCCAAAGCTGTCTTGTAAAAATCTGTAATGACCCTATAAATTTCTACATTATTTTTGTTAGTAAAAGAAGTCAATTGTCTAAAAAAAGGGATTTTGACGAAGGAAAAATCTATTTCTGGGTGATTGGCTCGTGTCGCCCTATGAAA
The DNA here is from genome assembly GCF_015104395.2 of Macrobrachium nipponense. Classification (NCBI taxonomy): domain Eukaryota; kingdom Metazoa; phylum Arthropoda; class Malacostraca; order Decapoda; family Palaemonidae; genus Macrobrachium; species Macrobrachium nipponense. Next base: position 71,145,431 of record NC_087205.1, read on the forward strand.
GGATCCTTAATATCATTCTTTCTAGGTTAAAATTTACCTAAAATTACCAGAGAAAAACAAAATTAAGAAAATGTACAGTAAAACTGACTCGCTCACTCTTAAAAAGAAGTGTCGGTATGATAATGGTGGGGCGAGTGTGGAACACTACCACGAGACAAAACAACCAATTAGAACTTCCATCAGAATCCCCCCAAGAGAGAGCTGATACCAACGGGCGATGCAGCCTCTACTACTACTACTAGAGGACGCCACGGACAGCAGCGCCCCTAGCGGACATCCTTAATCTAAAAACAACTAAAATACATCTTGTCCTGCAAGGGGGGGAAACAAACCATAAAGGGGGGGTTTCATAGGGCGACACGAGCCAATCACCCAGAAATAGATTTTTCCTTCGTCAAAATCCCTTTTCTGGGCTCAGCTCGTGTCGGCCTATGAAAGAGTACCAGAGAAACAGACAAGATGGGAAAAAAGGGACAATGAAAAACAGTGTAAAATGATGGATATAATATAAGTAAATCAATTACAGCATACAAACTAAGCACTTAAACTAACTTATACTAAACAGTAAAACAATAGAACGTTAGTAATCTAAGTACTTAAATGGTAATTACATTTGTAATTATAGTGATGCATGTAATATAAAGAAAAAAGGGATTTACTTAACAAATTTACAAAATATACAAACTCATTGTGTCCTACCCTAGCATAAAAATAAGGGTAGGTACACTGAAGTCCATCATTAATACAAGTATTGCAAAATATATACAAACACTTGTCCTACCTAGCATAAAAACTGACCCTGGAAGCCATAAAAATAAGGGTAGGTACACTGAAGTTCATCATAAATACAAAAATGGTGAATATAAACAAACACATTGTGTCCTACCCTAGCATAAAAATAAGGGTAGGTACACTGAAGTACATTATCAGTACAAGTGTGGATGTCCCTAGCAAAAAAATAAGGGACAATCCACTATATGATTCAACGGCTAAGGCTATGATATTCGAGTAGCCTGGCGATAGGGTGAGGCATGTTGGCTGATGTAGGTAGAAAGGAGACCTGGATCTATACTACAACTACTATACAGTATCAGGGGAAACAATGTTTCCCGCTGCTACTGCTGAAAACTTTAAAGATTCCAAGGACTTTAAATAATGCCGTTTAAAGACTGTCGGGGATTTCCATCCAGTATACTTTTTAAGATCCTCAAATTCATATGTTGAAATAATTAATTGAGGTGGCTACTCCCCTGATATCATGTGCTTTTGGGAATGACTCAGGGTTGGCTTGTTTAATGAAGTAAAGGATTTGTTGTCTAATACCTTTTTACTGACAAAGTACCACCTTTTTCTCTCATGAAGAGAGCACCTGAGGATCTTGAAGAAGTACGAGATAGAAAGGCTCTAAGAGTTGATACTGGCAGAGAGAAGGATCCTGTGGAAGTGGGATAACCTTCCAAGGAGCCCACCTTGCAAGAGGATCCTCATTTTTGGCTAAAAAGCTACGATCCGGAGCAAGTAGAACTTCTCCTGATGGGGAGGAATTCCACATGACCCGCATCCCTGGATAGAGCCGACAGTTCTGAAATTCTGGCTCCTGAGGCTAGGCTTAATAAGAATAATGTCTTCCTCAGGAGCATTATGAATGTACAGGATGAGTTGTCAGTATCTGAAGCTAGTTTGAGGACATCATTCAAGAACCATGAAACTGTAGTAGGCCTCTGAGAAGGTCTAAGTCTAGCACAGGCTTTAGAGATAGATGTGAAATAAGATTCAGTCAGATCTATCTGAAAACCTACTTGAAAGATTTTCTTCAAAGCCGATTTATGAGTGGTAATCGTGCTAGCTGCTAAACCTTTTTCAAACAAGGACCTGAAAAAGGATATAGCCAAATTAACTGTCATGGTTGTAGTGTTCGTTCTCTCAAGAAAGATGCTAATTTTGTTTTTAACAGCTGAGTCATATTGTCTAATGGTTGACTCTCTCTTATCTGATTCTAGGAAGAGAATATTCTGTGGGTCAATATCAGCATCTTTATTAGCCGCAAACTTCATGAAGTCCATAAAGTTAGGGTCTGGAGAATTCCTGAGGAAGCGAACACAGTCCTCATTTGTACTGATTGTGATAGCTTGGGATTGGGGATCCGTTGAGGTCGGAGACCCAATTCCAGAAGAAGAGGATACCAGTTGCTCTTGGGCCAGTCCGGAGCAATCAGAGCTACTATCCCTTTGAAAGACCTTAGTTTGCTTAGGACTTTCAAGAGAAGATTCACTGGAGGAAAAATATAAATTCTCCTCCCATGATTCCAATCCAACGACAGGGCGTCCGTGGCATAAGCCAGAGGGTCCAGGTTGGGGGCCACATAGCAAGGGAGCTTGTGGTTCGCTTGTGAGGCGAAGAGATCCACTTGGAGACCTGGGACTCTCCGGCTTACCCACTGGAATGACCCGTCGTCCAGAGACCACTCTGATTCCAGAGGAACTGACCGGGACAGGGCGTCTGCTATCACATTCCTTACTCCTGCCAGGTGAGTGGCAGACAGATGCCATTTGTGTTTGTTTGCTAATGCAAAGATGGCTATCATGACATGATTCACATGCTTGGATTTGGACCCTCCTCTGTTGATGCAATGAACTACCACTGCACTGTCCAAAACTAGCCTTAGATGAGACTTCTTCGGGGGAAGCAGTCTCTTCAGAGTGAGAAATACTGCCATTGCTCCAACACGTTTATGTGGAGCTGGCGAAATTGAACTGACCAAGTCCCCTGAACCTGTTTGAACTGAGAGTATCCCCCCCACCCGGACAGGGATGCATCGTGTGAATGGTTAACACTGGGAGGGGATATTGAAGGGTACTTTTCTTGGCTAAGTTCTTTACTTTTGACCAAGGCCGTAGTTGGTTGCGGAGGATCTGTGGGATTACTGACAACTTGTCTCGATATTTGGAGTTTGCTCTTGACCGCCAAATTCGATTTATATCTTTCAGCCTTGCTTTCAGAAGGATATCTGTTACCGAAGCAAACTGAAGAGACCCTAGGATTCTCTCCTGGTTTCTTCTTGACGTTTGCTTGCATTTGAGAAATTGTCTGACAGATTTTGCTATTTCCTTCCGTTTGGCCACTGGAATTGACAGATTGTGGGAAGACAAATCCCATTGGATTCCTAGCCACTGAAAACGAGATTCCGGAGTAAGTCTGGATTTCGTTTTGTTTATCTGGAACCCCAGATGTTCCAGAAAGTGAACTACCTTTTTGGTGGCTTTGAGACATTCCTCGACTGTTGGTGCCCAGATCAACCAATCGTCGAGGTATGCTGCTACCATGATTCCCTGAGCTCTCAATTGTTGAACAACCACTTCTGCTATTTTGTGAATACCCTGGGGGCTACATTCAGACCGAAGGGCATCACTTTGAATGAGAATGTCTGATTTCCTAGCCTGAATCCTAGGAATGGGCGGAAGTGCCTGGCTATAGGGATATGATAGTATGCGTCTGTAAGATCGATGGAGCATGTGACGGCTCCACGCGGAAGTAAGGTCCTTACTTGCGAGAGGGTAAGCATCTTTGAACTTGTCGCAACAAATGAAAGAGTTTAGCTTTGACAAGTCTAAGATTACCCTTCTTTTTGTTGAGCCTTTCTTTGGCACGCTGAATAAGCGACCTTGAAATTTTAGATGCTTGACTCTCGCAATAGCTCCTTTAAGAAGAGTTCTTCCGCGTATCTGCAATTCCTTTGACGGTATCTGGTGGAATGATTTGATTGGAGGAGGATCTTTTGATCCAACTCCAGCCCAATCCTTTGGACACTATGCTCTGTGCCCAATTGCTGACCCCCACCTGTGGGCGGAAAGAGGAACAGCCTCCCTCCTACCTGGGAGCCTCATTGTTGATGGGCGGGTTGGCCACAACGCCCTCCTCTGAAACTGTTCTGCTCCTCGTACCCCTTCCTGCGCCACGCTGACGAAAGTAACCTCTCGCCCTACCTCTCGGCTTATTGTAGCCTTGAGCCTCATATGCAGGGTTGAAGGCCGGCGAGATAGCGTAGGAAGTGGATGGCTGAGATTGAGGGGGCAACAGGAGGATAGGCTGATTCTGCTTTGAACTGGCAGGTTGTCCTTGTTGGGTAACCGGGACCGCCTGCACAAATTGCTGCTGTTGCTGGAGTTTTTTATATGGCTGGAACCTCTTACCAGCCTTCTTCGGTTTCTTACCAGCAGTGGGAACGGACTCCTGTTTCCTCTTCGAGGAAATACCCCACCTAGCTCTAAGGCTCTGGTTGAGGCCTAGCAGCTTCGTGGTTGTACTTCGTTTAACCGCGACTCTGGGAAAGAGATCCGCTCCCCACATGCTAGAGGCCAAGAGTCTATTCGGGGCTCATGCCTAATGGTACACTCTTGTAGAACATGCTTTCGGCAGTTCCTCTAGCCTGGAAGAAAAGTCAAAAGCGTCCGTTAGAACCGTCTGGAACTGAGATTTCGCCAGAAATCTTGAACAGCGGTTCCGTAGCATAAGAGAGGGCAGCCATTTCCGTATTATAAGGAATTGAGGGACCTGCCAAACCTGGTTCGCGCATCAAACTCTGCCTGATTAGGGAATCCGGCATGCCTTGGTAGTTTCTCGCCGAACTGGTCCATGGCGCAGTCCGTTTGAGCTTACCAAGCGTGAACGTAGCTGGCAAGTTCTCCCACAATTCTCCGAAGGCCGGGAAGAGCGGAGAAGTAGACTCCGCCTCCCTCAAAATCTGTTTTGGGATGGGCTCATCCTTGAGGACTGCCTGAAGGGACTTCTCCACTAATTTCGTGGCGAACGGAAGAGAAACCTCCTCTTCCGTCGCGAAAATAGTGAAGGGACTCTTGTAGGCCTGGAGTTTGGTGTTCGTACACTCCCAGTCCTCAAGGCAGTGAACCCATTCCCGCTGAGCATGATCTCTATATAGGACCGACTCCTTAGAGATCTTGTCTTCCCTCATCAGAGCCGTTGGCGTCAGCCTAGCATAACCGATGAAAGGCTGCGTCAGACCCGGAGGGTAAAAACTCGAAGTCCTCAATCCTTCGAGTTCCACACTCCGAGATAGAGATCATTCCATCCTTGAACGGAGCGTAGGCAGCTACTCTCCATGGGTTCTCCATAGAGAAAGCTGGCAAAGAGTCATATTGGCGGGAGTTGAAGAATCCCAGTGCTTGACGCTGGGGAGACTGGAGGAGGAACCTGAGATAGCCCAGCTACTCGGTCCTCATTTTCTCTCATCCTGTTAGAGAGATCTTGAATTGATTGGCTAGACTGAGACAGAGTGTTTGACAACTGTGCAAACATCTGCTCGAACCGTGACCCCAGGGCGGAGATTTGCGAGCCCATCAGCTCGCCCACCTGTTGCATCACCCCTGCTGAGAAAGCAGAGGGATCAAAGGTGCTAGGACCTGCTACCCTACCGGCGTAGCCGGAGTGGAAGCGGTGGAGGCGGGAGAAGGCACTGCTCGGCGGGAGCGCGCGGCCTTCTCCTTCGAAGCCTTGCTTTCTGGAGCTCTTTGGGTGAGAAGAGCTCGGCTTTGCTTTCACCGCATCGGCGTAGGAAGTCGACGACTTCCTAGCCGAAGAAGACGAAGACGACTTCCTAGAAGTGCTTGGCCAGAGTCTTCGGTTCTCTCTGTCCCTTCACCTTTGGGGGTACAGAGAGAGCGGAGAGCGGGTAGGGATCTCAGATCCCACAAAGCCTTGGAATGAAGCACTAGAAGAGGGGACAGGAGAAGATCCAGAAGCACCCAAGGAAAGACCTTGGGCACCGACACACCTACCTCAACCAACAAATCCTCCACCCCTACCGCCATAGGTTCGATGTTAAGGTCCAGGGCAGCGACGTCCGGGACCGACTCCTGGGAGGCTACGACCCCAAAGGATTGCTGGAGGTCTTGCTGGATGGAGGCTATCAGCGGGGCAGCGGACAAGGGGTCAACGTAACCAGTCGACTTGCCCGCGGGGAAGATCTGGACGGCCAGCTTCTTATCCAGAATGTAGGGCTGGCCTTTGGCGGCGTTCTTCCCAGAAGCCGCCCACCCACGCTTTCAGGGTGGCGAGGGCGACTTCCCTCACAAACCGGTAGCCTGAAAGAAAGGCAAGATAGTTTCCAATGGTGGAACGGGGTTAACAAACTTACGACTAAAAGTTGTTAGTAAAATGATAAGTAAGCCTATAACGGACTTACCCCATCTCCCCAGCTGACCGACCAGGTCGTAGCAGAGGCGCCAGGCTTCAGGGGTGCCAGACGATCATCTCGTTGTAAGACGTGGCACAGGGGCGCGTGACCATACACTCATCATGTCCACAGGGGTCGAACAGCGTCGCGTTACACGCTGGGACCTGGCAGTTGGTAGCCTGTAAGTGGAAAGATACATGAGTACCAGGTAAACACTTACAGTCTAACAGATGCTCCGCTTGTGCCGGAGCGATAAAGTTAGATTAAACCAGAGCCCCGCCAAAATACGTGTGGAACCAGGTTGGTTGTGATCTCTAGGCTATAGCTCCGCTGATGGCGGAGACACAAAAGAGAAACCAACCAGGAGTGGTGGTAAAAGGAAACCACGACGGCAAAATGGCGGGGATGGAAATAAATTCAATCATTATATACAATTCATTGTAAAATTAGGGTATATCCTTAAAAATAGTGATAATAAAATAACCTTCCTCCGCCCGTCTACTAGAAGAGTGCGGGTAAGAGACAAGCTCTCTTCCGGTAGCGGGGGAGAGATGAAAGGATATAGTAGGCAAGCAACCGACCACTAGAGGTGCCTCCACCCCGCCCGCTAGCGGAGCCAGTAACCCATAACCAAAGGTGCCCGGCTGCGACGGAAGGCTCCTTTTCGTATAGCGAGGCAGGTGGCTGAGCAACTGGAGGGGGGGAAGGTCTCGGAGAAACACGGCGGGAACGAGAGAGAGGGGGGAGGGATGGCCTACTCCTCGCCCGCCTCACCAACTACCGCATGGAGACTCGGTACCTCATGAGTTGGTCGCCCTATACCCCCCGCTGGGAGGAACCCCCTGGCCGCCTCAGAGAAGTGGTGAGAAGGCAACTGAGGTTGTCATGACAACCAAGGGGTCCCCCAGCTCCTCCCTATACCATAAGGGGAGGGCGGGGGTAGGGTAAGGTGCGATGGGACCACGCGTGACCGCTAGTGGCCTAGGCCGCGAGCAAACACAACCGTGAGAGGCCACGTGAACCAGGCTGTACCAATACAAGGAACAAGCACCTAGGCTAGCCTAACACCCTAAATGTAATAAATAATACATCGAAAAGATGGAAAAGACACTTTAGTAAAAGAGAAAGAAGCCCAGGAGGAGGCAGACTGTTCCAAGAAACAGAGGCCTACTCGGAGCCAGCGATAGCCGATGAAGAGCAGAGCCGGGATGCTGGGCGGAATAACAAAATAGCCCTAATACCAAACTAAGAGAAATGGTAGGAGGGCTGAACTAGCTAAAACTCGATGTAAACAATGAACGTAATAAAGTAAGCCCATAAGTATAAGAAGTCCCAGTATGGAAGACCGGGAATTCTTACGAGGCAGCATGGCGCAGCCACGAGACAACCAGGAACCGTATATGACCTATTAAGAGGAAAAATACTGGTACCCGGAAGATAAAATGTGGTAAAATATTACTTATGAGTTACTTAACTTAGCCGTGGCAATAGCTGAGCGTTCCATGGTAGAATACAGTGGTAAATCCAGAAATAGCACAGCACAAGAAAAATGGCGACTTGTCGCTAGCGCTAAAAATTAAGGATGCCCGCTAGGGGCGCTGCTGTCCGTGGCGTCCTCTAGTAGTAGTAGTAGAGGCTGCATCGCCCGTTGGTATCAGCTCTCTCTTGGGGGTTCTGATGGGAAGTTCTAATTGGTGTTTGTCTCGTGGTAGTGTTCCACACTCGCCCCTATTATCATACCGACACTTCTTTTTAAGAGTGAGCGAGTCAGTTTTACTGACATTTTCTTAATTTTGTTTTTCTCTGGTAATTTTAGGTTAATTTTACCTAGAAAGAATGATATTAAGGATCCTTTCATAGGCCGACACGAGCTGAGCCCAGAAAATTATTTACAGATTTACAAGCCCAGTAAGCCCATAACTTTAAGGACAATATGAAAAAGTAGCAACAGCTTGGATAAAGTGGGGAGATATTACTCAACAACTACAGGTAAACAAGATCATCCTACTAGTAACAAAAGATTTACAATGCTGGAGTAAGACCTGGACTGTAGTCCTTTATATAGTGAAACCATGGTAAAAAGAATTTCATTATACAAAAAAATCTAGCTATAAAAAGTTGATATTTAAAGCTTAAGGGGGCCAGCCGGCTAATGCCATTTTTTTAAGGATAGGACTTTGAAACATTCAAAACAACTTAATAGGTGACTTGGGACATCTCTAAAACCGCATATGATTTTCGCCTCTGACCTTCGATTTTGTGACGCCATGGCGATTTATACAAAAATAACCATTTTTCAAATTCTATCTCCTCCCTTGATATTTAACATTAAGACATGGGATTACTACTATATATAGACCTGATGCAGACCTCCAATCAAGTGAAGATTTTTTTCTTAAAGTCCTTTTCTGGGCTCAGTTCATGTCGCTGCGCGAAATAATCCTTCAGTTTATTATTTCTAAGGTAAATTAGCTAACAAATACCAGAGAAAAAACAAATCAAAGAATATGTCAGAATAACTGACTCGCTCACCCAAAATAAAGAAGGGTGTCAGTATGGTAACTGGGGCGAGTGAGACCACTACCACGAACTTCTTGCCATTTAGAATTCTTCTATATCAAAATTCTCTACGAGAGAACCGACCCACAGATCGGGGCAGCAACTACTACTACTACAACCCACGCCATGCCGATCACAGCGCCTCTGGTGGCCATCCTTCAAGTTAGCGGACATTCGCCTACACGTGTTTTCGTTTCGCTCTCTGTGTTTTAGGATTATCCCTACCATTTTTGCAAGATGGAACGTGCAGCAATTGCAGCAGCTAAGTTAAGTGTCCTACACAGGTTTGGATCTTGTTTCGTTCCATCCAGGTGCCTATATTTGCCGTTTTTTAGGTATAGATATGGGTTCCCGGTCTGGAGCATGGCGGCATGGTCCCGCCTCATGGTCGGTTAGGTTCTCGGTCCCCCATACCTGGAACCTTTCCCCGCTTTTTATTATTCACGTGTGGCTCATGTCCTATTATTTCATTTATGTATGCTGTTTTACATTGTTTAGGGGATATCCCACCTACCCTGTTTTTTAGGTCATGCTGCATGTCTTCTACCTCTTGTAGGCATTCGAGTGTTTCTTGTCCAGACCCTAGCCATTGCTCTTCGTATCGGCTTAGGCTAGCTCTGAGTGATAGACTTTCTTTCGGGTCACTTGTGCACTCCTGGACGTCCTTTCTCTTTCACTCCTTATTTTTTCCCTTTCTTTAATTTTCGATGTACAGTATATTTTGGTTAGCCTAGGGCGTCTAGCATTATAGCCTATAGCCTGCGTCTCTGTGGTCCTTTGGTCCATGCCAGTTACAGTTTTGTTGCATCCTTATTGTCAGTTTTGTTGCATCACATATTGTTGCACCATCCTGGTCAGTTTGGTTGCATTTGACCCTTGGCGTCCGATCCAGTCGGTTGTGTTGTGTTATCATACCTTGGTCCACTCGTGATCACGGTACAGCTAGACGCCCGCCCCAGTCGCTTCCCCCCCTCTTCCTCTCGCCATAGAGTAGGAGGGTGGGCTGTCTGTTCTCGCTCGCTCCATCCGGGCCTGGCTCCCTCTCTCCCTACGCGGAGGGAGTAGGAGAGTCTGGACAGACCGTTAGGCTGGGTGTGACAAAGGTTGGGGGGTTGGCCTCCCCCCTCCCTAGTTGCTCCGATGTTCCGCCGTATACACGGGAACTGAATTCTTCCCTCCTCGCCTTTTCCACCCCCTGTAAGACGAACCTACACCTCTTTTTCCCTGGCGTTCTTCGGTTACGGGGGAGGGGTCGTGGTCGGCTCCGCCAACCAACAGAGTGGATACGTTTTCAGTTGGTCCTTAGCTTTCCATCGTTCCTTCATCTCCGGCGTATGCCCTAGGGCATTCTTCCGGCAGAGTTGGACAGCGCCGCGTTTCGGAATCGTCTTCCGATTTTAATTTTAGTTATGCTTAAGTTAGTTTATAGTTAGCTTAAGCTTGGGTCCCTCCCCTGCCCTTATGGGAAATTTTGTTTATGGTTATCTATCATATTTCTATATTTACCTCTGGTTTACGGAATTTCCTCCTCCGGCTTACACCGGAGTTACTGTATCAACTTTTATCGCATAAGGTTCTTAGGGGAGGGGTAATGCCCGAAATTTTACTAATCTCCGGCATGCAGCGGAGTACTAAGGTAGCCCTGTGAGTGTAATCTCGATACTCATGTATCTTTCCACTTACAGGCTACCAACTGCGAACACCCCGGATGCAACGCCGTGTTGCAGGACCCCTGCGGGCATGAGGTCTGCAGGACTCATGCTCCCTGCTCCACCAGCCATGGCGACTTACAGGTCTGGTTCCACGAGGCATGTTCGATCTGCTATGAGCTTGTGACTCAATTTTTGGATGGGGTAAGTACTTTTCTTATCAGCACTTTCATGGAATATGAGTTCTGATATATGCTTAAGCTTAAGTTTTCCTTGGTATACTGATACCTTTATATGCTCCGATATTGCTAATCTTAAGCTTGATTTAGTCTAAGGGTTAGGATTCACCTTTAGCCTTAAGATCTAATAATCGCCCTCTCTTTCAGGCTGCTGCAGTCAGGGAGACTGCTCTCGCAACCCTGAGAGCTTGGGTCGGCGGCTTCGGGAAGAACGCCGCCAAAGGGCAGCCTTACATCCTGGAGAAGAGGATGGCTGTCCTTCTGTTTCCCGGAGGCAAGTCGACAGGGTACGTCGACCCTACTGAGGCAGCCTCGACGATTGCGACCATTCAACAGCAGGTCGCTCAATGCATGAAGGAAGGACCAGGCCAGGACATCTCGGCGGATATAAATGTAGAGCCCATGGTAGGTGTGGATGACTTGTTGGTTGAGGTAGGTACGTTGGACGCTCAAGGGCTTCCCTTGGGCGTCTCTGGATCTTCATCTCCTGTTCCTTCTTCTTCTTCCTTCCAGGGCTTTACGGGGGCGGAGCTCCCGTATAGTGCACCAGACGCCTCTGTGGTTCCCAAAGTGAAGGGCCACAGGGCTCAGAAAAGCCTTTCTAAGACGTCGTCATCTAAGAAGACTTCTTCGGCGTCTTCATCTCGTAAGTCTCCGGCTTCTCACCCTGGAGCAGAGAAAGTGAAAGCATCCTCTTCCTCTGCTTCACTTTCTAAAGGGTCGAGGAGCAAGTCCTCCAAGGAGAGATCCCGTACTCCGGCGGAGTCGGTGGTCTCTCCTCCTTCGAAGGTACTTTCTCTGAGTACCCCATCTGCTCCTGCACCAGTTTCTGGCTTTGATCCTGCTGCATTTTCCGCCGGAATGATGCAGCAGGTGGGAGATCTTGTAGGATCTTTGAGGAACAGCATGGAGCAGATGTTCACTCAGCTGTCGGACAGGATGTCCACACAAGAGAACCTCTTGTCTGGTTTTAATCAGGCCCCGCATCTTGCTACTCCAGCACCTAGTGCCGGTCTCATCCAGCTTCCTCCTCATGATTCCCTCCCACCATTCTCCATGAGCAACCCTTGGAGAGTAGCATCTTATGCTCCTTTCCAAGATGGTCTCATCTCCATCCTGGAGTGTGGAACTCGAAGGATTGAAGACTTCGAGTTCTATCCTGAGAATTTGCAGCCTCCATTCATTGGCTACGCCAGGCTGATGGAGTCAGCTCTGAACAGAGAGGATAAGATCCCGAAGGAGACAGTCCTTTACTCCAGGGATCAGGCTCAGAGGGAATGGCTTCGTTGTCTTGAGGATTGGGACTGCATCAACACTAGGCGCCAGGCCTTCAAAAGTCCATTCACGATCTTCACGACAGAAGAGGAAACTCCACTTCCCTTCTTGACGAAGATCGCAAGCGTCACTGTGCAAGCAGGCCTAAAAGGAGATCCTTTGCCGCAGCTGAGAGAGGCAGACCCCACATCACCCTTGTTCCCTTCATTTGGTGATATGTGGGAGGACTTGCCAGCCACCTTCACAGTTGGAAAGTTTAAACCGGACTGTGCTATGGATCAGTTCGGTGAAAAACTTCCAAGACTTCCCGACAACCTCATTCAAGCTGAATTTGAGGCTAGGTCTAGACTGGCAAGGACTCTCAACACCATGGTTATGACTGAGGTAGCGGCTCTTTCATATGCTTCAGAACCGCTCTTCAAGCTGTTGACCAAATCACAGACTTATACAGTCCAATCGGACTTGTATGAGTTTATGGTTGCGAGGGTCAACTGTAGGAAACATGTCCTCCAGGAAGCAACTATTCAGCATGAGCCAAATAAGTTGCTTTCCTCCAACATCTGGGGGGCGGACCTCTTCCCGGAGTCAGCGGTTAAGGAGGTCCAGAACGAGGGTTGAGTCTCAAAGATCGTTGGGGCCTCTCCGCCAAGAGGATACAAGATTCGTCTGCTTCGGGTAAGAAGCTGAAAAAGTCCAAGAGGTTTCAACCTTACCAGAAGAAGCCTCAGCACTTTGTTCAGTCTGTATCAGCCGTCCCGGTCACCCAACCAGGACAGGCTTCCACGTCGAAGGGCCAGACACAACCTATCCTCCTGATCTCACATCAGGCTCAGCCATCCACATCTTATGCGGTCTCCCCGGCGTTCAACCAAGTGTATGAAGGCCAAGCCTTTCAGCACTTTAACCGATTTGCCAGGGGAAGTAGAGCCAGAGGAGCCTTTCATCAGAGAGGATCAGGTAGAGTCGTTAACAGAGGCAAACACTTCCGTGGAGGACGTGGAGCTCACCCAACACAGCAGCAGTGAGATCTCCAAGGTAGGAGGGAGGCTGTTCCTCTTCCGGTATCGGTGGGGGTTCAGCAAATGGGCACAAAGTATTGTGTCAAAAGGTCTGGGTTGAAGTTGGATCAAGGGCCCCCCTCCACCCAGACCATTCCTTCAACTTCCATCGAAGGAATTGACAGATTATGCGGAGGAACTCCTTCAGAAAGGAGCAATATCGAGAGTCAAGCATTTAAAGTTTCAAGGTCGCTTGTTCAGCGTGCCAAAGAAAGGCTCATTAAATAGAAGAGTAATCTTAGACTTGTCCCAGTTAAACTTATCCATTCGCTGCGAGAAGTTCAAAATGCTGACCATCTCGCAGGTATGGACCTTACTTTCCCGTGGGGCCGTCACCACCTCTATCGATCTTACAGACGCATACTATCATATCCCAATAGCCAGACACTTTCGCCCATCTTGCTTGGTGAGACGTACCCGCGTGAAGTCACAATAATCAACAGATATCACAAGTTTAACATACGACTAGAATTTGAGAAATATCTAGAAGTGTTCGTGAACTATCGGTGATAAGATTAGTGTGAAAATAGTAGGATAAAGCGTCTTCTAAGTTAGTTTATCAAGTGTAATACTATAAATCAGAACAAGATGGCAGTAAGTTCAACTGCGGGAAGAGGTGGCGTAATTTGGCGTGTTTAGCAGATTCGCAATACGATGAGGTAGCAGGAAGGGAACTGGCATTTCTCATCTATGAAATCAGCAACAGTCCTAACCAAAAAGATACAAAAGCATTCATAGATATATTAGAAGGATATAATCCTTCAAACTGGAACAAATCTAATGAAAACATCTTGAAAATAATTGAAGAAGTTCCAAATAAAATCCAAGTGGTCAAGAGACTCATAAAGAAAATATACATAAACCAACATATTCCGACAAAGAAAATGAATAAGGTGAATCTTGTGAATATCCTAATTGATGCATTAGGAAAAAGAATGCCAAAAGCATGCAAACTGTGTAAGGTTTGGTATAGCATAGTCAATCCACAAAACCTAATCAGAAAATGTGCTGCATGCAACATTCCGACCCATCCACAGTGTGCTGAGGTCAAATACAAGATTTGAGAAAAGATACAAGAATTTTTTGTTCAACATGTCTATCATGGATAGACAATGTTATTAAATCAAGATTGAATGTACAAATAGATGAGGATGAAGAAGAAGAGGAAGAGGAAGAAGAAGAAGAAAAAGAAGAAGAGGAAAACGGAAGAGAAGTAAACAAAAATGAAATGACAGAAAAAAATAAGGAAAACAAAGAACAAGATAAAAGTATGGATGCAGAGATACTCATTGATACTACATATGAGGCAATAAAGCAGCATACCTACGAAGAAATAAATTACGATATGACAACAGAAAAGCAAATCCCGAAGAGGCTCTACCCAGATCTATACAATGACGGGAAAGAGGAAAAAATAGACAAGAAAGACAAAATCTGCAACCTTTTGAAAAGAGGGAATTGCAGATTTGGAGAAAGATGTTACTACAAAACATCCTAAGATATGTCAAAACTATGAAATATATGGTAAATGTGCTAACTTAGATGGATATGGGGATGATTGCAGAGATCTGCATCCAAAAATATGTAAAAAACCTAAAGAAGGAAAAGGATGTAAGTTCGACAAAAAATGCAAATATATGCACCCTGTAGCCATGAATCATAATCAAATAAATAACCAACCAAGTAATAAAATCCAAAATAAGAAAGAAACAAATAAAGAGAGAAATCAAGAATATCAGGTAAAAGAGAAAAGCAAACCACCAATGAGATATACAGAGGTGTCAGCAAAAAATTTCAAAGCATCAGCTCCGAAATTCTACTCAAGAGATAATAACTGTATTTATTATGCAAGAGGATATTGCAGAAACGGAGAAAATTGCAGATTCAGACACAAAAAAAAAAAAATTAATAATTATGATGAAGGAAGATCAAATATTATGGAAAAGTTGGATTTTTTAATGTCAGAATTTCTGGAAATGAAAAAAGAACAACATACCAGAACAGGAAGAGACATGGAAAATCCTTATTACTACAAGTATTAAATGAAGGAGAAACACGCAAAAACCATCATAGTGATGAATGCGCAGGGTTTAGTTACGAGTAACTCAAAAAGAAAAATAGAGTACTTAGAAGAACTAACCCCCAAAATGAAAAGAAAATAGATATAATGAATATAAGTGAAACCTGGTATTCTCAAGAGACTGGGAATGATGATCAAATAAAAAGGGTTCCAACTTTATAGATCAGATAGAAAAAATAGGAATCAAGGGGGAACCGCAATATATGGGAAAGACAAAAAACAAGGAAAATATATGAGAAATATAGTAAACTCAGAATGTGAACTAATAGCGGTAGAATTTGAATCTGAAAAATTGATGAACATAGTAATATATAGAACCTCCTAATACTAAAGAGTTTGACTTAATAATTGAAAAATTGGATGATATATGTAGAAATCACAAGGACTGGACTATTCTCCTATCTGGTGACTTCAACTTTCCTTTCGTAGAATGGAAAGAACGAATAGGAGATTGTGGTTGTACTTATACATATAAAAAAGAGAGTAATAGTAGTGCAGAAGATAAGAGGCAATTTGGAAAGCTATTAGATATGCTACTAGAATACAACATTCAACAAATAAATCACCTGCCAACAAGAAAGGAAATACTTTAGACCTAGTATTTGTGAACGAGATGAATTATGTTAAAGAAATAATAGTTTATAATGCGAGTATTTCAGACCATAATGTCATAGAATTAACAGTTCATTCCAAAGCAAGTGAAAATAGAGATAAGCAAGAAATGAAAAAGTGGGAAGGATATGGAAAATACAACTTCTACAGTAAAAATATAAAATGGTCAGAAATTAATGAAGAATTAAACAAAGATTGGGATAACATTTTCGTAGTGATGACATAAGGGTAAATACGGAGATATTATATAAAATATTGGAGATAATAGTGGAAAAATATATACCGAAGAAGAAAAGTAAACATCATTCATGCATACCAAGAGACAGAAGGATCTTGTTCAGAAAATCAGAAAGTGGAAAAAAGGTCTTGCAAAAGAAAAAAAAATGCATGGAAAGTTATAGAACTAAAAAGTAAGATAGAAAATGCAGAACAAAAGAATTATACAATCAAAAGAAAATGAAAAACGGGACTTGGAAGAAAAAACCCTATTAAATATCAAGCAAAACCCCAAACTATTATACTCATATGCGAAGAAGATGAATAAAAGAAGAATAGAAAATAGGCCCTCTGAGAATTGAAGGGAGATTAACGAATGAAAAAAAAGGAAATTTGCAACATACTGGCAGAACGATATAAGAGAGAATTCACCCCTAGAATAGATAATGAAGATAATGATATAGAAGTAAGGGATGAAAATAGTGAATATTTTAGCTGACATAGATATTAATGAAGCTGATATTGTGCAGGCTATTAATGAAATTAAAAATGGAGCTGCTGCAGGGCCTGATGGAATTCCTGCTATTTTGTTAAAGAAAGTAGTTCATTCTATCGCAAAGCCACTTGCAATATTATTAAGACAAAGTGAGATACAGGCAAGATATATGATGAGCACAAATTAGCATATATACCCCTACTTTCAAAAGTGGATCAAGACTAGAGGCAAGTAATTATAGGCCTGTGAGTCTAACATCACATATTATGAAAGTGTATGAAAGGGTATAATGAAGAAAAATATTATGAAACATTTAATAAAAAATAATTTGTTTAATAAAGGACAACATGGTTTCGTACCCGGAAAAAGTACACAAACCCAACTGTTAGTCCACCGTGAAAACATATTCAAAAATATGAAAAGCGGAAATGAAACAGATGTGGTTTATTTAGACTTTGCAAAAGCTTTTGATAAAGTAGACCATAATATATTAGCGAAGAAAATTAGAAAACACAATATCGTGGATAAAGTAGGAAGATGGTTAAAAGAATTTTTTACACAACAGAAAAAAACAGATAGTTATTGCAAACGACGAGAAATCGGATGAAGCCAAGGTAATATCCGGTGTGCCGCAAGGTACGGTGTTAGCTGCAATACTGTTTGTTATTATGATTGAAGACATAGACAATAATGTTAAGGATTCGGTAAGTGAGTAGGTTCGCATATGACACAAGAATAAGTAGAGAAATTCTTGTGATGAAGATAGGAACGCTCTACAAAGAGACCTTAACAAAGTATATGATTGGGCAGAGGTAAATAGGATGGTATTTAACTCTGATAAATTTGAATCAATAAATTATGGAGACAGAGAAAGAAAGCTATATGCATATAAGGGACCTAATAATGAGACCAGTCACAAATAAGGAAGCAGTTAAAGACCTTGGTGTGATGATGAATAGGAACATGTTATGCAATGATCAAATAGCAACTCTGTTGGCAATGTAAAGCAAAAAATGGGAATGTTGTTACGGCACTTCAAAAACAAGAAAAGCTGAACACATGATTATGCTTTATAAAACATATGTTCGTTAGTCCACTTGAATATTGCAATATGATATGGTACCCACACTATCAAAAAGGATATTGCACAAATAGAGAGTGTACAAAGGTCCTTTACAGCTAGAATAGAAGAAGTTAAGGACCTAGACTACTGGGAAAGACTACAATTCTTAAAATTATATAGTCTAGAAAGGAGAAGAGAACGCTACATGATAATTCAGGCATGGAAACAGATAGAAGGAATAGCAGAAAATATCATGGAACTAAAAATATCAGAAAGAGCAAGCAGAGGTAGATTAATAGTGCCCAAAACTATACCAGGAAAAATAAGGAAAGCACACAGGACATTAATCCACTACGCACCAGCATCGATAATGCAGCGTCTATTCAATGCGTTGCCAGCTCATCTGAGGAATATATCAGGAGTGAGCGTAGATGTGTTTAAGAATAAGCTCGACAAATATCTAAACTGCATCCCAGACCATCCAAGATTGGAAGATGCAAAATATACCGGAAGATGTACTAGCAACTCTCTGGTAGACATTAGAGGTGCCTCACACTGAGGGACCTGGGGCAACCCGAACAAGATGTAAGGTCTGTAAGGTAAGGTTAGGCTTCAAGCTAGGGGACCAGACATTCTCATTCAAAGTGATGCCCTTCGGACTGAATGTAGCTCCCAGGGTATTCACGAAACTAGCGGAAGTAGTCGTTCAACAACTGAGGTCACAAGGGATAATGGTAGTAGCATACCTCGACGATTGGTTGATTTGGGCACCAACCATCGAGGAATGCCGGAAAGCCACAAAGAAAGTAATTCAGTTCCTGGAGTATCTGGGATTCCAGATAAACAAGGGAAAATCAAGACTCACTCTGGAGTCTCGATTTCAATGGCTAGGCATCCAATGGGATTTATCCTCCCACAATCTGTCAATTCCGGTAGCCAAGAGAAAGGAAATAACGAAGTCAGTAAAGGAATTTCTAAAGTACAAATATGCTTCAAGGAGAAACCAGGAAAGGATCCTAGGTTCCCTACAGTTTGCCTCAGTAACAAACATCTTGATGAAAGCCAAACTGAAAGACATAGGCCTGATCTGGCACTCAAGAGCAAATGTCAGATCTCGGGACAAGTTGTCAGCAATTCCGCAAATCCTTCGGGACCATCTGCGTCCCTGGACTCAAATGAAGAATCTGTCCATGTCAGCACCTCTTCAATATCCTCCTCCGGTAATAACCATCCACACAGACGCTTCATTAAGCGGTTGGGGAGGGTATTCCCAGTTCAAAAAGGTTCAAGGAACTTGGTCACTACAGTTCCGCCAGCTTCACATAAATGTATTGGAAGCCATGGCAGTGTTCCTGCCACCAAAGAACTCTCATGTAAAATTGGTTCTGGACAGCGCAGTAGTAGTACACTGCATCAACAGGGGAGGTTCCAAATCAAGACATCTAAACCATGTCATGATAGCCATCTTTTCCCTGGCGGACAAGTTCAAATGGCACCTCTCCTCTACCCACCTAGCGGGAGTAAGGAATGTGATAGCAGACGCTCTATCCTGGTCAGTTCCCTTGGAGTCAGAATGGTCTCTGGACAACAGTTCGTTCCAATGGATACACCGGAGTGTCCCAGGTCTCCAAGTCGATCTCTTCGCTTCTCAGGCAAACCACAAGCTTCCATGCTATGTGGCTCCCAACCTGGACCCTCTGGCATATGCCACAGACGCTCTGTCCATAGATTGGAACTAGTGGAAGAAGATTTACATCTTTCCTCCAGTGAATCTTCTTCTGAAAGTTCTGAACAAACTCAGGACTTTCAAGGGACAAGTGGCACTAGTAGCACCGGACTGGCCGAAGAGCAATTGGTATCCCCTGCTTCTGGAATTGGGTCTCGCCCCCACGGATTCCCAATCCCAGGCTCTCTCAGTCAGTACAAATGAAGACTGT
>NC_087205.1:71165304-71183219 GCF_015104395.2 Macrobrachium nipponense
TCTCTATGATGTGGTCCCCTTATTTTTATTGCTAGGGTGACACATCTCCATTACAATGGTTACGGGTTTTGTCTATTAAGATCTATAAATTTATTTACTATATAACATATAAATTTATTTACTATATTGTATTCTAAGTTTGTTCAGAATTATTTTATTATTATAATTGCTTTATTTACTATTGTATGTAATAAGTATACACAGATGTTAAGTTCAACATATATTCCATGTAAGCCCTGTACATATATGTTAACTTTAAGCTAATTTTAATTATTATTTTTCTGAATTGTATAAACAATTGTGTATATATATATTTTCTTGCAATTATAATACTTTATTTTATTTTAAGTTTTATTGAGACCTTATTTATTTTCATTTACAATCTTGTGCTAATTCTCTGGTACGATTTCGCGCAGCGACACGAACTGAGCCCAGAATAGGGAGTTTTTGACGTAAGGAAAAATCTATTTCTGGCGATTGGTTCGTGTTGCCCAGCGAAATCCCACCCTACCCATCCCTGCGCTCAAGATTGTCTGCTAACTTCAGGATGGCCACCAGAGGCGCAGCAGTCGGTAGCGTGGGGTGGAGTAGTAGTAGTTGCTGCCCATTCTGTGGGTCGGCTCCCCTCTTGTGGGGGTTTTGTCGTAGGAGATTTCTATTGGTAAGAGGTTCGTGGTAGTGGTCTCACTCGCCCTAGTGTTCATACCGACGCCCTCTTGGAGGGTGAGCGAGTCAGTTATACTGACCTTTTCTTTATTTTATTTATTCTCTGGTATTTGTTAGTTCATTTACCTTAGAAATAATGGATTAAAGGGATATTTCGCTGGGCGACACGAACCAATCGCCCAGAAATAGATTTTTTCTTACGTCAAAATCCCTTTATTTTACTTAATTAGTATTAATATTGAATGCCCTATGCTAGCGCCTAGACATTAGAAGCATTGTACGTAAATGACCTCTTGCTTCCGATAGCCAGTCCTCTCCCAGGCATTTGTAGCCAGGTGTGTCAACTCACTTGCTTCACATATATGTTCTTAAAGGTGGAGATACCAACTTGTCTTCCGCTGAAGAGGAAGTGGATCAGAACTCTGCTCCTGCGTTGGTATATTTGAGCCTTCTCAAATACTTTTGTCCTAGATGTTCATAAGAATATTACCGATTCTCATGATGAGAACCAGGTATTGGTGCCTAGGTGCTTGAATCTCTTGTATCAAGCGTTTTTTGTTGAGTGCCAGTCCCCGTCCAGGCGCTCTGTGCCATCTGAGGCATCCACTGCCTTGCTCTAGCTCACTTGGTGCTTTCTACACCTTGCCTGGCACCAGCTGTTGGTAGTATGGTGCTGCCTGTTGGACACCTGACAACATAGTCTTGTCTCCTCGTTCATCTTCGTCTACACTAGGGGATCTTTTGCTAGCCACAACTTGAACAGGACACCACGAGAGTTGAAGAAGAGGTACACTGTGTAGTCCTCTTTGGGAAGTTTTGACTATGGAGAAGTTAGGTGTGTGGCGAGAAGTGGCAAGTCTACTCACTTGACTCTCTCACATTCCTGCGAACGAACCAGTTGTAGGAAGAAAGTTCTCTGTTTGGTGGGTGAAAACCTCTGCTCTCCCTTCAGGAAGCCTTTTTTCACTGAGTCAAATACATTTTCTTAAGTCTTTGTGGGAACAACCAGTTCGGCATGAACTAGTCACCTTCGGTGTCCTGTTATCACTGTAGAAGCCTCCCTTTGGGATAGCTTCACCTTCATTCTCTTCATTAGAGAATGAAGGAGGTCTGCTTCCAGTCCTTATTCTTTTTCTCTTCGAAATGAAGAAGAATTAGGCTGACACTCGATCAACAGGAGCCTATGAATATATTTGTATATTCACCTCGTGACATGCGTCTGTTATCAGTTGCACTGTCCGAGTAATAGGTGCATACCTTTAAGTTAATTCTTCAGGTGTGTGACCGAGACGAATAATACCTCCTATTTATTCACCTGAAACTCAGGACAGCTTTTTGGGCCTCCCAAGAGTTTCAAATTTTGATTTTGAGATGACTAGTGGCATTGTTTTGGCAACAACACCACAGGGTTGGCATTATCACTGAAAAAGGGTGTTTCTTTCCCTCTTTTTCAGTTAAAGGTTAACATGTAGGTGCTCGAGGGTATCTGTCTTACACCCAATAGCTCTATAAGATGAATACATTTCAAGATGGAATGTGCTACCAGGCAACTCACCCTAGAATTGAGTGAGGAGCAGAGAATTGCCTTCTCACTGAGTTTTTGTTAGTCTTAGTATTGTTTCTCCTCTGTCAAGGGTTAATTTCTCATTTGGATCTCAGCCCAGCCATCACAGACTCAAGTCTGGTTGGGTTTGGATTCTCGCTTATGGATCCTATTTTGTGCTCCACATTTGCTGTTGCAAGAATCATCGGACAGAGCTATGTCTCATTAGACTCATTGTCATCTTTCTGGTAACCTCATGGTACAACATAAGTCTGTAAGTCGTCTGCTTCGTTGCAATTGATCCATAGTTCACTGCAATGATTCAGACAAACACATCGGTTTTTTGTCTTCCATATACTTTTTCTAATTCATAAAGTGTTCAATAACTAGTTGTTCAACCCGAATTGGAGTGAATGTTGGAAGACTTAGCCTGCCCTGTTACCACTGCCTCCAGTGTAAAGAAAGTGTTCCTCCCAGAACCCGTCTCTTCCTCTGCCTAAACGTGTTGTCTTCCATTTTATGTGGACTTCATGTTTGAGACACACTTAGTGTTGTGGAGTGTTTTTGGTCTACCTTGAAGCGAAGCTAAGGATGTGAGAACAGGCAGCCTCCACTTCCTAAGTTTTCAGACTATTTGCTCTTTATGCCAATTCTGCTATTGAACTACTGGAGGCATAAGCGATCTTCGCTTATTATATTTTCCTGTAGGCTTAAAAAGTATTGAAATTTTTCAATACCTCGAGACCATTTTTAGTGACTGGCATGGCATTGAGGAAGAAATCATAGGATGTTCTAATATTATCTCTTCACCTTTTCAGTAAGGTGCTAAGTTTGGAGAGCCAGGGGTTAGTGTACATGGAGCATCCACCACACTCAGTGGATGGGTCTTCACTTTATTTCAGTGTAGTGTCAGTGTTTTTTGGTTGTTGTATTTTGGTGCTGTGTCCAGGGCAAGGGCAGGCACCTATCTTACTTTGCTAGCCATAGACGCATTCCTTTTGCCGCAAAGTTTCCCCTAAGTAGGAGGGGACCCTTGGCTCTACTGCCATGCCACTACATTTTAAGATGAGCATCAATCAGAGGCAGTATTAATCTGTATAGCTCTCTTAACCGATAGGAATGACAAGCGTTGTTTTTTCATTGCTAGCTACTTTTCTATTTCAGATTCATTACATGACTTAAAGCTTTGGAGTAGAATATGTCCATGATCCCACCTCCTTTCAATTTGGAATCAGTTACATATATAATTACTATGTAAGTCTCATATGCAAAAAAAATATTTCTGGGCTCGACCTGTGTCGCCCAGGGAAATGTTCCTATATCACTCATTTCTAGGTATAAATAAATGCTAAATATACCAGAGAAAAAGCCATATGGAATGCCAGAGTTACTACCTCTGGCTCGCTCACCCTCAAAGGGTGTCGGTATAGCATCAGGGGCGCGTGGAAGCCACTATCACAGATACTTCACCAAATAGCTCTCTCCTCTCTCAAAATCCCCCTCTGCAGAGGTGCCGTTACAACGGCTACCTTCCGCTCGCTACTACTACTGCCTCTGCCAAGAACGATATTCCTTCAATAGCACTCGAAGCGTTAACGCGTTTGTTTTGCTGCAAGGTATTTTGTGATTTTGGAAGTCATCATGTCTTCAGACCTTTAAGAAGCATCTTCATCTAAGTTGAGTATATTATTTGTTGACTTTGAACGTGGTTAGGCAACTATGCATCAAGTATGGTGTTGTTTAATAATGAAGCGTTTGCATGGGAGCCGAGTGTATCGCTGTTCCCGAGTCGGCCTTTTTGGATGCATTGTAGACTGTGTACTTAGTCATCTCAACTTTTTATTGCGGTGTATATTTTATGTTCACCTTTTTTACACATCACAGTATACGTTACTGTTGTCGTGAAGTTTTACCATTTCACTCCTGATGGGTACTGATAGGTTGGTGTATCACGGTTTGAACCATTACATTATTTAGCCTCTTTAGTGGATTTCCCTCATTTACCATCAGTCCTTCAGGAGCGATTTGATTCCCTCACAAGAGTACAGTGATATTTTTTCAATCCTATGTCATGCGTGAGTATTGTGTTTGAGGCGACCTAGGCTAGCCTAGCGATACGCCATTTTAGTTTTGGGAGGTAAAGGAAACCCTCATTCATTCGCAGTGCTCATGCATGTAGTGTATGTGGTATTATTTATTTTATTATAATATTATATTGCTAATTGTATTTTGATGAGGTTTGGAAGTCCTACACGAATATCTACCTACCCTAACCTACCCGACCAGATCTAGGCTAGGTTTTGGAAGATAGGCTAGGCAGTTGAGAGTACTTCTCACTACCCATAGTTGGTACTAGTCCTGGTTAACCTGACTAGACTGACATATTAATTTTGGAGGGTGATCCATTACTAGAGAGTTCCTCTCTTGTTACGTAATGTAGGTGCTAGGCCTATCTTACCTGACCAGGTCGGTATATTCGATTTTGGAGGGTTAGGTTAGGCTCTAGTGTCCTCTTCCATGACGAACTAGTAGGCGCCAATCCTAGGCTACCTGACCAGATCGGGGTATCCAATTTTGGAGGATTAGGCTAGGCTCGTAGATGGGCTTGCCTTTATTTGTCGGTGCTTCCGATAATTCCTTATCAATAAATTTTGTAAAGTATAGCCTTGGCCGTTACCTCCTTTAGGGTGTCAGTTGGCCTGCTGTCTTCTGCCCCTT
The DNA here is from genome assembly GCF_015104395.2 of Macrobrachium nipponense. NCBI lineage: Eukaryota > Metazoa > Arthropoda > Malacostraca > Decapoda > Palaemonidae > Macrobrachium > Macrobrachium nipponense. Next base: position 71,170,232 of record NC_087205.1, read on the forward strand.
TAGTAGTAGACTATTTCACTGCTTCTCGGAGGGTGGTAATCACCTGACTGGTTGCTGTTGCCAGGCGATTACTAGTTTACCTTTCTCCTCTGGGCTCTTCCTTCCGTTCCGGACTCGTTCCGGCGATGCTTCGTTAGCTCACGGACCAAGTAGTAATCCTACTGGTGAACAGCAGCTGGAGCGTCGAGCACTGTTCCGAGGGATTAGTCGGAGGAGGTTAAGGATTAGAAGATTATGTAGTCTCTGTTGGTATGTCTCCGGGCCTGTGTTTATTCCGGCGAGGTATGGTCTACCATCACATTCGCCAGGATGTTATATGCAGGAGTTCTTAGTACCGCTGTTCCCGACGCTCTGTTTTCCGTATTTCTCTGGTGTTATCGCTGCTTTCCCACTCCGGTGGGGGTGGAACTAGGCTTAGAGAATGCGTTTCCAATTGACTTGGAATTGCTACTTTACTCCGGTGCAATCAGACTCAGGCTTAGGTTTTACCTTGTTTCCCTGTTCTGCTCGTATCAGGCCAACTCCGCCGGTCATAGCTATTGCGATAACGAGATTATGGATTCCGGAACAGGCGGAGACATTCAGAGCTTTAATGTTAAGTAAAATTTTATTTAATAGTTGATGTTTACTTTTAGCTGGTTTTAGTAGAACTAGTCTAAGTGCACACATACCGCCAGAATTAACTCCGGCGGAACTATTTTGACGATACTCATTTATCAATTCCAACTTACAGATGGTACGCTGTCTGCAGTTGGGGTGTGCAGCCATTCTCCAGCAACCGTGTGGGCATGAGGTCTGCCGATCTCATGCCAGCTGTGCGGTGCAGGTTGACGACCTCTTAGTCTGGCATCCAGACAGCTGCGAAGTGTGTTACGCTTTGGTGGGGAACGTGACTAATGAGTCGTTAGGTACAGTCCTCACCTCAGTAATGTTTTCGATTTTTAGGATATAGGGCTTTTCGAAGTCCATGATCCTTGGGGATAGGTCTGGTTCTGTGATCCCCAAGGTGAAAACCCTGAAAAAGAAGTCCCTTCCGAAGGCTGCCAGACCAGCTAAGCCTTCTCTGGTGGGCTCCGCCAGGTCGTCATTGGCCCCCAAGCCTTTGGCTTCCTCGGCAAAAGCTACTCCCCCGCCTAAGGGGTCGAGAGCTAAGGGTTCTAAAGCCAGACCGACGGAGTCTGGCTTCGACCCTGATGCCTTCTCTAATCTTCTCATAGAGAAGATGAGCAGTATTGTGGACTCGATATTCCAATCGATGTCCTCTCAGCTCGCCTCGGGTTTAGAGACATCGGGCAGTCCATCCTGTCTCTGGCTCAGAGACTACAGACACAGGAGAGTTTGCTGGCCGGACTTATCCAGTCCGGAGGCACACAGCAGTCCTTTATTGTGCCAGATGCATCTAAGCTCCTGCCATTCGAGGACAACAACCTTTGGCAGTTGGCACTGCATGCTCCCTTTTCGGATGGCATGCTGACAATTGAAGGCTGCGGAACCCGTCCCGTGGAAGATTACGAGTTCTTGCTGGTGGACATCCAATTTCCCTTCCCAGGCTACGCTCGGAGCCTACCCACCTCCCCTCTGATGGACATTATGCAAAAAACAGAATGAAGTTCTTAACCAAGTCATTCCTAGTATTGCCAATGGGGGACAGCACTGTATACCTACACTGAGCAATCGAAGCGCTGCGTGCGAAATTTGAATTAGGCTGCTGTTCATGGAAACTAATAGCTATATAATTACTGATGGCAGAAATTCTGTGACTGCATTGGTCATGACTGCATGCTCAGGACCAGTCAGAATTTTATTGTCTTCTCTTTCCTGTCTCTCTAGCAAGGGAGTGAAGGAGGAGGTGGAAAAACCTGTTTACCCTCTTAAACGCCGATTTTGGAAGTATTAAAAGTCGAGTTTTAATGTCCCTCAATACGCCGATTGGACGTATTAAACGTCGAGTCAAAATGTCTCCCATATGCCGATTGGACGTATCATACGTCGGCTCAAAAAAGTTTTTAAAAAAATTCACGGAAAAATACTTATAGGCCTACCAGCCAAAAACTTTTGAATCACGCGCCTTGGGGGATGCTGGGAGTTCACGGATCAAGGCGTTGTTTTGTTTACAATCACTACGCAGGCGCGCAAGCGCGAATTTCTTTCTTATCGCACTAAAAAGTATCAGTGACACATCTCAAAAATTATTTCGTTACTTTGACATAATTTTTGCACCATTTTAAATTATCCTTTACATGAAGTATCATATATGAAAATGTGTGCAATTCCATGTAAAATACAACAAAAAAAAAATACTCATGATTGAGCTTTTATCAGTTTTGAAAATATTCCATATAAATAACGATAAGTGCAAAAATTTCAACCTTCGGTCAACTTTGACTCTACCGAAATGGTCGAGAGAAACGCATTGTAAGCTAAAATCAGTTTTGAAATATTTCCATATAAATAACGATAAGTGCAAAAATTTCAACCTTCGGTCAACTTTGACTCTACCGAAATGGTCGAGAAACGCAATTGTAAGCTAAAATTCTTATATTATAGTAATATTCAATCATTTGCCTTCATTTTGCAACAAATTGGACGTCTCTAGCACAATATTTCGATTTATGGTGAATTTATGAAAAAACTTTTTCCTTACATTCGTGCGATAACTCTTACGATACATTTTTTCGTGCGATTGTTCTAATGTTTGCACCCTTTTAAATTTGCCGGTTACATAAAGTTTATATATAGGAAATGGTGCGAAATTTCATGCACAATACAACAAAAACAACACATGGTTGTAACTTTTATCAGTTTCGAAATATTTTCATATAAATAAACATTAAGTGCAAAAAATTTCAACTTTCGAGGTTCAAACTTTGGACTATACCAAAATGGTCGGAAAAACGAAAAACGAAATTTGTAAGCCTAAAACTCTTATATTCTAGTAATATTCAATCATTTACCTTCATTTTTGCCCGGAACGACTTGGAAGTCTCTAGCACAATATTTCGATTATGGTGAATTTATGAAAAAAAAAAAATTTCCTTACGTATCCGCGCGGTAACTCTTCCGAAAAAATCAGAATTTTTTTTGTGCGATTGTCGAAATGTTTGCACCATTTAAAATTAGCTGTTACATAAAGTTTTATATATGAAAAAATTTGCGCATTTTCATGTAGAATGCAACTAAAAATGATTGAAGGTTGTAGCTTTTCTCTTTTTTCGAAATATTTGCATATAAATCACGATAAATAGAAAAAAAATCACGTTCGGTCAAATTTGACTCTACCGAAATAGTTGAAAAACGCCATTGTAAGCTAAAACTCTTACGGCCTAGTAATATTCCATAATTTTTCTTCATTTTGAAACCAATTTGAAGTCTCTAGAACAACATTGTGATTTATGGTGAATTTTTGAAAAATATATTTACCTTCACTCCGCGCGCCGATTCGCGGCCGCAAGTCTCCGAAATACGTACATCGCATTATCCTAATATTTGCTCCTTTTCATATTAGCCATTTTATAGCGTTTCATATATCAAAATGTGCGCAAATTTATGAAGAATACAATAAAAAATAAGTGAAGGTTGTAGCTTTTTCCATCTCCGAAATATGTGCATATAAAAAAATATATATATAAAAATTTCGACATTGTCAAATTTAACTCGTCCGAAATGGTCGAAATCTGCAATTCTAATCTAAAACTCTTACAGTATCGTAATATTAAATCATTTGTCTTAATTTTGAAAAAATTGGAAGTCTCTAGAACAATATTTAGAATTACGGTGAATTTTTGAAAATAACATTTTTTTACGCCCACGCGTTACGAATTCGTACATCATTTTGTGATAATATTTTTCCGGTGTTGCTTTTATTGTTTTACTATGTATTATATATCAAAATGATTGCAATTTAGTGTATAATACAACAAAAAAAAGTAACTCGTTAGCTTTTACCGTTTTTTGCACCGTGATTTGAATACAATTATCTATGAATTTTTTTTTCGCTACCATATCTTGCATTATACATATGATAATGATATTATTTTTCATTTCTGATGATTGCATACTAGATTCAGGCAATGACAAAAAAATGAGCCAAAAATGAACTCTTAATCTTTAAAACTAAGCACACTGTGATTTTTTGAAAAAATTATTTTTTCCACTTCCGCTCTCACTCCAAACCGGCGCCGGCATACAGGAGAGGTTTTGATTTTTAGGGCTTTGGCGTAAGAGGGTTAATGTGGCTAACATGGTTTGTTGCTTGAACAGATATAGTAGTTTTCTTTGACTTCCATGTACAGTAAGCTCCAGAAGTGAAGCGACAAATCTCAGAATTGATTGTACTTCTTTAGAAACTTGTGGGGTTGCCAGTTAGTATATTTTATTCCAATTATTGTCATCCTATTTATCTGATAATACGTATCAGTGATAAACTGTATAAGAGCAGAAATTATTTCCCAAGTGAATGATCAATGTTAGTTCAATAATTGTTTATTAAAAGAAAAAAAAATTTCCCCAAAGAAACATCTGCGGCTCTCAAAGTGTGATGATATCAAGTGTTCACCATAGAGTGGCAGCAGGAACCAAGTGCATAAGCATTGGCCTAATATTTGTAAATTAACTTTCTACTTTTATAGCGTTATTTTGAAAGTTATTATGATTTCTTTTGATAAGCCTCAGAGAAGTTTAGCATCTGATTAAATGAAATATAAATAAGACACAAGTTGGTGTTAAAAAAAAAAAAATCCAAGTTATATGCGCGTTTAGCATTGGTTACATGGTTAGGCCTATTTCAAGAATCAAGGAAATATATTTTCCAGTTTGTTAGTTAATAGTTTCATCGAATTTCTCAATTTTGCAGATTTTTGCATGTTGAATTGCATCGAAGGTCGCACCAAACAAGTATTTTCGTAGGTTTCCACCTTTTTTTTTTCAGTGCATAAGTGAGACTATTCTTGTCCATACGATCCAGAGTGTGAATAAGCTTTGCGATCATTATTTAATTCGAGTATCTCCTGTTATGTTCTCTCTCTCTCTCTCTCAGGACCTTTTTATCTAGTCAGGAATAACCAGAGGTCTGTTCTAAGAATCAAGCACTAGGCCTATTGGTCATGCTTGGGTGCTTCTTTTACACTATATATATATATATATATATATATATATATATATATATAGATATATATATAATATATATATATATATATATATATATATATATATATATATATATATATATATATTTCTGGGCTCAGCTCGTGTCGGCCTATGAAAGGATCCTTATATCATTCTTTCTAGGTAAAACAAAATTAATCTAAAATTACCAGAGAAAAAACAAAATTAAGAAAATGTCAGTAGAACTGACTCGCTCACTCTTTAAAAGAAGTGTCGGTATGGCAATAGGGGCGAGTGGGAACACTACCACGAGACATTCACCAATTAGACCTTCCAATCAGAATCCCCACAAGAGAGAGCTGATACCAACGGGCGATGCGGCCGCTACTACTACTACTAGAGGACGCCACGGACAGCAGCGCCCCTAGCGGACATCCTTAATTATTAGCGCCAGCGTTCGGACGCATTTTCTTGCTTGTGCTATTTCACGGGATTTATATCACCATTCATCATGGAAACGTGCTGCCATCGCAACGGCTAAGGTTAAGTGCCTCATAAGTAGTATTTTACTGTAGTTTAGTCTTCCAGGAACCAGTATTTTCCTTAAATAATAGGTCATATACGGTTTCCCGGATGACTCGTGGCGGCACCATGCTGCCTCGTTAAGAATTCCCGGTCTTCCATACTGGGACTTCTTATACTTATGGGCTTACTATATCACGTTCATCGTTTTTTTACATCGAGTTTTAGCTAGGTTAGCCCTTTTACCATTTCTCTTAGTTTGGTATTTAGGGCTATTCTGTGTTCCAGCCCAGCATCCCGGCTCTTGCTCTTCATCGGCTATCGCTGGCTCCGAGTAGGCTTCTGTTCCTCGAACAGTTTGCCTCCTCCTGGGCTTCTTTTTCTTCTACTAAAAGTGTCTTTTCCATCTTTACGATGTAAATTTAGTTCTATTTAGGGTGTTAGGCTAGCCTAGGTGCATGTCCCATGTATTGGTACAGCCTGGTTCACGTGGCCCTTCCACGGTTGTGTTGCTATCGCGGCTTAGGCCACTTGCGGTCACGTGTTCCATCGCACCTTACCCTTCCCCTTCCCTCCCTACCAGGTATAGGGAGGCGTCTGGGGGACCCCTTGGTTGCCATGACAACCTCAGTTGCCTTCCTCCCTCCCTCTCTGAGGAGGCCAGGGGTTCTCCCCAGCGGGGGGTATAGGGCGACCACTCATAGGGTACGGGTCACCGAGCGGGTAGTTGTTGGGACGGGGAGGAGTAGGTGGGGCACCACCCCCCCCCTCTCTCTCTCCGCCGTGTTACGCCGAGACCCTCCCCCCCTTCCCCAGTCGCTCAGCCACCTTCCCTCTCTGTAACGAACGGAGCCTTCCGCCGCAGCCGGGGCACCTTTGGTTATAGATTACTGGCTCCGCCAGCGGGCGGGGTGGTCACTACTAGTGGTCGGTTGCTTGCCTACTATATCCTTGCATCTCTCCCCCGCTACCGGAAGGGAGCTTGCTTCTTACCTGGGCACTCTTCTAGTAGACGGGTGGGGAAAGGTTTGATAAATTATTGTTATTTTTAATGGATATACCCTAGTTTACGATGATTTCTATAATTTTATTTATGTTGTATGTATACCCATCTCCGCCGTTATCAGTTGTGGTTTCATTTCACCACCACACCTGGTTGGATTCTATCTCTTGTCTCCGGCGTAGCCTAGGACAACCAACCATATTACTACCACACGTATTTATGGCGGGGCTCTGGTTTAATCTAACTTTCTCGCTCCGGCCACCAGCGGAGCAACTGTTAGGCTGTAAGTGTTCTCCTGATACTTATGTATCTTTCCACTTACAGGCTACCAACTGTCAGGTCCTGGGATGCAACGCGACGTTGTACGACCCCTGCGCCCACGATGAGTTGCAGGTCTCACGCTCCGTGTGCCACACCTTACAACGATATGATCGTCTGGCACCCGGAAGCCTGCGCCATCTGCTACGACCGGGCCAGTCAGCTGGTGGAGGAGGGGGTAAGTCGATTATAGACTTTTTATCGTTTTACTAACAACTCTTAGACATAAGCTTGTTAACCCCGTCCCGCCATTAGAAGCTCATTCCGCCTTTTCTTTCAGGCTGCTGGTGTGAGGGAGGTCGCTCTTGCAACCCTGAAAGCGTGGGTAGGCGGCTTCGGAAAGAACGCCGCCAAAGGCCAGCCTTACATTTTAGACAAGAAGCTGGCCGTTCAGATCTTCCCCGGGGGCAAGTCAACAGGGTATGTTGACCCCATATCCGCAGCCCCTCTCATAGCCTCCATCCAGCAGGAGATGCAGCAGTCTTTCGGGGTCGTGGCCACACAAGAGTCGGTCCCGGACGTCGCTACCCTGGACCTTAACATTGAGCCTATGGCGGTAGGTGCTGAGGATTTGTTGGTTGAGGTAGGTGTGTCGGGTGCCCAAGGTCTTTCCTTGGGTGCTCCTGGATCTTCTCCTGTCCCTTCTTCAAGTGCTTCTTTCCAAGGCTTTGTGGGATCTGAGATCCTTACCCGCTCTCCCGCTCTCTCTGTACCCCCAAAGGTGAAGGGACAGAGAGAACCGAAGACCCTAGTTAACACGACTTCTAAAAAGTCGTCGTCGTCTTCTTCAGCTAAGAAGTCTTCGACTTCCTATGCTGACGCGGTGAAGGCCAAGCCGAGTTCTTCATACTCAAAGAGCTCTAGAAGCAAGTCTTCTAAGGAGAAGGCTCGCGCTCCCGCCGAGCCAATGCCTTCTCCGGCCTCCACCGCATCCACTCCGGTAACGCCGGTTGGAGTAGCGGGACCCAGCACCTTTGATCCCACGGCTTTCTCAGCAGTGGTGATGCAACAGGTGGGTGAGATGGTTGGCTCTCAAGTCTCCGCCCTAGGTACAAAGTTCGAGCAGATGTTCGCACAACTGTCGAGCACTCTGTCTCAGTCGGGCCAGTCCATCCAGACTCTCTAACAGAGTTAGAGAGAACGAGGACCGAGTAGCTGGGCTCGCTCAGGTCCCTCTTCCAGTCTCCCCACCAGTAACAAGTGCTGGTATTTTCCAGCTTCCACCATATGAGTCACCACCAGCTTTCTCCATGGAGAACCCATGGAGAGTAGCCGCTTACGCTCCGTTTAAGGATGGTATGATCTCTATCCGGAGTGTGGAACTCGAAGGATTGAGGACTTCGAGTTTTACCCTCCGGGATTGACGCAGCCTTTCATTGGCTATGCTAGGCTGACCGTAGCGGCACTTACTAGGGAGGACAAGATCTCCAGGGAGAACGTTCTCTACAGTAGAGATCATGCTCAACGCGAATGGGTTCACTGCCTTGAGGACTGGGAGTGTAAACACCAAGAACTCCAGGCGTACAAGAGTCCTTTCACTATTTTTGCGACGGAGGAGGAGGCTTCTCTTCCGTTCGCTACAAAAATAGTAGAAACGACTCTTCAGGCAGTCCTCAAGGATTGAGCCCATGCCACCAGCTAAGGGATGGCAGAGTCTACTTCTCCGCTCTTCCCAGCTTTTGGAGAATTGTGGGAGAACTTGCCAGCCACGTTCACGCTTGGTAAGCTCAAACCGGACTGCGCCATGGACCAGTTCGGCGAAAAGCTCCCAAGGCTGCCTGATTCCTTTCCTTGATTCAGGCAGAGTTCGACGCTCGAACTAGTTTGGCAGGTCTCTCAATTCGCTGATCATAACAGAGATGGCTGCTCTCTCGTATGGCACGGAACCTTTGTTTAAAATCTTGGCCAAGTCCCAGCTTCAGACGGTTCAAACGGATGCTTTCGACTTCTTCCAAGCTAGGAGGAATTGCCGAAAGCACGTTCTGCAGGAGTGCACTATTAGGCACGAGCCTAATAGACTCCTGGCTTCCAGCATGTGGGGAGCGGATCTCTTCCCAGAGTCCGCTGTAAATGAAGTACACCACGAGGCTGCTAGGCTCAACCAGAGCCTTAGAGCTAGGTGGGGTATTTCATCTAAGAGGAAGCAAGAATCCGTCCCCACTGCTGGTAAGAAACCAAAGAAGTCTGAAAAAAAGGTTCCAGCCTTACCAGAAACACCAACAACAGCAGCAATTCGTTCAGGCCGTCCCGGTTACCCAACAGGGACAACCTTCTACATCAAAGCAGAACCAGCCCATCCTCCTGCTGTCTCCTCAGTCACAACCTTCGACCTCCTACGCACTCTCGCCAGCCTTCAACCCTATGTATGAAGGTCAGACCTACCCTCCCTTTAATAGACAATCGAGAGGTAGGGCAAGAGGCTACTTTCGCCAGCGTGGCGCAGGAGGGCGACAAGGAGTAAGCAGTTCAGAGGAGGGCGTGGTGGTCAAACCCGCCCATCAACAATGAGGCTCCCCAGGTAGGAGGGAGGCTGTTCCTCTTCCGTCACAGGTGGGGTTCAGCAATTGGGCACAGAGCTAGTGTCCAAAGGATTGGTTGGAGTTGGATCAAAGATCCCCCTCCAATCAAATCATTCCGCCAAATACCATCAAAGGAATTGACAGATTATGCGGAGGAACTCCTTCAGAAAGGAGCTATTGCGAGAGTCAAGCATCTAAAATTTCAAGGTCGCTTATTCAGCGTGCCAAAGAAAGGCTCAACAAAAGAAGGGTAATCTTAGACTTGTCAAAGCTAAACTCTTTCATTCGTTGCGACAAGTTCAAGATGCTTACCCTCTCGCAAGTAAGGACCTTACTTCCTCGTGGAGCCGTCACATGCTCCATCGATCTTACAGACGCACTACATATATCCTATAGCCAGACACTTCCGCCCATTCCTAGGATTCAGGCTAGGAAATCAGACATTCTCATTCAAAGTGATGCCCTTCGGTCTGAATGTAGCCCCCAGGTGTATTCACGAAAATAGCAGAAGTGGTTGTGCAGCAATTGAGAGCTCAGGGAATAATGATAGCAGCATACCTTGACGATTGGTTGATCTGGGCACCAACAGTCGAGGAATGCCTCAAAGCCACCAAAAAGGTAGTTCACTTTCTGGAACATCTGGGGTTCCAGATAAACAAAACGAAATCCAGACTTACCCCGGAGTCTCGTTTTCAGTGGCTAGGAATCCAATGGGATTTGTCTTCCCACAATCTGTCAATTCCAGTGGCCAAACGGAAGGAAATAGCAAAATCTGTCAGACATTTCTCAAATGCAAGCGAACATCAAGGAGAAGCCAGGAAAGAATCCTAGGGTCCCTTCAGTTTGCTTCAGTGCAGATATCCTCCTGAAAGCAAGGCTAAAGATATAAATCGAGTTTGGCGTTCGAGAGCAAACGCCAAATCTCGAGACAAGTTGTCAGTAATTCCACAGATCCTTCGCAATCAACTCCGTCCATGGTCAAAAGCAAAGAACTTAGCCAAGCAGGTACCCCTTCAATATCCCCTTCCAGTGTTAACCATTCACACGGATGCCTCCCTGTCCTGGGTAGGGGGGGATATCTCAGTTCAAACAGGTTCAGGGGACTTGGTCAGTTCAATTTTCGCCAGCTCCACATAAATGTTCTGGAAGCAATGGCAGTATTTCTTACCTTGAAGAGACGCTTCCCCCGAAAAAGTCTCATCTAAGACTAGTTTTGGACAGTGCAGTGGTAGTTCATTGCATCAACAGAGGAGGGTCCAAATCCAAGCATGTGAACCATGTCATGATAGCCATCTTGCTCTAGCAAACAAAACACAAATGGCATCTGTCCGCCACTCACCTGGCGGGGGTAAGAATGTGATAGACAGACGCTTTGTCCCGGTCAGTCCCTCTGGAATCAGAATGGTCCCTAGACGACGGGTCATTCGGTGGATATGTCAGAGGGTCCCAGGTCTCCAAGTAGATCTCTTCGCCTCACAAGCGAACCACAAGCTCCTTGCTATGTGGCCCCCAACCTGGACCCTCTGGCTTATGCCACGGACGCCCTGTCGTTAGATTGGGATCAGTGGAGAAAAATTTATGCTTTTCCTCCAGTGAATTCTCCTCTTCAAAGTCCTGAGCAAGCTGAGGACTTTCAAGGGAATAGTAGCTCTGATTGCACCGGACTGGCCCAAGAGCAACTGGTATCCTCTACTTCTGGAATTGGGTCTCCGACCTCAACGGATTCCCAATCCCAAGCTGTCACAATCAGTACAAATGAGGACTGTGTTCGCTTCCTCAGGAATTCTTCAGACCCTAACTTTATGGACTTCATGAAGTTTGCGGCTAATAAAGATGCTAATATTGATCCACAAAATATCCTCTTCCTAGAATCAGATAAGAGAGAGTCAACTATTAGACAATATGACTCAGCTGTTAAAAATTAGCATCCTTCCTGAAGGAATCAAACACTACAACCATGACAGTTTAATTTAGCTATATCCTTTTTCAGATCCTTGTTTGAAAAAGGGGTTAGCAGCTAGCACTATTACTACTCATAAATCGGCTTTGAAGAAGATCTTTCAGTTAGGTTTCCAGATAGATCTGACTGAATCTTATTTCACGTCTATCCCTAAAGCCTGTGCTAGACTTAGACCTTCTCAAAGGCCTACTGCAGTTTCATGGTTCTTAAATGATGTCCTCAAACTAGCTTCAGATACTGACAACTCGTCTTGTACATTCATATGCTTCTTAGAAAGACATTATTCTTATTAAGCCTAGCTTCAGGAGCTAGAATTTCAGAAACTGTCGGCTCTATCCAGAGTATGCGGGTCATGTGGAATTCCTCCCCTCAGGAGAAGTTCTGCTTGCTCCGGATCGTAGTTTTTTTAGCTAAAAAAACAAAAATGAGGATCCTCTTGCAAGGTGGGCCCCTTGGAAAGTCATCCCACTTCGCAAGACCCTTCTCTCTGCCCAGTATCAACTTTAAGAGCCTTTCTATCTCGTACCTCCTCAAGATCTTCAGGTTCTCTCTTCATGAGAGAAAAAGGTGGTACTTTGTCAGTAAAAGGCATTAGGCAACAAATCCTTTACTTCATTAAACAAGCCAATCCTGATTCATTTCCAAAAGCACATGACATCAGGGGAGTAGCCACCTCAATTAATTACTTTCAACATATGAACTTTGAGGATCTTAAAAAGTATACTGGATGGAAATCTCCGACAGTCTTTAAACGTCATTATCTAAAGTCCTTGGAATCTTTAAAATTTTCTGCAGTAGCAGCGGGAAACATTGTTTCTCCTGATACTGTATAGTAGTCGTAGTACAGATCCAGGTCTCCTTTCTACCTACCTCATCCAACATGCCTCACCCTATCGCCATGCTACTCGGATATCCTAGCCTTAGCCGCTGAGATCATATTAGTGGATTGTCCCTTATTTTTTTGCTAGGGACATCCACACTATGCACTGATAATGTACTTCAGTGTACCTACCCTTATTTTTATGCTAGGGTAGGACACAATGTGTTTGTATATTTTGTAAATAAGTTATCTAAGTAAATCTGTTTTGTTAAAATTACACTGCATTATGTTATTTACTATGTTACTGTAATTTTAAGTACTTTACATTACTAACTTTCTTTATGTCACTGTTTAGAATAAGTTAGCCTTAAGTACTTAGTTTATATGCTGTAATAACTGATTTACTTATATTATATCCCTCATTTTACAACTGTTTTTCATTTGTCCCTTTTTCCCATCTTGTCTGTTTCTCTGGTACTCTTTCATAGGCCGACACAGCTGAGCCCAGAAAAGGGATTTTAACGAAGCAAAACTCATTTCTGGGTGATTGGCTCGTGTCGCCCTATGAAACCCACCCTGTATTGACTGCCCCCCCCCTGCAGGACAAGATGTTTTTAGATTAAGGATGACCGCTAGGGGCGCTGCTGTCCGTGGCGTCCTCTAGTAGTAGTAGTAGCGGCCGCATCGCCCGTTGGTATCAGCTCTCTCTTGTTGGGGATTCTGATTGGAAGGTCTAATTGGTG
>NC_087205.1:71191219-71348922 GCF_015104395.2 Macrobrachium nipponense
ATGATTATATTTCCGTGTTGTGCAAGATGTGCTATTCTATTTATTATGGGAATCTAGCCCCATTGAGCTTATGCCTTGTTACCTTAGCTCAGTGTTCATGCATGCATGTGCCTTTGTCTAGGTCTGTTAGGCATTTAGGACATGTGTCCTTCTTTTTTAGTCCTACTACCCTGGCCGTCGCCCTCCGTTCTTACGTATCGGCAGAGGCCAGCTCCCAAGTAGTTAGGCGCCCTCTCTCCCAGATCGGTCAGCCTAGCTTCTCTAAGACATTTCTTTTTCTATTACTAATGATTCCTTTCCTTTCTGTTATGATAACTATGCTTATTTTATGTTGCATGTTTGAGACGGTTAGATGTAGCCTAGGCTATCTCAGTTCGCCTGGCCTATCCGACCACGTGGCCTTACCACGTTCACGGTGGACCAGGCGATCGCCATGAGCCACCCGCTCAGTCCCCCCCTCCCTGCTTCCCTCTCCCCTACAGGGGGTGGGGAGGCAGGTATCGCTCGCTCATGTTGCCACGGCAACCATCCGGGCTCCCTCCCCTCTTCCTCTCTACCCGTAGAGGATACGGGAGTCATGGGGGGGTACATTTGAGTCTGTCTCTTCATACCGTTCTCACCCTGGGTTCCACGGGTATGTCTCCTGTACGCTCGGGCTAGGCTGGCCATCTCGCTCGTCCGTGTTCAGACCTCCTCGGGTCCCTCATCACTCTCTCCTCCCCCTTCACCCCCTTTATACCCACTGAGCCAGCGGTGGGCTCCGCTGGCTCTGCCAGCTCCTTTAGGGGGTGACAGAGAGTAGCTCCGCTACATGCATCTATATATTGTTTTTCTCTTGTTATCATTTTGTATTTTGTATATGTGTAATTTCCGAAAAATCTGCTAGCCGGCAGAGTGCCCGCTCACCAACCGGGTTCTCCTCCTGCCTACAAATTTTTTCTACTGCAGAGCTGTGCTCCCTCTAATCTTGTTATGACTTATTACTGGGTTAACCCTCTCATGTTCCTCCCTGCCGTCCTTGTACTCCTCACCCTGGCTGGTTACTAGTTTGGTGGAACTCCTTACCCCGGTGCGCCGGAAATTTTCTAACTAGTATACCAGACCTACTGGACACTCACCACTACAGGAGAACAGGAGAAGGTTAACACCTATACTTCCACTCCGGCATATGGCGGAGTGTCATATCTCTTAACGGGCTTGCCCTGTTAGTCAGTGTTGATACTCATGTATCTGTCCACTTACAGGCTACCAATTGCCAGGAATCCGGTTGCAACGCCGTGTTGCAGGACCCTTGTGGCCACGAGGTCTGCCGGACCCACGCCATCTGCGCCATCCGCTATGGGGACATAGCGGTCTGGCACCATGAAGCCTGCTCGATCTGTTATGATCTTGTGGAGCAGTTTTCCTCTGGTGTAAGTACATACCGGAGTCTATTTGCTATATAATTTGACTATACAAATGCAGTCCTATAAGAGATACATAATGATATTTTGGCTTTTATGATGAATCATAGAACTTTAGACTTCCGCTTTAGGGCTTACAATAACCCTCTCTTCCAGGCTACCGCTGTGAAGGACGCCGCATCGGCCACCCTGAAGGCCTGGGTCGGCGGGTTTGGTAAGAACGTAACGAAGGGGCAGCCATACATCCTGGACAAGAATATGGCTGTCCGTCTCTTCCCGGGAGGCAAGGCCACCTGTTACGTCGACCTGGCAGCGGCGGCCCCGTACATTGCCACCATCCAGCTTCAGGTGGCCCAGGCGCTGGCGGCCCAGGGCAACCCCGAGATTGCAGCACGACGTGGCGACATTGGATTTGAACCTGAAACAATGGCGGTAGGTGATTACAGGTAGTATGTTGATGAGGCAGGTTTGTTGGGGCTCAAGGGCTTCCCCTTGGGTCCTTCTGGATCTTCTTCCCCTGTTCCATCTTCTACTTCCTTCCAAGGCTTTTCAGAGAGTGAACGTTCGGTCAGACCAAAGTCCACTCAGGCTATCCCTAAGGTAAAAGGGAAGCATGAGTTGCAGACCCTTGAGAAGCAGCGTCCAAAAAGACCACGTCTTCTTCATCTCATAAGCCTTCGGCTCACCACCCCGGAGCAGAGAAGTCGAAGTCCTCTTCTTTGTACTCAAAAGGGTCCAGAGGCAAATCCTCGAAGGATAAGGCCCAGGCATCTACGGATCCCGAGCCTTCGACCTCTACGGGGGCACGCCCCAAGACTCCTATCGTGGTCAAGGACCCTAGTCCGTTTGACACAGAAGCGTTTACTGCAAACATCATGCAGCAAATGGGGAACTATGTTGGGAACTTAGTTCAAGACAAGTTCGAGCAGATGTTATCACACATCTCTACTTCATTCGAGGAGTCGGGTCAGTGTTACGGATCTGGGATCTCAGAGACAATGTTACGGCCTCTGAGGGAGGTCTGCTTCAGGTTCGATATGAAATAATAATTAAAAAAAATTATCAACACAAACAGCTGAAACTGGGGATACGAATATAGAAAGAAACACTAACACAACAAAGGTTTATTTACAAGCTTACTAACAAAGGTAAATGCAGAATGGTATCTCCTATTTACATAAAAAGACAGAATCTTACACTGCATGAACTGGGGGAAACAGTGAGGTAATAAGAATACTTGCTAAACAGTTTGGCACTTCGAAGAGGTGGCTTCATAAAAGTAGAGTGGCAATTGCAGACGTCCTCTTGACTCCGTATTGCAGAAACTAGTCTATTCATAAGGCAGGAACTCTCCCCTTTTCTTCTCCGAAGTCTGCTCGACGTCGAGAAAACACGGCCGTCCACTCCTGAAGACGACTAGACCAATATCCAACCAACTCCCGAACAACTCTTCTTTTGATTGATACTTCGTCGGTTCCTTTTTCTCGAATCTCTCACGGATGATCTCTGCTGCTGCTGATCTCTCACTGATAATCTGATCTGTGGCTCTCTGTGACTAACTGGTGATCTCTCTCTCTTCTACGATCACTGCTCTCCAAAGTTCGTTCGTCGTATTTATACGGCACTCTGGGGGCGGAGCCTACGGCGAACGTCACCGACTCCAGGGATTTCTAGAACTTCTTAGATGAATCTAGACAAGGTATTGCATCAGAAATCGCGGCGTTTCTCACGTAACGATGAGATCCACAACACTCCTGCTGATTCTAGAACCACCATGAAGATAGGCGCCTCCTTACTGCCGAACTTCTCGAAAATGCGTTCTCCTTTCCTTTAACTTCTTTTGCTATGAAGCAATTACCATCACAGTCAGTCGATCCGGAACATTTCGGAGAGACTGACCAACCAAGAGAATCTGATGGCAGGTCTCCGGGAGAACCCTGCAGCAGTTCTCCCACAGCCCGGTATGGCGGTGCAAACCATGCCGGACTACGATACCCTTCCTCCCTTCACAGCAAATAACCCATGGAGGATTTCGTCGTATGCCCCTTTTAAAGACGGCATGCTGACGTTGCCGGACTGCAGTACTCGAAGGCTGGAAGACTTCGAGTTTCACCCCGCTGACCTACAGCCACCATTCATTGGTTATGCCCGTCTTACAGAGACGGTGATGAGAAGGGAGGACAGGATTCCCAAAGAAACAGTGATCTACAGCCGAGATCAGGCCCAAAGGGAGTGGCTGAGGAGATTGGAGGATTGGGATTGCGTCAATACCAAGCTTCAAGCTTTTAAGAGCCCCTTTACTATCTTTGTGGCGGACGGAGAAACCCCTATTCCATTCACCACAAAGTTAGCGGAGTTGACTCTCCAAGCCACCATGAAAGACGAGCCCATGCCTCAACTTCGGGAAACGGAGCCCACATCCCTTCTCCTTCCAGGCACCGAAGACCTTTGGACAGATCTTCCAGCCACATTCACGGTAGGGAAACTCAAGCCTGATTGTGCAATAACACAATTCAGTGAGAGGCTTCCCAGGCTCCCAGACAATCTTATTCAAGCCGAATTTGATGCTAGGACCAGGCTAGGGAGGACCTTAAATGCCCTAGTAATGACGGAGGTTGCGGCAGTAACGTACGGCACGGAACCTCTGTTCAAGTTGTTGGCTAAAGCACAGACACACACTGTTCAGAGTGATCTGTATGATTTTACAGTCGCAAGGTGCAATTGCAGGAAACACGTTCTGCAAGAGGCGACTATTCGCCACGAACCCAATAAGTTGCTCGTGGCTTCTATTTGGGGTGCTGATCTCTTCCCAGAAGCTTTGGTCAGTGAGGTTCAGCACGAGGCGACAAGGCTGAATCAGAGCCTTAAGGTCCGTTGGGGTCTGTCAAGTAAGAGGAAGACAGAACCTACTTCCTCTTCTGCAAAGAAGCTGAAAAAGCCTAGGAAATTCCCACCTTTCCAGGCTACCCAACAGCAACAGGTGGTACAGGCTGTGCCGGTCTCCCAGGTGGTACAACCCTCCACCTCGAAGAGTCAGTCTCAGCCATTCCTCCTTCTGACTTCCCAGAACCAGCCTTCTACCTCGTTTGCGGTGTCACCGGCCTTCAACCCAGTCTTTGAAGGGCAAGCGTTCCAACCCTTTAATAGGTTTGGAAGATGCAGCAGGGCTAGGGGTGCATTTCGCCAGAGAGGTGGCGGAAGAACACCTAGCAGAGGCAAGCACTTCCGGGGAGGACGTGGGTCACGACCTGCCCCAAGTCAGTGAGAACCCTCAGGTAGGAGGGAGACTGTTCCTCTATCGCCACAGATGGGGGTTCAGCAATTGGGCACAAATTATTGTGTCCAAAGGACTGGGATGGAGCTGGATCAAAGGTCCTCCTCCATCCAAGACCTTCCTTCAGAGACCAACATCGGAATTGACGGAGTATGCTCAAGAACTCCTTCAGAAAGGGGTAGTATCAAAAGTCAAGCATTTAAAGTTTCAAGGTCGCTTGTTCAGCATGCCAAAGAAAGGCTCAACCAAACGAAGAATAATCTTAGACTTGTCCTGTCTAAACTTATTCATTCGTTGCGACAAGTTCAAAATGCTGACTATCTCTCAGGTGCGGACCTTACTTCCCCGTGGGGGCGTCACCACCTCTATCGATCTTACAGACTCATACTATCATATCCCAGTGGCAAGACACTTCCGCCTGTACCTAGGCTTCAGGCTAGGAAACTAGGCATTCTCCTTCAAAGTGATGCCCTTCGGGTTGAACGTAGCCCCCAGGATATTCACGAAGATGGCGGAGTCGGTAGTTCAACAACTTAGATCTCAGGGGATAATGGTAGTAGCGTATCTGGACGATTGGCTTGTTTGGGCAACAACCGTCGAAGAATGCCGCAAAGCTACGGTCAAAGTAATACAGTTTCTGGAACATCTGGGGTTCCAAATAAACAAGACCAAGTCCAGGCTAACGCCGGACTCCCGCTTTCAATGGCTCGGCATGCAATGGGACTTAAACTCCCATACTCTGTCAATTCCGTTGGCCAAAAGGAAAGAAATAGCCAAGGCATCAAGACAATTCCTCAAATGCAAACAAACATCAAGGAGAAACCAGGAAAGAATCCTAGGTTCTCTCCAGTTTGCCTCAGTTACAGATGTTCTACTGAAGGCAAAGTTGAAAGATATAAACCGGGTCTGGCGCTCGAGAGCAAACAACAAATCTCGGGACAAGTTGTCAGCCATCCCGCCGATTCTCCGCAAATGACTCTGCCCCTGGGCGGAGGTCAAGAATCTATCCAAGTCGATTCCTCTTCAATTTCCCCCTCCGGCATTAGTTATCCACACGGACGCTTCTCTAAGCGGATGGGGAGGATATTCTCAATTCAAGAAAGTACAGGGGACTTGGTCTCCTCAGTTCCGCCAGCTTCACATAAATGTATTAGAAGCTATGGCAGTGTTCCTCACATTGAAGAGGCTTCTACCAGCCAAGAAATCTCACATCAAGCTGGTATTGGGCAATGCAGTAGTAGTACACTGCATCAACAGAGGAGGATCCAAATCAAGTCATGTGAACCATGTCATGATAGCCATATTCTCACTAGCAACCAAGTACAAATGGCATCTATCCTCCACTCACCTGGCGGGAGTAAGGAACGTGATAGCAGGCGCCCTGTCTCGTTCAGTTCCTCTAGAATCGGAGTGGTCTCTGGACAGGCGCTCATTCCAGTGGATATGCCAAAAGGTCCCAGGCCTCCAGATGGATCTTTTCGCATCACAATCGAACCACAAGCTCCCGTGCTATGTGGCTCCCAAATTGGACCCTCTGGCTTATGCCACAGACGCCATGGACATAGATTGGAATTAGTGGAAGAAAGTATACATCTTTCCTCCAGTGAATCTTCTGTTGAAAGTCCTGAACAAGCTCAGGACTTTCAAAGGGCAAGTTGCTCTAGTAGCCCCAGATTGGCCCAAGAGCAACTGGTTCCCACTACTTCTGGAATTGGGTCTCCGGCCTCAACGGATTCCCAACCCCAAGCTATCTCAACCAGTACAAACGAGGACTGTGTTCGCTTCCTCAGGAATTCTCAAAACCCTAACTTTATGGACTTCATGAAGTTCGCGGCTAAAAGAGATGCAAACATTGATCCTCAAAACATCCTTTTCTTAGAATCGGATAAAAGAGAATCAACTTTACGTCAGTATGACGCTGCTGTTAAAAAGCTAGCGAATTTTCTGAAGGAAACGGAATCTCGAACCATGACTACTAACCTGGCCATCTTCTTCAGATCCTTATTTGAAAAAGGTTTAGCCGCCAGTACTATTACTACCAATAAGTCAGCTCTAAAGAAAAATTTTCAATTTGGCTTTAAAATAGACTTAACAGATTCTTATTTCTCGTCTATTCCTAAAGCTTGTGCTAGGCTCAGACCATCAGAGAGGCCTAGCTCAGTTTCATGGTTCTTAAATGATGTCCTCAGACTGGCTTCAGATACTGACAACGATTCATGTAGCTACATACCACTCCAAAGGAAAACATTATTTCTTTTTAGTCTGGCTTCAGGAGCCAGAGTATCTGAACTGTCGGCTCTTTCTAGAGACTCAGGCCATATCGAATTTCTCCCATCAGGAGAAGTTCTCCTCTCCCCAGATCGAAAATTTTTGGCCAAAAACGAGGATCCTTTAATGAGATGGGCCCCTTGGAAGATCCTCCCTCTTCCTCAAGACCCTTCTCTATGTCCAGTGACGACCTTACGAGCCTATCTTTCTAGGACATCTACTAGATCCTCAGGTCCCTTATTCATGAGGGAAAAAGGTGGCACTATTTCCTTAAAAGGAATTAGACAACAGATCTTGTACTTTATTAAACAAGCCAACCCAGATTCGTTCCCCAAAGTCCACGACATTAGGGCAGTAGCCACCTCCCGAAGGAAGACTTCTATGGTGATAACAGGATACTGAAGATGACTAGTTCATGCCGAGCTGGATGTTCCCAAAACAGTAGCACTGGAGAGGCATTCAAACTCTCGGTGCTATCCATCCTGAACGGATTGATGTATGTTCGGTAAAATCCAAGGATTGAACCAAAAACATAGTCTCTCGGGTTCGAATTACGAGGAGTAAACTCCACTGAATTCCTCTTATTTCCTTGTTTCATTCTAGTATAACCAAGAAGTAAAGGGAAAAAAAAGAGAGGAGGATTGACTGTTATTGCTTGTTCTTCTCTATCCCAGGGTTGACCACCTACTGAGGTGACGGACCGTCAGGTCCATCCAGGCTGAGCCCCTCCCGAGATATTCTTCCTTCAGCAGCAGCGCTTCCTTTGAACGCTAGAAATTCCAGGAATTAATGGCTTAGCAAGACTCCCGAGTTTGTAATAACAATTACCGGGAATGTCTGTCTCGACAGTGTTTGGAAATTACAGGAAAACCAAAACACTCCTGAGACGCCAGAAATTACAAGGAATTCGAGCATTCGGCGAGATTCCTGATTTTCTTAGTAACAATTATCAGGAATTCTTGCTTTACCCACTCTGGACCGTGGTCTCACCCAAGTGTTTGCAGATTGTAGAAGACAAAAACACTCGGAGATTGCTAGAAATTCCAAAGAATTTTAAGCACTCGGCGAACCCCCCCCCCCGATTCCCGTAGAAATCAAGGAGGAATGAGCAAGATCCTTCCTCAACGACGAAGGTCCCTCCAGGAATGCAGTCCCCGATGCGGAATCCTACAGAGAATGCTCTGCAGGATTCCTCCCATTCCTGTCACAGCCATAGGAAGAGAGGGAATGGGGGAGGAAGATTGGACGCTCTCGCTCGCCTTGCCAGCGGAACTAGCAGTCGGAGAAGTGAGTTACGGGCAGCCATCAACCTGCGGTGATGGCCGCTCCGAGTCTAGGAAAACGTTACCGTCTGGAGAAAACGTGCCACTGTGACCATCGTCTGGGTGGGGCTGAATGTGCACTTGACAGGAGAGAGCTGATACTGTCCTCCGACGCATCCCAGTCCTCGTCGAGGCCGAAACCTCTCAAGAGGACCAAAGGGGGAGCCCACACCAGTCTGCGTGCGCGGTCCAGCAGGACTGTCATGTGAACAGCGGTGATGGTCTCTCCTTGAATCTAGGAAAGTGTCATCGTCCTCGCTAGCCCCCACGATCTCCAACCACATGAGCGTATGATCTGTTTGGTCCCAAGACCGAACCAGGCTGGTGGCCGGACCGTAAGAAGTGCATTCATCATGGTCACTCCTGTTCGCCTCATTCCCCCCGGTGTAGCCTGAGGAGGTTGAAAGGACAGGTGAGGGAGACCTGACACTCCTACCCTGCCTACCAGCAGAACCAGTAGGCTGGGAGGACTGCAGGCGATTGCCAACCCCCGGTGGTGATCGAGCTGCAGGTCTGGACCAGCAGTCTCCTTGCGGAGAAGCGCTGGACCGAGGATGGTAATGTTGGTCTCGTGTGTCAGGGTAGCTGCTACGAGCGCTCCTACCCTGCCTACCAGTAGAACCGGTAGGCTGGGAGGACTGCAAGTGACCACCAACCCACGGTGGCGATCGAGCTGCAGGTCTGGACCAGCGGTCTCCTTGCAGAGAAATGCTGGACTGAGGACGGTAGCGTCAGTCTTGTGTGTCAGGGGAGCTGCTACCAGTTGTGCGAGCTGTCCGGTCCCGGTGGGAGCGATGGTCGGGTGACTGGTAGTGTCCACTAATGCGGTGAGAGCGAGCAATGTCCTCTTGATGCGCCACGGTACCAGTGGTGACCAGGTCCAGGCAAGGCTGGACCTGGTGACCAGGGGGGGGACCTCTTCTCAGCCTCGCCATGTAAACGGTGTGGTTGGAACGTCACATCAACCCTGGCTACCGGATGATCGCTGCATGAGTGATCGCCGGTCTGGGGAGAGTCACCTGAGCGACTCTTACCATTCTTCCGCTCCGTGCCTGGGTCCTGACTGTGAGCGTACTCAGCAGTCTGGACCTTGGCTGCATGGTCACCTGTAGGTGACCATACTCTCGGCTCTCGCGAGTGAGCGGCTGAGACAGTTCCTGGTCCGGAGGTGGAACCTCTGGAGCCGGGAGCAGAGGTACCAGCAGTAGCCGGTACCCCTATGGTCCCTGTCTTCTTCTTCCCTGGGGAAGGAGAGACGGGCCCCGTTCCCGGTGGAACGGGAGGACCAGCGGAAGACACACCTGTCCCACTCCGTGTCCCGCCGGAGCGGGACAGACACTTAAAAGTCTCTGTGTGAAACTTCTCGTGGGGGGTGAGGTCACCTTCTTCCTTGGTTGGGGGCCTTGGAAGTCGAAGGGGAAGAGACGACAGAAGACAATGATGAAGAAGGCGACGACACCTTCCTCCTCTTCCTGAACTTCTTCTTCGCCAGCTTCCTCGGGACAACCGACAGGTCCTCCATCTAGGATGGAGTTGGGGCAGTTGCGGTAGCAACACGGCCCAACTGCACCTGTCCGGAGGGACCTGTGGGAGCAGCAGTGGAGAGAAGACTTCCTCAAGGAGGGTTATGAAACTATCGCCTGGCAGGCAAAGCGTCTGCCACCACTGAGACTGGTCGGTCGCGCAAACGCGACTGTCGTCTGGGTGGGGCTGAGCGTGCACCTGACAGGAGACAGCCGATACCGTCCTCCGACTCGTCCAAGTCCTCGTCAAGGCCAAAACCTCTCAAGAGGGCTGGATGGGCAGCCTCCACGTCTCACCAGAGCGAGACAGACCCTTAGAAGTTCCGTGACAAGACTTCTTGGGGGGGAGACCACCTTCTCTTCTACGGCAAAGCCTTAGGAGTCAAAGGGGTGGAGACATAAAAATATGATGATTTCGAAGAGGAGGATGACGACACTTGATGAGCTCTCTTCCTCTTCGATTCCTCCAAATTCTGCCAGACTTCTACCATCAGGAATAGATAAACATCACAGGGCAGCATGAAAACTTCGTCCAGTGAGGTAACTCCAGGGTAGTACTAGTGGCAAATGAATATGATTACCAGCAGGGGATCAGTACACACACTCGAGGATTGGTATCACATGCTACGAGTCACAGGTACAATTCCAAGGTTAGGATAACCAATACGAAGAGCTATCCAACCAAAACTGCTGTAAACACAATCACCACTATTAGTCTGTAAAAAGAGGAAAAAATGATTAAAGTAATAAGGATACTCCTCTCGCATCCAAGGGCACTGCCCTCCGAAGAGAGAGAAGATCCCGATAATAAGTGAAAGGATGAAGAAGAGAAATTACCATAAAAACAAAACAAGGACAAACCTCTGAAGTTCCCCTTAGCAATTCCCAAGCGTAAGTGTAATTTTCGGATGAATACATGTCTCGTTACAGGATCAAAATCACTCACGTTAAATAAATGTCTCATCCTCATGTTAAATACATATCTCGTCCTCACGTTAAAGGGCGAAAGAATGTAAATAATATGTTGGTATACCTTTGCTGCTGACTCTTAACACAAGTAGAAAGGCGGCTATAAAGGCTATCACAAGAAGTGGATTTGTATATTAATTGAATTTAACATTATATCAAACACCGTATATACATATTTTCTGGGCTCAGCTCGTGTCGGCCTATGAAATATCCTTAAGTTCATTATTTCTAGGTAAAATAATCCTAAAATTACCAGAGAAAAAATAAAATCAAGAAAATGTCAGTTAAACTGACTCGCTCACTCTATAAAAGTGTCGGTATGGAAATAGGGGCGAGTGGGATCACTACCACGAGTCATTTACCATTTAGACCTTCCATCATAAAATCCCCCACCTGAGAGAGCTGATACTAAAGGGTGATGCGTCAGCTACTACTACTACTACTGACGTCAAGCGGAGAGCAGCGCCTCTAGCGGTCATCCTTAATTATTAGCTCGACAACGCTAGTTGCATCTTTTTTGACTCGTGTTGTTTTCGCTTCTTGGGATTTATCCTTTCAACGATGGAACGTGCTGCTATCGCTTCGGCTAAGTTAAGTGCCTCATAAGTAATAATTTTTGTATTTCAGTCTTCCAGGGACCAGTATTTTCCGTTTTTTAGGTCATATACGGTCTCCCGGTTGACTCGTGGCGGCCATGAGCCGCCTCGTGTTGTTAAGATTTCCCGGTCTTCCATACTGGGACATCTTATGCTTATGGGCTCTATTTTACGTTCATCGTCTTATTACATCGTATTTTAGATTTAGGACACAGCCCATCCCTTTTACCTTTTATCTCTTAGTTTGGTATTTAGGGCTATACTGTGTTTTTCTCGCCCAGCATCCCAGCTCTTGCTCTTCATCGGCTACTGCTGGCTCCGAGTAGTCGACTGCTCTTCGGATCAGTTCGCCTCCTCCTGGGCTTCTTTCTCTTTTACTCAAGTGTCTCTTCTATCTTTTTACGATGTATTTATTTATTTATCAGTGTTATTTAGGGTGTTAGGCTAGCCTAGGTGCCTTGTGCCATGTGTTGGTACAGTTTGGTTCACGTGGCCCCTCTGTGGTTGTGTTGCTATCGCGTCCTAGGCCACCTACAATCACGTGTCCCATTAGGCACCTTTCCCTCCCCCTTCCCTCCCTTCCATGTGGTAGGGAGGGGTCTGGTGGATCTCCTTGGTTGTCATGACAACCACCGTAGCCTACCTCCCTCTCCCTCCGAGGGGGCCAGAGGAGTTCCGTACCAGCTGGGGGCCAGGGTGACCACTTGTCTCGGGTACCGGGTTACCCGACGGGTAGTAGCAGGGAAGGGGGGGGTAGGCCACCCCCCCTCTCTCTCTCGCCCGCCGCATTCACGCCGGGATTCCCTCCTTTCCCCCATTCCCAACCCTTCCCCTACCGTAACGGACGGAGCCCCCGCTGAAGCCGGGAGCCCCTTCGGTTAGAGGTCCATCTGGCTCCGCCAGCGGGCGGGGTGGGAATTACTAGTGGTCTATATTGCTTGCCTACTATATCCTGGTTTTCGCTACCGGAGGAGAGCTCGCGCCTTACCCAGGCACTCCTCTAGTAGTAGAAAAGAGTCATATCTTATTCTTTAAGGATATACCCTTACTGATACGATGATTTATTGGTTTAATTATAGTTTTACGTACTATCTCCGTCGTTCTCCGTCGTGGTTTCGTGGGCTCCTCACCACTCCTGGTTGAAACTTTTTTCCTGTCTCCGGCGTAAGCTGCAGACCCCAACCAACCGCCTATCTAACCACACGTATTGCGGCGGAGCACTAGTTTTAATCTAACTTACATACTCCGGCATGCAGCGGAGTCTATGTTAGGCTGTAAGTGTGTACTCTGATACTCATGTATCCCTCCACTTACAGGCTACCAACTGCCAAGATCCAGGCTGTAACGCTGTTTTGTATGACCCCTGTGCCCATGAGGAATGCAGGACCCACGCCCCGTGTGCCACTACCCACAACGGGATGATTGTTTGGCACCCTGAGGCATGCACCATCTGCTATGACCTCGTGAGTCAGCTTTTGGGTGGGGTAAGTAAACTCCTGGACATATTTCCTGTTATCAATGATTTACCCTTAGTTTTAAGCTCCTTTACACCGTATCTCCGCTGCTAGAAGCTTCATATCGCCTTCTCTTTCAGGCTGCCGCCGTGAAAGAAGTCGCCCTAGCAACCCTGAAAGCTTGGGTAGGCGGCTTCGGCAAAAACGCCGCCAAGGGCCAGCCTTACATTTTAGATAAGAAGCTGGCCATTCAGATCTTCCCCGGAGGCAAGGCGACGGGGTACGTGGACCCCATCTCAGCAGCCCCACTCATAGCTTCCATCCAGCAGGAGGTGCAGCAGGCGTTTGGGTCCGTTTCGACGCAGGAGCCTGTTCCAGACGTCGCTAACCTGGATCTTAATCTTGAGCCTATGGCGGTAGGTGCGGAGGATTTGTTGGTTGAGGTAGGTGTTTCGGGCGCTCAAGGTCTACCCTTGAGCGCTCCTGGATCTTCTTCCCCTGTTCCTTCTTCCTCTTTTCAAGGCTTCACGGGATCTGAGATCCCTTCGCGTTCACCCGCTCTCTCTGTACCCCCGAAGGTGAAGGGACAGAGAGAACAGAAGACCCTCCATAAGACGACTTCCAAGAAGTCGTCGTCTTCTTCGGCTAGGAAGTCTACGACATCCTACGCCGACGCGGTGAAGGCTAAGCCTAGCTCTTCTACTCGAAGAGCTCAAGAAGCAAGGCTTCTAAGGAGAAGGCCCGCGCTCCTGCCGAGCCAGTGCCTTCTCCGGCATCTACCGGATCTACTCCGGTAACTCCTGTTGGGGTGGCGGGACCTAGCTCTTTTGATCCTACCACTTTCTCAGCAGGAGTGTTCAACAGTGGGAGAGATGGTTGGCTCTCTCGGTACGAGATTTGAGCAAATGTTTGCTCAACTTTCTAGTACCATCAACCAATCTGGTCAATCAATACAAGACCTCTCTAACCGGGTTAGAGAGCATGATGACCGTTTCGCTGGCCTCACTCAGGCCCCTCAAGCGAACTCCCCTGTGGCAGGTACTGGTCTACTCCAGCTACCTCCTTATGAATCCCTACCAGCCTTCTCTATGGATAACCCTTGGAGGGTGGCAGCTTATGCCCCCTTCAAGGATGGCATGATTTCCATTCCGGAGTGTGGAACAAGAAGGATTGAGGACTTCGAGTTCTACCCCCCCGGACTGACTCAGCCTTTCATAGGGTATGCTAGGCTGACGGTGACAGCTCTCAATAGGGAAGATAAAATCTCTAGGGAGACTGTGCTTTATAGTAGGGATCACGCACAGAGGGAATGGGTTCACTGCCTGGAGGATTGGGATTGTACCAATACCAAACTCCAGGCATTCAAGAGCCCCTTCACTATCTTTGCCACGGAGGAGGAGGCTTCTCTTCCATTCGCAACTAAGATAGTAGAAGCGACTCTCCAAGCAGTCCTTAAAGACGAGCCCATGCCACAATTGAGAGAGGCGGAATCAACATCTCCGCTCTTTCCGTCCTTCGGAGAATTGTGGGAGAACCTACCTGCCACTTTCTCAGTAGGTAAGCTGAAACCAGACTGTGCGATGGACCAGTTTGGCGAGAAGCTCCCGAGACTGCCTGATAGGCCTTATTCATTTTCGGCAGAATTCAACACCCGTACAAGATTTGGGAGATCACTTAACTCCCTTATCATCACGGAGATGGCTGCTCTTTCCTATGCTACGGAACCACTTTTTAAAATACTGGCTAAATCCCAGCTCCAGTCGGCTCAAGCTGATGCCTTCGACTTCTTTTCGGCTAGAAGGAATTGTCGAAAGCATGTATTGCAGGAGGCAACTATTAGGCACGAGCCTAATAGGCTTCTAGCTTCCAGCATGTGGGGTGCGGACCTCTTCCCAGAAGCTTCTGTGAATGAGGTGCATCACGAGGCTGCTAGGCTTAACCAGAGCCTTAGAGCCAGGTGGGGTATCTCTTCCAAAAGGAAGCAAGAGAGCGCCCCTGCTGCTGGTAAGAAATTGAAGAAAACTGGTAGGAGGTTCCAACCCTACCAGAAACAGCAGCACAAACAGCACTTCATCCAAGCTGTCCCAGTTACACAACAGGGGCAGCTTTCGACTTCTAAGCAGACACAACCCATTCTCCTGTTGTCTCCTCAGAATCACCCTCGACCTCATACACCGTCTCGCCAGCTTTCAACTCAATGTATGAAAGCCAAGCCTTCCCAACCTTCAACAGGTTCTCTAGGGGGAGCAGAGCGAGAGGTCACTTTTCGGCCAACGAGGTACAGTGGAAGAGCTGCAAGAGGCAAGCACTTCAGAGGAGGGCGCGGAGGTCAACCCTTTCGCCAACGAGGTACAGAAGAGCCGCAAGAGGCAAGCACTTCAGAGGGAGGGCACGGAGGTCAACCCGCTCAACAACAGTGAGCTCCCCAGGTAGGTAGGGAGGGGGCTGTTTCCTCTTCCGTCACAGGTGGGGGTTCAGCAAATGGGCACAGAGCATCGTGTCCAAAGGATTGGGTTGGAGTTGGATCAAAGATCCTCCTCCAAACAGCAGGTTCATTCTATCAGATACCATCAAAGGAGTTGACAGATTATGCGAGGAACTCCTTCAGAAAGGAGCTATTGCGAGTCAAGCATCTAAAATTTCAAGGTCGCTTGTCAGCCGTGCCAAAGAAAGGCTCAACAAAAAGAAGGGTAATCTTAGACTTGTCAAAGCTAAACTCTTTCCATTCGTTGCGACAAGTTCAAAATGCTGACCATCTCGCAGGTACGGACCTTACTTCCCTGTGGGGCCGTCACCACCTCTATCGATCTTACAGACGCATTACTATCATATCCCTATAGCGAGACACTTCCGTCCATTCCTAGGCTTCAAACTAGGAAATACAACGTTCTCCTTCAAAGTGATGCCCTTCGGTCTGAATATAGCCCCCAGGGTATTCACGAAAATAGCAGAAGTAGTAGTTTCAACAATTGAGAACACAAGGGATAATGTAGTAGCGTACCTCGCGACGATTGGGTTAATCTGGGCACCAACTGTCGAGGAATGCCTCAAAGCCACAAAGAAGTAGTACTTCCTGGAACATCTGGGGTTCCAGAAATAAACAAAACGAAATCCGACTCACTCCGGAGTCTCGTTTTCAGTGGCTAAGAATCCAATGGGGATTTATCCTCCCACAATCTGTCAATTCCGTGGTCAAAAGACAAAAGAAATAAGCCAGCTGTGAGGCAATTTCTCAAAAGCAAACAAGCTTCAAGAGAAACCAGGAAAGAATCCTAGGTTCCCTTCAGTTTGCCTCAGTGACGGACATCCTTCTGAAAGCAAGACTGAAAGATATAAATCGAGTTTGGCGGTCAAGAGCAAACGCCAAATCTCGGGACAAGTTTGTCAGTGATCCCACAGAATCCTTCGCAACCAGCTCCGTCCATGGACAAAATGAAGAATCTTACCAATTGGTACCTTTCATATCCCCTGTCCGGTGTTTAACCACTCACACGATGCCTCCCTGTCCGGTTGGGGGGAATATTCTCAATTCAAGCAAGTTCAGGGGACTTGGTCCGTTCAATTCCGCCAGCTCCACATAAACGTTCTGAAGCAATGGCAGTATTTCTTACCCTGAAGAGACTCCTTCCCCCAAAGAAGTCTCATCTAAGACTAGTTTTTGGACAGTGACAGTGGTAGTACATTGCATCAACAGAGGAGGGTCCAAATCAAACACGTGAATCATGTCATGATAGCCATCTTTGCTCTAGCAGACAAGCACAAATGGCATCTATCTGCCACCCACTTGGCAGGGGTAAGAAAGTGATAGCGGACGCACTGTCCCGGTCAGTCCCTCTGGAGTCAGAATGGTCCCTAGACGGAAGGTCATTCAAGTGATTTGGAGAGAGTCCCAGGTCTCCACGTAGACTCTTCGCCTCACAAGCGAACCACAAGCTCCCTTGCTATGTGGCCCCCAACCTGGACCCTCTGGCTTATGCCACGGACGCTCTGTCGTTGGACTGGAATCAATGGAAGAAAAATCTATTGTATTGTTTCGTCCAGTGAATCTTCTTTTGAAAGTTCTGAGCAAGCTGAGGACTTTCAAGGGACTAGTAGCTCTGATTGCTCCAGATTGGCCAAAAAGCAACTGGTATCCTCTGCTTCTGGAGTTGGGTCTCCGACCTCAACGGATTCCCAATCCCAAGCTGTCGCAACCAGTACAAATGAGGACTGTGTTCGCTTCCTCAGGAATTCTTCAGACCCTAACTTTATGGACTTCATGAAGTTTGCGGCTAAAAAAGATGCTAACATTGATCCACAAAACATCCTCTTTCTGGAATCAGATAAAAGGGAGTCAACTATTAGACAATATGACTCAGCTGTTAAAAAGTTAGCATCCTTCCTGAAAGAATCAAACACTACAACCATGACAGTTAACTTAGCTATATCCTTTTTCAGATCCTTGTTTGAAAAAGGTTTAGCAGCTAGCACCATTACTACTAATAAATCGGCTTTGAAGAAAATCTTTCAGTTGGGTTTCCAAATAGACTTAACAGAATCTTACTTTACGTCTATTCCCAAAGCCTGTGCTAGACTTAGACCTTCTCAAAGGCCTACTTCAGTTTCATGGTTCTTAAATGATGTCCTCAAACTAGCCTCAGTATACTGGACAAACCTCGTCTTGCAACATTCATAATGCTACTTAGAAAGACGTTATTTTTGTTAAGCCTGGCTTCAGGAGTCAGAATTTCAGAACTGTCGGCTCTATCCTGAACGCTGGCATGTAGAATTTCTCCCCTCAGGAGAAGTTCTACTTTCTCTGGATCGCAGCTTTTTAGCTAAAAACGAGGATCCCCTTGCTAGGTGGGCCCCTTGGAAAGTCCATCCCACTTCCGCAAGATCCTTCTCTTTCTTTGCCCAGTATCAAATTTAAGAGCCTTTCTATCTCGTACATCCGCTAGATCCTCAGGTCCTCTCTTATGAGAGAAAAAGGTGGCACCTTATCAGTGAAAGGAATCAGGCAACAGATCCTTTACTTCATTAAACAAGCCAACCCTGAATCATTTCCAAAAGCACATGATATCAGAGGAGTAGCCACCTCAATTAATTATTTCCAACATATGAATTTTGAGGATCTTAAAAAGTATACTGGATGGAAATCACCGACAGTCTTTAAACGTCATTACCTGAAGTCCTTGGAATCTTTAAATTTTCACAGTAGCAGCGGGAAACATAGTTTCTCCTGATGCTGCACAGTAGTTGTAGTATAAGATCCAGGTCTCCTTTCTACCTACCTCGGTCCACATGCCTCACCCTACTGCTATGCTCTTCGTGATACTCTAGCCTTAGCCGCTAGGATCTTATTGGTGGACTGCCCTTATTTTTTTTTTTGCTAGGGGCACCCACATTGTATGCATATAATGTGCTTCAGTGTTTTCTACCCTTATTTTTATGCTAGGGTAGAACACAATGAGTTTGTATATTTGTAAATAATAATTAATTTAGTGAATCATTATATACTGTTCTAATTTACCATTATACTATTATGTGCTACCAGTTCTAGTATAACTAATTTTAAGTACTTTATGTTAATATGGTATAATTGACCTACCATTATTTTTAGTATAATCTAGTTTTAAGTACTTTTTGTTAGTATGCTGTAATGAGTCTTGATTCACGTATATTATATCAATCTTTTTACTATTTTGTTTCATTGTCCTTTTATTCCATCTTGTCTGTTTCTCTGGTACTATTTCATAGGCCGACACGAGCTGAGCCCAGAAAAGGGATTTTGACGTAGGAAAAATCTATTTCTGGGTGATTGGCTCGTGTCACCCTATGAAACCCACCCTGTTCTTTTTTAACCCAACCTGCAGGACAAGATGTTCATCTATTAAGGATGACCGCTAGAGGCGCTGCTTTCCGCTTGGCGTCAATAGTAGTAGTAGTAGCGGACGCATCACCCTTTAGTATCAGCTCTCTCAGGTGGGGGATTTTATGATGGAAGGTCTAAATGGTAAATGACTCGTGGTAGTGATCCCACTCGCCCCTATTTCCATACCGACACTTCTTTTATAGAGTGAGCGAGTCAGTTTAACTGACATTTTCTTGATTTTATTTTTTCTCTGGTAATTTTAGGATTATTTTACATAGAAATAATGAACTTAAGGATATTTCAAAGGGCGACATGAGCCAATCACCCAGAAATAGATTTTTCCTACGTCAAAATCCCTTTATTTAAAAACAAAAATAAACCAGAAAAATTCCACTGGGAAAAAAGATCAACGACCAGTCAGCCAGAGCTCACCAACACACGTCTTCATCGGAAGACGGCCGAAAGCAAAGTGGAGTGTTTACATTCGGGCAGACTAGCCTACCCACCTGCCACACAGTAGTTACTGCCTAACCACCTTGTTCAAGAATTAAACGGCCGTAATTCCAGCTACGCCGAAAGTAATTCCTTATGTAAAGGACTGAGGGTTTGTATATTGTTTAGGAACAGACTCATAGTATTAGTGAAACTATTGTAAATGCTAATAAAACTAGTATTTATAATGTTAGCTTAATAGACCTATAAATATTGTGATGATCTCTTCTAATTTTTTATCATTTTTTTATGAACAATAACCCTAAAGAAAATAATTGACAGCGTTTATATGTTAGCAGATCCTTGCTGGAGGAAACCAAGAGGCATTGGCTGTAAGTAAGGCTTGTGGATTACAGTTCATTCGGGCAGAATGCTTCGTATTTTCGCATGTCGCAGATGAGGGTATCATGAATGGCTGTGCTGGTCATCTGCTTCGATACCGACGCACAATAGGAGCTGAGGATGTTATGGTCTTTACAGACATCAAGAAAAAACACAGGTAAGCCATGTACAGTGGTACCTCGAGATTCGAAATTAATCCGTTCCGAGGCGGCCTTCGTATTATGAGTTTTTCGTATCTTGGAACACATTTTACATGTAAAATGGCTAATCCGTTCCAAGCCCTCCAAAAACACCCCAGTAAA
Source organism: Macrobrachium nipponense (assembly GCF_015104395.2). NCBI lineage: Eukaryota > Metazoa > Arthropoda > Malacostraca > Decapoda > Palaemonidae > Macrobrachium > Macrobrachium nipponense. The sequence continues at coordinate 71,211,019 of NC_087205.1, forward strand.
TTATATTTCCAGGCCTAAAACACATGTTCTAGGGTTACAACGCCGATCCGACGGAAGAAATATGACTCCAAAAAGGCAAAATACTATACATACTTGAGTAATATTCAACTGCATGTAATGTTCAACCCCATTTTTACTGCATATATTAGGACTTTAGCATATGTCCCTTAGCAATAAGCCTAGCCTATGTTAGCGGTTGCTACTGTAGCCTAGTCTATGATTCTGACATCTAAACCTAAGAGCTAAAAGCTTAGAATATGCCAATAAAATGTATAAATAATCAGTATGTACTCATTTAATTATTAATTAAGCATTAACTATAATACACAAACAAACAAAAAACAAACCTTCCAATCGATTGTTTACCATCAGCTCTTACCCGTCTTACGAGTATCAAACGAGCGCCAAGCAATCATTTTTCCTAGCACACAGTAAGCCATAAATTGTCATTAGTATCTCTCTTCAACTAATGAAACTACCAAACAGTATAAATAACCATTCCATTTCTATTCTTTTTATTCTATCTTTACCTAATGGAGATACCGAGTTACTGACAGCTATAATGAAACATACATATACATAACGTAATAATAAAACAGAAGAAGAATTCTAAAAAATACGTATGTGTTGGCAGTCTGATTTATTTTATATTTTATGATATCTAATTCACAATTTTTTTTTTATTAAATGTATTGCATGTACTCATTTCAAATAATTATTAAGTAACCATTAACTATAATAAACAAAACAAAAAAAAGCTTCCAAACGTCTGTTTACATCCAGCACTTACGAGTATCAAACGATCGACAAGCAATCACTTTACACAGTAAGCCATAAATTTTCATTATCTCTCTTCAACTACTGAAACTACCAAACAGTATAGTAACCATTTATTTCTATTCTTCATTCTATCTTTACCTAATGTTTTTTTTTATGAAATGTATTGCATGAATAAGTTTTTCAATTTACAGCATCCTTTTGCAATAGAATACTTAAAGCACAAGGGGTAGATGCTGACCAATAGGAGAGCAGGACCTTATGGGGTGACTAGCATCAGGAACCAATGGGAGAGCGGGAGGATGGTGGCGAATTTACTCAGTTGGCGGCGCGGGAGTTTTAAAATTGTTCTCGGTGGTCCGGGCGAATCTCGGGACTTTACAGCAACAACCTTTCGTATCTTGAAAACTTTTCGTATGTAGAGAAGTAAAATTTTTCGCATTGGCTTTCGTATCTCGAAGTACTACTGTATTTGAAGATGGCGTAGTTAAATTGATACTTTGGAATAATGATAACGGAGACTGTAGTTAGCTTAATCAGATCATTTAATGACAAGTTTCAGCTCCAGTGGGACTGACCAAAAAATATACTATACATATAGTATCAAGAGAATTATTTGTAGCTAGCATGAGGGTTGTTTGTTCCTATTTGTAACACTTTGCACTTGTCCAAGTTGAAAGGCATTTGCCATATTTTTTACCACTCTCCTATTATCTGTAGATCATTTGTTAAACTTTCCACTAATCTGGGTCTGCTGCATTTACACCTAGTTTGGTGTCATCTGCAAATTTGGCTATCCTGCTAGTTAAGCTTACATCAATGTCATTAATGTGGATACATAAAAAAACAAAGGGCGGAGGGGGGGGCGGGGGGGACCCAAGGACAGAACCTGAGGACCCCCGCTTGTCACATCTGCCCATTCTGATTCTTCACAATTTATTACGATTGTTTTCTATTAGTTAGCCTGTCTTCGATCCATTCTGCTATTTCTCCTACAATTCCTAAAGCTCTAACTTTTGTCCTTAGTTTCTTGTGTGGAACTTGATCAAAAGCCTTTTGGAAATCTAAGTAGAGTACATATATCTATTGCTCTACTACTGTCGTAAATACCAAGCAGGTTATGAAAGCACTCCAAGAGGTTCGATAGGCAGGATCTGTTTTGTCTGAAACTGTGTTGGCTGTGTAACAACAAGTTGTTTCTGTCAATGTGATTCACAATTTGATCTGCAATTATGGACTCAAAAATCTTACAAATGACCGACGTTAGACAGATTGATCTATAATTTCCTTCTTCTCTTGGACGTTTTTTGTAAACTGGGGCACATTACCTAGTTTCCATCCTTTTGGTGCCTTTCATTGTTCTGCACTTTTTTGTAGAGTATATGTATGTGAGAAACTATCTCCTCTTTTAGCTCTTTAATTTCTCTTGGATGAATCCCATTCGAGCCAGGAGATTTAAACTTGTTGATGTTGATTTTGTATATTTTGTTTTTAGTGCAAATATTATTTTGTCCAACAGTTGCGCCCCTTTATATTTAGTAGCAGGTTCAGGTATTGAGGTAGTGTCTTCAATTGTGAAAACACTAGTAAAAAACTAGTTAACCAGGTTTCCTCTATTGTCCCTTAGGGGACCTATGCTATTTTTATTGGTTTCTTACTATTAACATGAGCAGAGAATTCTTTTGGGTTTTCCTTACAAACTGATGCAACTCTTATCCTCATTTATCTTTGCATTTCTTACTAATTTGTCCATCATTCTACAGAATTCTTTTTGCCTGCTTGCTTCTTCTGGTGTTGGGTATGGGTTCATTGATTTGTGCAATCTCATTCTCTTATTTTTTTATACATATTTTTAATTTCTTTGTTGAAACACATAGGCTTAGGCTGAGGGTTGCCATTTGTTAGTATTTGCTTTAATTGTATACATTTAGAGACTTTTTCTGTGTATTCCTCTAGAAAGGCTTCCAGTACTGATCTATGCCTGTGTTCTCGTTGTACTCTAGATTTTTAACATACACTTTTAGCTTTGCTAGGTCTTTTCGACGTAGTCAAATCACATTAATATCTTCTTCGCTTTTTAAAGGTCAGACACTAGACTATCTTCTATTGGTAGGACTATGTCAAGCATGTTGTTTCCTCTAGTAGGTTTGTCAACCCATTGGTAGAGGAATTCATTTTTTACAAAATCTAAAAGTCTCCTTCCTTCTAAGTTTGATGTGGAGGTCATCGTGTCCCAGTGTACTGCTGCATTGAAATCTCCCATTAGTATTATACAGAGTTTGTTGTTTATTTTTTCTTCTAGTAGTGCATACAGCTCCTCATCAGACATTTGTGGTTGGTGGGCCGGTCTGTACACTAGAATTAAGTTATTTTCTTCCCTAGACTGTTTATATTGATGTCAATCACTTCTTGCGTGGTTGTAATTTTACACTATTGGACTGAGGTGGTCCCTGACATAACTCCTCCACCTGTTTTATTGAGTCTATCTTTTTTGAAAAGTTTACATATAGTATCCAGCTATCTGGTACTCTCTTACGAAGTTTCTTGTTGCCTCTTGTATCCATTTCTGTGATACCTATTATGTCTAATTCTTCACTTAACCCTTAAACGCCTATTGGACGTATTTTACGTTCGAGATAAATTGTCTGTTGGGTGCCGATTGGACGTATTTTACGTCGACATAGAAAAGTTTTTTTAAAATTCGCAGAAAAATACTTATAGGCCTACCAGCCGAAAACTTTTAAATCACGCACCTTGGGGGATGCTGGGAGTTCACGGATCAAGGTGTTTTGTTTACAATCGTTACGCAAGTGCGCAAGCGCGAATTTCTTTCTTATTGCACTAAAAAGTATCAGTGACACATCTCAGAAATTATTTTGCCACTTTGACATATTTTTGCACCATTTTAAATTAGCCGTTACATAAAGTATTATATATGAAACTGTGCGCAATTTCATGTAAAATACAACAAAAAAATACTCATGATTGTAGCTTTCATCAGTTTTGAAATATTTTCATATAAATAATGATAAGTGCAAAAATTTCAACCTTTGGTCAACTTTGACTCTACCGAAATGGTCAAAAAACGCAATTGTAAGCTGAAACTCTTATATTTTAGTAATATTCAATCATTTACCTTCATTTTGCAACAAATTGGAAGCCTCTAGCACAATATTTCGATTTATGGTGAATTTATGAAAAAGACTTTTTCCTTACGTCCGCGCGGTAACTTCCGAAAAAATCATACGTGCAATTGTGGTAATGTTTGCACCATTTTAAATTAGCCGTTACATAAAGTTTTATATATGGAAATGTGCGCAATTTCATGCACAATACAACCAAAAACAACCCATGGTTGTAGCTTTTATCAGTTTTGAAATATTTTCATATAAATAATAATAAGTGCCAAAATTTCAACCTTTGGTCAACTTTGACTCTACCGAAATGGTCAAAAAACGCAATTGTAAGCTAAAACTCTTATATTCTAATAATATTCAATCATTTACCTTAATTTTGCAACAAATTGGAAGTCTTTAGCACAATATTTTGATTTATGGTGAATTTATGAATAAAAAACATTTTCCTTATGTCCGCGCGGTAACTTCCGAAAAAATCATACGTGCGATTGTCGTAATGTTTGCACCATTTTAATTTAGCCGTTACATAAAGTTTTATATATGAAAATGTGCGCAATTTCATGTAGAATACAACAAAAAATAATTGAAGGTTGTAGCTTTTGTCATTTTGGAAATATTTGCATATAAATCACGATAAATAGAAAAAAACCATGTTCGGTCAACTTTGACTCTACCAAAATGGTCAAAAAATGCAATTGTAAGCTAAAACTCTTACAGTCTAGTAACATTCAGTCATTTATCTTAATTCTGAAAGAAATTGGAAGTCTCTAGCACAATATTTAGATTTATGGTGAATTTAAAAAAAAAAAACTTTCCTTCCCTCCGCTCGCAGATTCTCCGTCGCAAATCTCCGAAATGCGTACATCGCATTCTCAGAATATTTGCTCCATTTCATATTAGGCGTTTCATAGATTTTTATATATGAAAATGTGCGCAATTTCATGTAGAATACAACAAAAAATAATTGAAGGTTGTAGCTTTTCTCATTTTTGAAATATTTGCATATAAATATACAAAAATTTGACATTTGGTCAATTTTAACTCGTCCAAAAAGGTCAAAATCAGTATAGTAATATTCAATCATTTATCTTTATTTAGAAACAAATTGGAAGTCTCTAGAACAATATTTAGATTTATGGTGAATTATTGAAACAAACATTTTTTTACGTCCACGCATTACGAATTCATGCATCATTTTGTGATAATATTTTCTCTGTGTTGCTTTGATTGTTTTACAATGTGTTATATACCAAAATGATTACAATTTAGTTTACAATACAACGAAAAAAAAAATTAACTCTTTAGCTTTAACTGTTTTGCTCACAGCATGATTTGAATACAATTATTTATGAAATTTTGTTTTCGTGCTATCATATATTGCATTATTTATACTATATGATAATGATATTTTTTTTCCTTTCTGATGTTGCATACTAAACTTCAGGCAATGAAAAAAAAGGAGCCAAAAATGAACTTTTAATCTTGAAAACTAAGCGCGCTGTGATTTTTAAAAAATATATTTTTCCGCTTCGGTGCTCACTCTGAGACCCCACGGCATACGGGAGACGATTTTTATTATACCCCTTCGGCATTTAAGGGTTAATACTAATGCTTTGAAGAGATCTACTTTGTTCCGAATAGATTGTGCATTAAACTGTACCACTCTGAGAGACTTTTCTATCTTCTCTGTTGTCCTCGGTGGCTTTATTAGTTTCCCTTACTGTCACTGTTACCTGCAGTGCTTTTACTAAACAGATTCTGGGAGCTTTCCAACTTCTTCCCTTGAATGTTCAGTTCAATGAGGTGTTTCAAGAGGTTTTTGTTAAGAAGGTTTCTTAGTAAATTTGCTCCTTCCAAATTCAAGTTAATTCCATCTCTTTTATATAGTGTTCTATTCCTTACAAATCTGCCCTAAAAGTTTACAAACCTAACACCTTTTTCTTGGCATATTAGCTCCAGTCTGTCGTTGATTCCAATTTGCCTTGCTAAGGGAGTAAGTAGTGGCTTATATTGGTTCTGGGCAGAAGTCCTATAAGAATGTCGTCACAGTATCAGTTTTCTCACGGATGTTCTCTACAGCGTTCCTTCTTCAGGTTGACTACAAGAACTTGTGTTTGGCCAGTTCTTCCATCTTTTAGAAACAAGTCATTTCCTCCTCCCTGCACTATGATTGCACCTTTTCTACTTTTCACCTTGATTTTCTTCACTGCTTCGGATATCTTCTTTGCTAATGCACCTGGGTAAGAATGAACTTTTCTTGTACCGTACCACTATTTTTGGCCACAGAATTCAACCCCTGTTCTTTTACTAACAAGTCTCCAAGTAAGGTTGTTTCCTCTTCTGTTTCTGAGAGCACAGCAAATCTATTAGAGAGAGAGAGAGAGAGAGAGAGAGAGAGAGAGAGAGAGAGAGAGAGAGAGAGAGAGAGAGAGAGAGAGAGAGTTTTTCCTACAAAATTTTGTCTCGGTTATCGTATGTTTCCTTGGTTTTCGTACACTCGGAAACGCTCCATTTGGGACCCAGCGTGTGACCAGGCCCCGTATCGAGTGCCCAAACAAAGCATCCATCTTCTTTTATGACCCATCCTGCTGTTGTGTTAATTGTTTTTTTGTGCTTTTTGTGCTTTTATATTTGAGTGCAACTGCTAAATAAGCCATCATGGGGCCAATGAAAGTTCCAAGTGCTAGCCCTTTTGTAAAAAAGATGAGAAACACTATAGAATTTAAGAAAGAACTTGTAGCAAAGTGTTGGAGGAAGTTGCATGCTGATCTCAGTGAAAAAATCCTACAAGTGGTGCTGTTAGTGAATTTAAGCCCAGCAGAGGATGGTTTGAAAAATTCAGAAAATGAATGGTCATACATAATGTGCCTACTTCAGGATTAAGGACATGTTTGCAAAGTGGAATGATGTAAAAAAATTTGTGGAGAGTTATCATCCCAACAGAGAAGTTGTAATCTGTGGCTCCAACATGTTTAATGACAATGCCATGTTTAAATTTTGGCAGATCTTAATCCTTTAACGCCGACTGGACGTATTTTACGTCAACATTTTTTGTCTCTCGGGTGCCTACTGGACGTATTTTACGTTGACATACAAAAGTTTTTTAAAAATTCGCGGAAAAATAATTATAGGCCTACCAGCCGAAAACTTTTGAATCACGCGCCTTGGGGGATGCTGGGAGTTCATGGATCAAGGTGTTGTTTTGTTTACAATCGTTACGCAGGTGCGCAAGCGCGAATTTCTTTCTTGTCGCACTAAAAAGTATCGGTGACACATCTCAGAAATTATTTCGTCACTTTGACATAATTTTTGTACCATTTTAAATTAGCCATTACATGGAGTATTATATATGAAAATGTGCGCATTTTTATTTAGAATACAACATAAAATACTCATGATTGTAGCTTTTATCAGTTTTGAGATATTTTCATATAAATAATGAAAAGTGCCAAAATTTCAACCTTCGGTCAACTTTCACTCTACTGAAAGGGTCGAAAAACGCAATTGTAAGCTAACACACTTATATTTTAGTAATATTCAATCAGTTACCTTCATTTTGCAACAAATTGGAAGTCTCTACCACAATATTTCGATTTATGGTAAATTTATGAAAAAACGTTTTCCTTACGTCTGCGTGGTAACTCTTCCGAAAAAAATCATACGTGCGATTGTGGTAATGTTTGCACCATTTTAAATTAGCCGTTACATAAAGTTTTATATATGGAAATGTGCGCAATTTCATGCACAATACAATTAAAAACAACCCATGGTTGTAGCTTTTATCAGCTTTGAAATATTTCCATATAAAAAAATGATAAGTGACACATTTTCAACCTTTGGTCAACTTTGACTCTACCGAAATGGTCGAAAAACACAATTGTAAGCTAAAACTCTTATATTCTAGTAATATTCAATCATTTACCATAATTTTGCAACAAATTGGAAGTCTCTAGCACAATATTTTGATTTATGGTGAATTTATGAAAAAAATAACATTTTCCTTACGTCCGCGCAGTAACTCTTCCGAAAAAATCATAAGTGCGATTGTCGTAATGTTTGCACTATTTTAAATTAGCCGTTACATAAAGTTTTATATATGAAAATGTGTGCAATTTCATGTAGAATACAACTAAAAATAATTGAAGGTTGTAGCTTTTCTCATTTTCGAAATATTTGCATATAAATCACGATAAATAGAAAAAAAAACTACGTTCAGTCAAATTTGACTCTACCGAAATGGTCGAAAAACGCAATTGTAAGCTAAAACTTTTACATTCTAGTAATATTCAGTCATTTATCTTCATCTTGAAACAAATTCGAAGTCTCTAGCACAATATTTATAATTATGGTGAATTTAAAAAAAGAAACTTTCCTTCCCTCCGCGCGCAGATTCTCCCCCGCAAATCTCCGAAATGCGTACGCCGCATTCTCGGAATATTTGCTCCATTTCATATTAGGCATTTCATAGAGTTTTATATATGAAAATGTGCGCAATTTCATGTAGAATAAAACGAAAAATATTTGAATGTTGTAGCTTTTCTAATTTGCAAAATAATTGCATATAAAAAAAATATATAAAAAAATTTGACATTCTGTCAATTTTAACTTGTCAGATATGGTCAAATACTGCAATTTTAAGCTAATACTCTTACAGTATAGTAATATTCAATCATTTGTCTTCATTTTGAAACAAATTGGAAGTCTCTAGGACAATATTTAGATTTATGGTGAATTTTTGAAAAAAATATTTGTTTATGTCAGCGAGTTACAAATTCATGCATCATTTTGTGATAATATTTTCTCTGTGTTGCTTTGATTGTTTTACCAAAATGATCGCAATTTACTGTACATTACAAAGAAAAAAAAGTAATTCGTTACCTTTAACCGTTTCGCGCATAGCGCGATTTGAATACAATTATATATAACATTTCGTTTTCGCGCTATCATATATCACATTATTTATATATGATAATGATAATTTTTTTCATTTCTGATGGTTGCATACTAAACTTCAGGCAATGACAAAAAAAGGAGCCACAAATGAACTCTTAATCTTGAAAACTAAGCACGCTGTGAATTTTTGAAAAAAATATTTTTTCTGCTTCCACGCTCACTCCGAGACCCCCTCGGCACACGGAAGACGATTTTTAATATACCCCTTCGGCGTTTAAGGGTTAATTAAACACCAGAAACTGTGCAATAGGGGTCCAGTAACTCTCAAGCTGGTCCTAGCTCTAGTAAAAAAACAAAATGGGGAAGTAACCTCAGATAGTGCCAGTAAAAAACAAAGAGAAGTAACCCCATATAGGTCCTTGATAACTGAAGTCCTTCTGGAGGGAGATTCCCTTTCTAAAAAATAACCTCTCCTCCCTCTCCCCTCCTTTCTGTCTTCCATATTCTAACAAGTGTTTTCCATAAAGGTAAGAGTGATGTTTAATGTTCATTTATTAATTCATTAGTCATTATATTATACGTCATTGTTTTCTGTATGTAAAACTGTGTTTATTCCGTATAAAATGTATTTTTTGTTTATATTTTTGGTGATCTGGAATGCATTAATTGCATTTGCACTATTCTTTATGGGAATTATTGTTTTGGTTTTCATGGGAGGTTCTGGAACATATTATGTACGAAAACCAAGGTTCCACTGTTATCAATATATTAACATGTACAGGCGGTCCACTGGTTACAACGGGGGTTCCGTTCTTGAGACGCATCGTAAGCCAAAAATCGTCGTAAGCTGGAACATCATCAAAAATCCTAAGAAAACCTTACTTTTAATGCTTTGGGTGCATTGAAAAATATGTAAACTGCACAGTATGGCATTTTCCATCAAAAAAACCTTCAAATATTGATTATTTTGCATTTTTGGTGTCATATTTCATCTCCCAGATGAGCGTTGCAGGCGTCGTAACCTTGGAACATGCGTCGTAACCCTGGAAATAATGTCTATTGACAAGCATCGTAACCTCGGAGCGTCGTAAGCCGACACCGTCGTAACCCGGGGACTGCCTGTATTTGAAAATGAGTAAATCACTTCTGTATAAAAAATGTATGTAGTCATGAAAGTAACATCAAAATACACTAATTAGTGAATAATTATCGATGGGAAAGGCTACAAATTGCCAAATTTTTCGTGAATAATTCATAGATAGGCTCAACAGAAAAAATCTGTGAATAGGTGAGTCCACAAATCTTGAGAATGCGAATATGGGGAGTTGATTGTAACCTCAATGCAAAGACTTTTTATTCCCTAGCAGTCCGATGCACTTTCTGGAAAAGTTCACATGAGTAGTTCTTGCAAAAACAGTAATTATGAGACTTTAACTAACTACTTTGTTGCTTTACCATACAATTTGGAAAAGTAAAGACAAAGGTTAGTATACTGTATGAACAGTTGTGCAGTTGTTATGATACAACAAACCTGAAAGCTTGATATGAGGATATCTGTAAAAAAGTTACAGGTTGCTACAAAGAAAAAAAAATATATCATTGTTCAAGTATCCCTTTTATACTCAGCAACCTCTACAAAAATGGAAACAAATCAGCTTAACATATACCAATCTGTAATATTGATCAAACTTAAGACTGTTATCCAACCCTTGGTGCCCGTTAAATTTCAAGGTAAAAATTTTTTTTTTTATATCAGTAATTGGGAAGGATGTCACTGATTTTTTTCATAATACTGGAAAAAAACCCATATGGAATGTTGATCATATCAGAAAATAAAACTTGCCTTTCACTTTCACTCCTGAGACCAAGTATTAGAATAAATCTGTGGATGTTATTTATGTAGGAATGATTATGACCGACTAGTAGTCAAAACTATCATTGATTGGCATGTGAATAGTAATGGTATCCAACAATACCATTTCACTAGCACTTCTTAACCCTTAAACGCCGAAGCGGTAAAAAAAAAATTGTCTCCCGTGTGCCGGAGGTGTTTCAGAGTGAGAGCGGAAGCGGAAAAAATATTTTTTTAAAAAAATCACAGCACACTTAGTTTTTAAGATTAAAAGTTCATTTTTGGCTCCTTTTTTTGTCATTGGCTGAAGTTTAGTATGCAACCATCAGAAATGAAGAAAATTATCATTATCATATATAAATAATGCGATATATGATAGCGCAAAAACGAAATTTCATATATAATTGTATTCAAATCGCGCTGTGCGCAAAACGGTTAAAGGTAACAAGTTACTTTTTTTCGTTGTAATGTACACTAAATTGCAATCATTTTGGTATATAACACATTGTAAAACGATAAAAGCAACACAGAGAAAATATTATCACAAAATAATGCATGAATTCGTAACGCGCGGGCGTAAACAAATATTTTTTTCAAAAATTCACCATAAATCTAAATATTGTCCTAGAGACTTCCAATTTCTTTCAAAATGAAGACAAATGATTGAATATTACTATACTGTAAGAGTATTAGCTTAAAATTGCAGTTTTCGACCATATCTGACGAGTTAAAGTTGACCAAATGTCGAATTTTTTTATATGTATATTTTTTATATGCAATTATTTCGGAAATAAGAAAAGCTACAACCTTCAAATATTTTTTGTTTTATTCTACATGAAATTGCGCACATTTTCATATATAAAACTCTATGAAATGCCTAATATGAAATGGAGCGAATATTCCGAGAATGGGACGTACGCATTTCAGAGATTTGTGGCGGAGAATCCGCGCGCGGAGGGAAGGAAAGATTTTTTTTGTAAATTCACCATAAATCTAAATATTTTGCTAGAGACTTCGAATTTGTTTCAAGATGAAGATAAATGACTGAATATTAGTAGACTGTAAGAGTTTTAGCTTACAATTGCGTTTTTCGACCATTTCGGTAAGTCAAAGTTGACCGAACGTGGTTTTTTTTCTATTTATCGTGATTTATATGCAAATATTTCGAAAATGAGAAAAGCTACAACCTTCAATTATTTTTAGTTGTATTCTACATGAAATTGTGCACATTTTCATATATAAAACTTTATGTAACGGCTAATTTAAAATGGTGCAAACATTACCACAATCGCACGTATGATTTTTTCGGAAGAGTTACCGCGGGGATGTAAAGAAAATGTTATTTTTTTCATAAATTCACCATAAATCGAAATATTGTGCTAGAGACTTCCAATTTGTTGCAAAATTATGGTAAATGATTGAATATTACTAGAATATAAGAGTTTTAGCTTACAATTGCGTTTTTCGACCATTTCGGTAGAGTCAAAGTCGACCGAAGGTTGAAATTTTGGCAATTATCGTTATTTATATGAAAATATCTCAAAATTGATAAAAGCTACAATCATGAGTATTTTATTGTTGTATTCTACATAAAAATGCGCACATTTTCATATATATAATACTTCATGTAACGGCTAATTTACAATGGTACAAAAATTATGTCAAAGTGACGAAATAATTTCCGAGATGTATCACAGATACTTTTTAGTGCGGCAAGAAAGAAATTCGCGCTTGCGCGCCTGCGTAACGATTGTAAACAAAACAACACCTTCATCCGTGAACTCCCAGCATCCCCCAAGGCGCGTGATTCAAAAGTTTTAGGCTGGTAGGCCTATAAGTATTTTTCCGCGAATTTTAAAAAAAACTTTTGTAAGTCGACGTAAAATATGTCCAGTCGGCACATGAGAGACAAAAAATGTCGACGTAAAATACGTCCAGTCGGCAGTAAAGGGTTAAGTGCTCAGGAAGACTCAGGAAGGCTGCAGAAGGAAGTTAGATTATCCTTTTCATGAACACTTGAAAATTAGCCAGGTTTCTTTGTTGTATGTACTAATTACAGATTAAAAAAACCTGAGTCTAGGTAACAAACCAGTGTTGTAGTCTAGATAAGAAAATCAACATTCTATGAATTATTAAGTAACTCCAATGATTAATTTTCTCTGCTTAGAAGATGGGAAAAAATATTTAATATTTTATTGATTTACTTGATAAAATTGCAAAGTTAAAATACTGTACCATGGCCTGAATGTTGGAATCTTATGGCAGTGCTCATGCCATAACAGGGGATATTAGCATAGCAGAAATGGCACAGGCTGCAAAGTTTTTCCTTGCTGATGGAGTCATAATCACTGGAGCATCAACTGGACAAGAAGCTGATCATGAAGAGTTAGAAGGTAAGTTACCGTAAGTACATTATTCGACAAAGCATATAAAAGTTCAAGAAAAAGATTTTATTTAAGCAAAAATATATTTTGTATAATTTGTAGGATTGTTTAGGATAAAGTACAGATAAAGGAATATGCATTTTACTGTTGTTTCATTCTACTAACATGGTAACAGAACCTGTTGTTATCATACAGAATAACATTTTCACTTTTTACATATGTATAGTTAGTAGGCAGTCCCCGGGTTACGACGGGGGTTCCGTTCTTAAGACGCATTACAAGCCGAAAATCGTCATAAGCCGGAACATCATCAAAAATCCTAAGAAAACCTTACTTTTAATGCTTTGGATGCATTCAAAACTATGTAAACTTCATTCTTATTGCATATTTCATCAAAAAGACCTTCAAATATTGATTATTTTGGATTTTTGGTGTCATATTTCTTCTGCCAGATGAGTGTTGTAGACGTCGTAACCCTGGAAATAATTTCTGATGAATATAATTGAAAAGCGCCTTAACCTCGGAACATTGTGAGCAAACCCGTCATAACCTGGGGACTTGCCTGTATTATATTAGTTATTATTTCAGTGATTTCCTGTTTCATTGGTATATTCCCTGTTTAAAGGAAAATTATGGATAATGTCTACTTATGTTGACTTTGAATTTTATGCAAACAATGTCCTGTTTATCAGATGAAAACTACAAGTAATGGCCATTTGAGCATCCTGCATGAAATAAGTTTTCACTGAGTTATGACATCAGTGGTTGTAGGGGTACACTCAGTCTGGAGCCTATTGTGAGATAATACCCCAATGCCCATTTGTAAGATGTTCAGTTCCATAAACAAGATGAAATTTCCTATCAATATCATCCATCAAACCTTTTGTTGTTAAAAAGTTAAATAAATCAGTGTGGGCTTTTGGACTAATAGGGACAACTGATGTCCTCTGTTAGAAAAATAGGTTTTGAAGAGAAGTCTAGAATGCACTCGTGATGTCCTGGGTTCTTAGTAGGTTCTGACATTAGGAAGACCAGAGCATTGATAAACCTTCTGTTGGAGCCATGCAAAGAATAATTCTAACATCAAGGAGATTTGGAGCTATCCATGTTCCTCTTGCTACCTGTGTAGTGGTATAGTCTACCTTCTTTGTAAGCTCTATTCTAAGGCTGTCAGAAAAGAAGTGGTGTCCCATGTGATCTGCAGATTGGAGATACTGAAAAAATCACTTGGAAACAGCAGGTTTTAAAAGTTTGTGGTGTCGTCCATCTTGAGAATAGTGTTGGCAAGGAGGTAAGCATTCACCCATAAGTGGAGAGTGGAGGTATTTGCAGGTTAGACAATCAAACATCAAACCTTGGTCAAGTTAATTGATGGCATCCCCTGCCTGTTAGCCATTGCAAGCATCTCACAGAGAAACCTCACTAAGTCATTTTCTTTAAAGATGGACACAAAAGCTGGTGACATGGAGGAAGTGGTATCCTTGACAGTGTAGAGGCAAAGAAGCTGAACATCTGGAAGGATGAAGAATGTTTATATAGATGCAATGGGGAGCAGATCAGCAATAGCATTGGAAAGAACAATGGCAGCAGTAGTGTGGCAGGAGCAGGAAAGTCAAACAGAGAGAGAGGGACAGTTGTGGAATGGTTATGTGGACTTAGGTCTGTGTAGAGATGATTGAAGCACCATCAGGTGGAGAACAATGGCAACAGAATAAATAGAGAACAGAAGTCTTAAGAACATTAAGAACACAAGAAAAAAATGAAGACAAAGAATCTATTGGTAATGTGCTGTGAAGAGATCATTGTTAAGCAAATTATCTCCTGTTTAACAAATAAGTAAGCAGAATTATTAGTAAAAATTTGAAAAACAAAGTCATGCTCACACACTTACAACTGCAGATAGCACTATTTAGTTGCATAGGGTTCTGTAGACAGGGGAACTTCAGCTCCAGCAGATCCCAAATCAGAGAGCTGTATTGAAACATTGGATCCTGTAGTGAAGTAGTTGGCAAAATAGTAGTCTGACCCTGGCTCTGGTCAGAGGATTGTGATGAGTGTCTATAGAAGGAGCCCCAGACACTTGAATTGCAAGCCCAACCAACCAGATTAATCCCTCTGCCTGATTGAGGTTAGCATGAGTGCACACTGCCTGTCTTATTTGAAACAATTCCAAGTACAGACAGCCCTCGGTTAGCGGCAGGGTTCTGTTCCTGGCCGCCAACGCTGAGCGGTTTTAAAGTCTACGGCCGCAGCACACCTTCTTTCGGAATACTAGACCAGTTAACAGTGGCCTAGACTAGTCAAACGGCGCCATAATCCCACAGTGTCACAATAAGTAAAATTATATTTATGTAGTATAGCACTATAGAATTTACTGTACAGAAGTACTGTGCAGTACATTGTAGTATTATAAATACTGTAAAGTGAAAAAAGCCTAGTTTTAAACCTTTTGGTGTCTAGAGTATGTAAAGATATAATAAGATTATATACAGTGTACAGGTAGCTTTAGAGTTCAAGTTACAATAATCCGATTTTATGAGAGACCAAATTACAATAGCCTAACTTTCTCCCATCTTCTAGTTACATAAGTTCAAAAACAGCAAAAGAGAATGATGAAGTATGGTTTTAATGTTATACTCTTTGTGTAAACGTGTACAGCCATGAACAACCGAACGAGAAACAACTTTTTTTTTTTCTTAGTACAACCGAATTGGATAATAACATCCATTTGGCTTGTATTTCAATCATCATACTATAGTACTCAATAAACATGCTGCCAACATAATCTGTTAAAAAAAAAAAATTAGTTCACAATCACGAGACATATTCAAGTCATATTTCCACTAAAAACACGTCGTATAAGGAAAAATAACCTTGTCTCATATAAGTCAAGTATCTTGATATTCGTTTATGCTAACCAGAAGCAAGAAAATGCGCTCAGAATTGCTATAAATATGGCAAAACAAACTGGTATTTGCCATCAGCTGATTTCCTAACTAAAACATTTTCCACTCTGCGGAATGCCAGCTTAGATCTACGGTAGTATTTTGTAATACAATAATATGAGAATATATACAATATTATTGGATACAGTGAAGTAATGTATAACTTTTTAAAAAGATTTATGGAAAAGATGCATATTTACTTTTTCTTCTGTGCTTATCTTAATTTTCGTCACTATGCCATCTATGTAACAGCAGCATCTCCAGCTCGTACGGTAATACCTCAATTTTTTGCTCATGTAACAAGGCAAAAAATCAACGGAGTTGCACAATTATATTTTGTACTTCTATCCCATGGAAAAACAAACAAATTGAGTGTTGCAAAATTGAATGTATATGCGAGTTTTGTCTTTTAAAATCAATTTATGCAACAATTGTAAATATAATTTGTTAAAATTATATTTACAATTATATAAATTAAGATTTTATTATTCGGGTGCGACCGAACACCCTATTGTCTTCATTATGTGAAGGGCTGTTACAAAGACTTCAAATGGACATGCGTACTGCCACTGTATCATATTTATGTCAAAAATAAAAAAATACCCTGTAATACATTTTTCATACACATTTTAAACATAAAAGCATGAAAACTTATAACAAAAAACTGAAGTTTCATTAACAAAATGAGTTATAATTAGCTCCCAAATTGATAAAATATAACCACGTGAAGTCTTTGTAAATGCATTTTTCAGAACAGCGGTAAACAAGAACAAGCATGAAAAAACATCCTCTCATAGCGTGAAGGGCATTTACAAAAGCTGCCCTAATTTGTATCATATTTATATACAAAAATAAAAAAGGGATTTTGACAATGGAAAAATCTATTTCTGGGGGAAGACCTGTGTCACCTGGTGAAAGGTCCCTATAGCACTCATTTCTAGGTATAAATAAATGCTAAATATACCAGAGAAAAAAGCCATATGGAATGCTAGAGTTACTACCTCCAGCTCGCTCACCCTCATAGGGTGTCGATATAGCACAGAGGCGAGTGGAAACCACTATCACAGATGCTTTGCCAATTAGAAGTCTCCTCTCTCAAAATCCCCCTCTAGAGAGGTGCCGTTACAACGTCTACCTTCCGCTCGCTACTACTACCTCTGCCAGAAACCCTCATTCCTAAAATACGCACCCAAGCTTGGGCCAGCTAAAGGGTGGGATGGGTTCACCGGGCGACACAGGTCTTCCCCCAGAAATAGATTTTTCCTTTGTCAAAATCCCTTTTCTGGGCTCGACCTGTGTCGGCCGGTGAAATAGTAACAGAGAATTGGCCATACAGGCTTGGAAAATAACGTAAACAAAAAATTTTTTATGAAAGGAAAATAAAAATTTTATTAAAATTATTGTTTTAATAACCAAGGTAAGGATAACAAATTACAAATGGTAAAAAGCACCTAATATGACCAAATCCATACTATCATGGGAAAAAGCAACAGGTAATGAACATAAAAACAAATATATAGTGAACTATGTACATGTACAGGAGTGGGTTGATGAGCAATCCAGTCTGGAACAAAAGGCAGAAAGGCAGGGATTACAAGCGAGGCAGGTAGGTGAGAGCGAGTACCAAGATAATTATTAGCAAAATAATAAAATACAGATTTAGAGTTACATAACTAGGCCGTATCAGGGGAGACAATGTTCCCTGCAGCCACTGCCGAATATTTAAGGGCCTCTAGTGTTTTCAGATAGTGGCGTTTAAATACTGTCGGGGATTTCCAACCCGTATATTTTTTAAGATCCTCGAAGTTCAAATGATGAAAATAATTAACTGAGGTAGCCACTCCCCGGATATCATGGACATGAGGGACTGAATCTGGAATGGCTTATTTAATAAAAATAAAGAATTTTTCTGATGCTGATGGCGGAAATCAAGAAATGGCCTTCACCCTTCTCTAATAAAAACAGGACCCGAAGACTTTTTAGAAGTTCTGCCCAGATAAGATTTTAATGTAATAGGACATAATGATGGGTCCTGTGGAAGAGGGACAATCTTCCATGGAGACTACCTGTTTTGTGGGTCTTTATTCTTTGCTAAGAATTTCCGATCTGGAGAGAGCAAAACTTCTCTTGACGGGAGGAAATCAATATGATTTGGTTCTCTAGAGAGAGCCGACAGTTCAGGTATTCTGGCGCTTGAGGCCAGACTCATTAAAAATAATGTTTTCCTGAAAAGGGTTATATATGAGCATGATTCGTTATCAGTATCTGAAGCCAACCTGAGTACATAATTTAAAAACCAGGAGACCGTGTGAGGGCGGTCTACCGGTCTCAGACGAGCACATGCTCTAGGGATAGACGAGAAGTACGAATCTGTTAAATAAATATTAAAGCCAAACTGAAATATCTTCCTCAAGGCAGATTTAGTCGTAGTAATGGTACTAGCAGCTAGGCCTTTTTCGAACAGAGTTCTAAAAATGAAATTGTCAGATTTGTAGTCATCTTCTGGACATCTGATTCTTTTAGGAAGATGGCTAGCTTCCTTACTGCCGAATCATACTGCCTGAGTGTTGATTCTCTTTTGTCTGACTCCACGAACAGGGTGTTTAGTGGGTCAAACTTCATGAAGTCCATAAAGTTAGGGCATTCAAAATTCTTGAGGAAGCTGACACAGTCCGAGTTTGTACTATTTGAGTCAGTTTTGGGTTGGGAATCCGTCTGGGACGGAGTTTCAACTCTAGTAGAAGAGGAAACCAATTTCTCTTTGGCCAGTTGGGTGCTACCAATGCTATCTGTCCTCTGAAAGCTAGGCCCGGGATTTGTTGGGAAATCCAATGGAATGATTTTGTGTCCAAGGACCACTCCGACCCCAGCGGAGTTGTTCTGGACAGTGAGTCCGCGATGACATTCCGTACTCCTGCCAGGTGAGTAGCTGACAGGTGCCAATGATGTTTCATTGCCAACAAAAAAATTGCAATCATCACTTGATTTATTTGGCTCGACTTGGAGCCTCCTCTTTTTATGCAATAAACTATCACTGCGCTGTCCGAGACTAGTCTGATGTGAATGTTCCTGGCCGGAGCTAGTCGTTTCTAGGTCAGAAAAATGGCCATTGCCTCTAGTACGTTGATGTGGAACTGGTGGAATGTTGTCGACCATATTCCTTGAACCTTCTTGTACTGAGAGTAGCCCCCCCATCCGCTCAGAGAGGCGTCTGTGTGGACTATCAGAGACGGCGGGGGAAATTGTACTTGGTACTGATTTGGAAAGACTCCGGACTTCCGTCCATGGGCGGAGTCTTTTCCTTAATATTGGCGGAATCAAGGAGATTTTGTCTCTGAACTTGTTATTGGCTCTTTTCTGCCAAACCTGATTGATATCCTTCAGTCTGGCTTTCAACAGAACATCTGCTATTGAAGCAAACTGAAGTGAACCTAAGATTCTCTCTTGGGTACGACGAGAAGCCCGTTTGTTTTTGAGGAATTGTCTCGTAGCTTTCGCTATCTCTCTGCACTTCTGTGCCGGAAGAGATAGTTTGTGTGTGGTTAGGTCCCATCGAATTCCCAACCATTGAAAGCGAGATGCCAGAATGAGACGGGACTTTTCCTTGTTTATCTGGAAACCCAGGTAGTCTTGGAATTTTATTACTTTGGCTGTTGCCTTGCGACATTCCTTGTCGTTGGTTGCCCAAATGAGCCTGGCGTCTAGGGAAGCTACTAACATCACCCCCTGAGCTCTTAGTTCCTGTACTACTGTCTCTCCTAGTTTGGTGAATATTCTGGGTGCTATGTTGAGCCCGAATGGCATGACTCTGAACGAGTAAGCTTGTTTTCGTAGTTTGAAGCCTAGGTATGGAAAGAAGTTTCTTGCTATCGGTACATGATAGTAAGCGTTTGTAAGATTGATAGAGGTGGTGACGACCCCACGGGGAAGTAAGGTCCACTCCTGCGAGACGGTTAGCATGCGGAACTTGTCACATTGAATGTATGAGTTGAGACAGGACAAGTCCAGAATCACTCTTCGTTTGTCCGAGTCCTTCTTCGGTACACTGAACAAATTGAAATTTCAGGTGACTGACTTTCTTTATTGCCTTCTTTTGAAGAAGGTCTTTGGCATAGTCTAGAGGGTCTGTCGTTGGAGTCTGATGGAAACTGACTGGTGGAGGAAGCCCTTTCTTCCATCTCCACCCCAGACCTTACGATACAATACTGTGGGCCCACGTACTGAAGGTCCAATGGTCCCGGGAGAGGTACAGTCTCCCGCCTACCTGCAGAGACTCATTGACTGGTTGAGGTCTTACTTCCTCTGCCTCCTCTGAAGCCTCTGCCTCTCAAGGAGAGAACTCTAGAGCCAGCTCTCTGCCGGTAAGCACCTCTGGCTCTGCTACCCCTTGCGTGCCTATTATAGCCTTGAAACGCCCCCTGTGTTTCAAAGGAGGCGTTGAAGGCTGGGGAAGTCACAAGGGCAGCCGAACTCGAGGGCTGTTGAGTCGGTTGACTCTGCAGCAGAACAAACTGCTGTTGTGGTTGTGCCTTGGATTTGGGAGACAGGAACTGCCTGTACCACTGCTTGAGGCAGAGAGGTCTGGAAAGACTGATGCTTCCTAGGCCTCTTCCTACTTTTGGTTCGTGGTCCGGGGGTCTCGAACTTCCTTTTAAAGGGAAGTCCCCAGCGGACACGAAGGTTCTGGTTAGCCCTAGCTGCCTCGCTGAGGACGCTGTTAACCACATCCTCAGGAAAGAGGTTGGCCCCCCAGATCGATGCCTTTATGAGCTTGTTAGGCTCATGCCTGATGGAGTCATTAGCAAAGACATGCTTCCTGCAGGCTCGTCTAGCCACTATGAAATCATACAGGTCCAATTGAAAAGCCTGCAGCAGCGACCGACTTCGTCAGGACCCGGAATAGAGGCTCCTCTGCAAAGACAGAAGCTGTCAACTCTGCAGTGATGACTGAGTTAATTGACCTGCTCAGCCTACATCTTGCTTTGAATTCCGCCTTAATCATGGTATCCGGAATTCTAGGCAAACATTCACTGAATTGTGTGGAGGCACACTCTGGGTCGAGTTTGCCCACTGTGAACGTTGCCAGAGCGCCATCCCAACACTCCAGATCTCCGGGAAAGAGCAAAGAGGTACCCTCCGTCTCTTTTAGTTGAGCCATGGGTTTATCCTCCATTCTGGCTTGCAGTGTCAATTCTGCGATCTTTGATGTGCAAGGAGTCAGAACGTTATCCGGCGCTACGAACATGGTATAGCAAGTGAGGCGTCAACTTGGTGTTGACACACTCCCATTCCGTAAGGGTGCAGACCCATGCCAACTGAGCCTGATCTCTAGGGTAGATCACTGTCTCTCTTTCGGGACCTTGTCTACCCTGACCAACACTTCCTCCGCTAGTCTAGCGTAGCCCAGGAAGGGGAATTGTAGGCCCGGCGGGAAGAACTCATAGTCTTCCACGGGTCGGGTTCCGCAACCCTCAATTGTAAGCCTGCCCTCTAAAAATGGAGCATGTAGAGGCAACTGCCATGGGTTGCTATTCTCAAATGGTGGGAGCTTGGATGCGTCCGGCACCGCAAAGGACTGCGGTGTGCTTTCGGAGTGGATAAATCCGGTCACCAATTCCTCCTGGGCTTGTAATCTTTGGGTCAGAGACAGGATGGACTGTCTGGATGTCTCTAGACCCAAGCCGAGTTGAGTGGACATCAATTGAAGTCTCAAGTCCACTACTTCGCTCATCTTCTGCATGAGAAGAGTGGCGAAAGCCTCCTGGTCGAAGCTGGACTCCGTTGGTCTGGCTTTAGAAGACTTAGTTCTTGACCCCTTGGGTGGGGGAGTAGCTTTGGCCGAGGAAGTCGAAGGCTTGGGGGCCAATGACAACCTGGCGGAGCCTGTCAGAGAAGGCTTGGCTGGTCTAACCGCCTTCGGCAGAGACTTTGTCTTCAAGGTTTTCACCTTGGGGACTACATAGCCCGACCTATTCCAAAAGGTCGTGGACTTCCCAGAGAAGCCCTGAAAAGAAGAAAAAGGAGTTACCTCCCTACCTTCCTCCTGGTCCTTGATGGCCATGGGCTCCGTCATGTCATCGCACAAGCCCTCTTGGTCCTCCGTGGGGGCTTGGGTCTCTTGGCGGATCCGCTCTATGATGGGAGCCGCTACCTCCGCCGCTACTGCTGCCGAAACCTTGGCGTTCGGGTAGACGAGGGAGCACATCTCCGACAGCACGTAGGGTTGGCCGGCTCCCATGTTCCTCCCAAACCCCCCTACCCAGGCCTTAAGGGTCGACATAGAGGAGGCCTTGAGCGTCAGATCAACCTGTAAGAGATAATTAAATCAGGTTCCCCAGTGTTGGGGACTTTTCCTCGTTATCTAGTTTGACTATTCACAATCGATATGTGTAGCATAGAATTCAGAGTAACAATGAGGTGAGGATGCTACCTACCAACTCATCTGTTATGTTCTTAACGAGGCCGTTACACACCTTGCAGGCTTCTGGGTGCCAGACCACGCGTCCCTCCAGTTGGATGGCACAGCTGGCATGAGACCGGCAGACCTCATGCCCATACGGCTTATAAAGGATGGCTGGGCACCCCACCTCTTGGCAGCGAACCATCTGTAAGTTGGAAAGATACATGAGTATCATCAAATAATGCCGCCGGAGTTATTTCCGGCGGTATGTGTACACTTAACCTAGTTACTTAACCAGCTAAAGGTAATATCAACTATAATCTTCAACTTACTTGTTTTTAATAAAGCTCTGGATGTCTCTGCCTACTCCGGAATCCATACTTTGGGTATTGCCAAAGCTATAACCGGCGGAGTGGGCCTGATACAAGAAGAACAGGGAAACAAGGGAAGACCTAAGCCTGAGTCAGATCACACCGGAGTAGAGTAGCAATTCCCAACCAATTGGAAGCGCATTCTCTGAGCCCAGTTCCACCCCACTGGAGTGGGCAGCAGCGATAACATAGAAGATGAAAAACAGAGTTGCGGGAAAAACAGTATGTAGAACTCCGGTGTATACTTCCTGGCGCATGTGATGGTAGACCACACTTCGCCGGAATAAACACAGGCCCGGAGACATACCAACAGAAGCTACATAATAAATTTTCTTAATATTAAGCTCTTGAATGTCTCTGCCTACTCCGGAATCCATAATCTCGTTATCACAATAGCTATAACCGCCGGGGTTGGCCTGATACGAGCAGAACAGGGAAAATAGGTAAAACCTAAGCCTGAGTCTGATTGCACCGGAGAAGAGTAGTAGTTCCAAGTCAATTAGAAACGCATCTCTAAGCCTAGCTCCGCCCCCAATGGAGTGGGGAAGCAGCGATAACACTAGAGAAGTACAGAAAACAGAGCGGCGGAACAGCGGTACGTAAATTCCGGCGTGTAGCCTCCTGGCGGGTGTGATGGTAGACCACACCTCGCCAGAAAAAACACAGGCCCAGAGACATACCAACAGAGATTACATAATCTACTAATTCCCCAATCTCCTCCGACTAATCCCCAGAACTGTGCTCTACGCTCTAGCTGTTGTTCATCGGTAGGATTACTTGGGCAGCGAGCTAACAAAGCAGCGCCGGAACGAGTCCGGGACAGGGGGTGGGGGGGGGGGGTGTCTGGAGGAGAGTGGACGAGTCATGATCGCCAGGCCACAGCAACCGATCAGTGAATACCACTTCTCGAGAAGCCGTTAACTAGCCTACTACTAAAGGGGGCAGAAGACGGTAGGCCAACTGACACCCTAAAGGGGGCAATGGCCCAGGCTACACTCAACAAAATTTAATTCATAAAATAATTGATGAGGAATTATTGGAAGCACTGACAAAAAGAAGGGGGGGGGGGGGGGGGGGGGGGGGGGGGGGGGGGGGGGAAGGGGGGGGGGGGGGGGGAGAAACCGCACCGCCCAGCTAAGATCCCAGCCTAACCCTCCGAAATTGGTACAGATCCAGTCAGGTAGGCTAAGATGGCTCCTATAAGGATGTCACGAAGAGGACGCCTAGAACCTAACTCAACCCTCCAAAATCGAATCTACCGATCTGGTCAGGTAAGATAGGCCTAGCCCCTACATAGGTAACAGGAGAGGAACTCTCTAGTCCTGGGCCACCCTCCAAGCAAACATATCTGCCTGGTCGGGTTGGAGGTACAAGGAGCCACTAAGGGTGGTGAGATATACTCAGCCCGCCTAGCCTACCCTCCAAAACCTAGCCTAGGTCTGGTCGGATAGGCTAGGGTAGGACATCGTGAAGAACTTCCAACCTCATCAAATATAGCAATACAAGATATAATCGAAAACTAAACTAGAAATATACATGCATGAGCACCGCGAATGAGTGAGCAATCTTCACCTCTAAAACTAAACTGGCGTACCTAGGCTAGCCTAGTACGCCTAAAACACAATATACTCTCACATAATGTCTTATGAAGCATATCACCCTACGCACGAAAGGGAACCAACGCGCTCCTGAGGGACTGATGATAACAAAAAAGGCCCTACAATAGGCTAATAACGTAAGGATCAAACCCCAATAAACAAAGCTCTCGGTATACGTCAGGAGCGAGACGGGCCCTATAATTGGCTAATAACATGAGGATCTAACCGTAAAAAACAAGGCTCTCGGTATTTGTCAGGGGCGAGAATGACGATAAAGAATACGAAAACAGTAGCCTATACAGTGAAGTGCTAAACGGTGAATAAAATTACACAGCGAGATAAAATTCTGATATAATTGCGCCCGCCGCCAACCATGCATCCAAAATGGCGGATTCGTAAGAGCGTCATACCGGCTCCCATGAACAAGAGTATTAAAATAAGGGCCAAATATGGATGCATCGTTGCCCCGTCTTCAAAAACAATAAATGGAATACTCAACTTAGATGAAAAAGCTTCTTGGTCAAGGGAAGACATGATGCTTCGCAAAACACTTCCTGGAGACAGCGAAAATGGCGCGTGCAGACACAAAGAGTGCTATTTCAGGAATGAGGGTTTCTGGCAGAGGTAGTAGTAGCGAGCGAAAGGTAGACGTTGTAACTGCACCTCTCTAGAGGGGGATTTTGAGAGAGGAGACTTCTAATTGGCAAAGCATCTGTGATAGTGGTTCCCACTCGCCCCTGTGCTATACTGACACCCTATGAGGGTGAGCAAGCTGGAGTTAGTAACTCTAGCATTTCATATGGCTTTTTTCTCTGGTATATTTAGCATTTATTTATACCTAGAAATGAGTGCTATAGGGACATTTCACCGGCCGACACAGGTCGAGCCCAGAAATACCCTGTAGTACGTAATATATTTTCAGACACATTTTAAACATAAAAGCATGAACATTTATAAAATCATCACATTCATCGCTAGATTTGCACTTTTTTTAACTTTATGTTTTCGGAAGAGCGGCAGGCAGCGGCTTACAAGAACGAAGATGTAAAAACATCCTCTTTGATAACTGGAAGGCAGTTTTAAAAATACCCTATACACAATGCATTTTCATACACATTTTAAACATAAAAGCATGAACTTTTATAAATCGACACATCCATAGCTAAATTTGCACTTATTTAACTATATTTTCGGCATAGAACAGCGTCAGGGGCATATAGTTTACCTTAATACCTATGTAATAACTTTCAATAAAAATTTTTAATATCATTTGCATAACCTTTATGGTCTGAACAGTATTTCTACAAATGTATGTACTCGTTTGACATAACGGTGCTGTTAACCGAAAATTGTGCCGTAAAAATACCGTGAAATACCTTATTTTTTTAATGAGTATTTTCGACGACAACTGTAAAACCAATTCGCCACTAAGCGATTGCGCCGTTAACTGCGGGCGCCTGTAGTGCACTGACAGTGTCAACATCTGACAGTGTATGCTTCAAAACAGGCTTTTGCAGAGAAAGCTGCGAGCCATGAACTACCAAAATTGCCAGCAGTCCCAGGAATTGTGAACTTGCAGACTCTTCCTTTCATGCTTCTGAAGGAACACTGATAGGAACAATGGGAACAGAGTTAGAGTAAGAGAAAACTTGTGCAACTGAGATAGGTTGCATGCACACTTGTGCACTGATTCACCTGCAGTGCCCACAGCCTCCTGACCCTACTTACAGGTGCTGTCATTCGTCAGTAGAGTGACATCTCTGAGAAGGCAGCCTTCTAGATCTTATTCATTTGCTTACTGTGATCCTGAGATGGATAAAACAAGCAGGAAGGTAAGGAGGAGGGAGATGATGAAGAGAAAAAAAGCTGAAGCACCAGAATAGCTAGAGCAGTAACAGCAGAAACATCAGTGGTAAGTATGCAGACAGTCTTGTCATGAGAGACTAGAGCTAAGGGATCGAGTCCATTGAGACTAGTGTAGAGACTAGAGCTAAGGGATTGAGTCATGGTGTAGAGACTAGAGCTAAGGGATTGAGTCATTGAGACTGGTGTAGATAAAGAACCCTTGGCCAAAGCTAATTATTTTAGGGAGGTTTACAGGGAAGGATCCACCAGGATCCCAGAAGTAGTCCACAATGCCTTCAGCAGCTCCTTCATGACCTGGGGACTTTCATAGTCAGCAGGACAGAGGAAGAAGTGAGGACTGAAGCAGGAACAGTGAGGTTAGCAAGAACAGTTCCAGTGGGTCACAGTTTGGTCCAAAAGCACCAAGGAAGGGGAGAGCAGGTGGGCACTGTTCCAGTTTTTTGTAGGAGCAAGGTGCAAAGTAGGAACAGAATTGGGAAGAAGAGTTGGAAA
Organism: Macrobrachium nipponense; assembly: GCF_015104395.2. Lineage (NCBI taxonomy): Eukaryota > Metazoa > Arthropoda > Malacostraca > Decapoda > Palaemonidae > Macrobrachium > Macrobrachium nipponense. The sequence goes on from NC_087205.1 coordinate 71,237,734, forward strand.
TGGTGGTGTTACCCTTCACTCACCAATAGGACCCTCTTTGACTTCATCCTCAACTTATACTTATTTTACTGGGCAGTCAAACATAAGAGAAACTTGGTGCATACGCTTGGCCTCTGCAGGCGATACAAAAGAATGATGATCAATAGTTACAGACAAGACAAATCTAACACACCCAATCACACCCAAGTTTCTATGCAGCTCATTCTTTCCAAAAGAAGTATTGCTAGGTACCATCATGTTAACCACCATTGGGTGCAAAATCATAAACAAACTGATCAAAGTCATCAGCCATTCAGTCAAGGTCCTAAAGGCTGTCTTAGGGCAAGAGCCTGTGCCAGCATGAGGCTGGCATGATCTAAAACAAAAAGTCAAGGAATTACTTATAAGAGCTTTAACAATAGCCATGAATAGCAAGCAACATCTGAATGGTAAGCAGCAAAAGAAAAGGTGGACGCTGTTAATGAGTGAGTGGTTGGTTACCAACATTCATTTAAGGTATACAACCATTTAAGGTGATGTTTTGTGTTCTCATAGGAGTAAATGAAAATTAACAACAACTCATCGGTGTGTGAAAACAGCAAGGGTACTTACAGGAGAGCCTTGCTTATTTGCGGATGATGTGTTCCAGAACCCCCTCTCACCCCAGGCAAATAGTTGAAATCCATGAATGCTTGTTACCCCACCCCTCTAAAAGGGATTTTGACGAAGGAAAAATCTATTTCTGGGCAAGGGCCCGTGTCGCCCAGTGAAATGTCCTTTTAGCACACATTTCTAAGGTAAATATAACTAACATTACCAGAGAAAAAACTAAAATGGAATGTCGGAGTATTCTGACTCGCTTACCTTATACGAAAAGGTATCGGTATGGTTTCTGGGGTGAGTGAAACCACTACCATGGGTCTCTTACCATTTAGATCCATCCTTCTACAAAATCCCCCTACCTGAGAGGGTCAATACAAGGCCCGCACCCAGCTACTACTACTACTAGCGCTCCCGACGCCATCACGAGCGCCTCTAGCGGTCATCCTTGGAGTTAGACTGTCAAGCTTGGGTCCAAGGGTGGGTGTAAGGAAGGGTGGGATTTCACTGGGCGACACGGGTCCTTGCCCAGAAATAGATTTTTCCTTCATCAAAATCCCTTTTCTGGGCTCAGCCAGTGTCGCTTCATGAAATAGTACCAGAGTAATGGCCACAAGCTTGAAAGAGGATATAATATGAGTAAGGGAAAAATAAAAAAACAATTGATATAAAAGTACTATAATCTAAAAACTTATAACTACAAAGATTATAATACGTAGTTAAATTTATGTATGATAACTTATAATAACCTTAAAACTAGACACAATATAACAGATTATTTACAGGTGTGAGTAATCCTAGCAAAAAATAAGGAAAACATCACAAAAGTGCCCTTTTTTGGCAGCTAAGGCTTTAAAAAGGGGTACATGGTGGCGGGATTGCAGGAAGGATGTCAGTGAGGCAGGTAGAAAGGAGATCTGGATCTAATTAACTAAACTACTTAGGCAGTGTCAGGGGAAACTGTGTTTCCCGCTGCCACTGTTGGAAATTTAAGAGCTTCTAAGGATTTAAGGTGGTGACGTTTGAATACTGTCGGTGATTTCCAGCCTGTATACTTTTTCAGATCATCAAAATTCATATGTTGAAAGTAGTTGATTGAGGTAGCTACTGCCCTAATGTCGTGGACCTTGGGGAACGAGTTTGGGTTGGCTTGTTTAATAAAGCATAAAATTTGTTGTCTAATACCCTTTAAGGAAATGGTGCCACCCTTTTCCCTCATAAACAAAGGGCCAGAGGATCTCATGGCTGTCCTGGAAAGATATGCTCGTAAGGCAGTAACTGGACATAAGGAGGGGTCCTGAGGAAGAGGGAGGATCTTCCAAGGGGCCCATCTCATTGAAGGGTCCTCGTTTTTGGCCAAAAATTGACGATCTGGAGAGAGAAGAGCTTCTCCTGATGGTAGAAATTCTATATGACCTGAGTCTCTAGATAGAGCCGACAGTTCAGATACCCTGGCTCCTGAGGCCAGACTTTAAAGAAATAATGTTTTCCTCAGGAGGGGTAAGAAATCACATGAGTTGTTATCAGTATCTGAGGCCAGTTTGAGAACATCATTCAAGAACCATGACACTGAGCTAGGCCTCTCTGCTGGTCTGAGCCTAGCATAAGCTCTAGGAATAGATGAAAAATAGGAGTCTGTTAGATCTATTTTAAAACCATACTGGAATATTTTCTTTAGAGCTGATTTAGTGGTAGTAATAGTACTGGCTGCTAAACCTTTTTCAAATAAGGATCTGAAGAAGGAAATAGTCAGGTTGGTAGTCCATGGTTTGAGATTCGGTTCCCCTCAGAAATTTGGCTAGTTTCTTAACGGCTGCGTCATACTGCCGAAGGGTTGATTCTCTTTTATCCGATTCTAGGAATAGGATGTTTTGAGGATCGATATCTGCATCCCTATTAGCCGCAAACTTCATGAAGTCCATAAAGTTAAGGTTTTGAGAATTCCTGAGGAAGCGAACACAGTCTTCATTTGCACTACTTGAGACAGCCTGGGATTGGGAATCCATTGAGGTCGGAGACCCAATTCCAGCAGGAGTGGGAACCAGTTGCTCTTGGGCCAATTGGGGGCTACTAGGGCAACTTGTCCCTTGAAAGTCCTGAGTTTGCTCAAAACTTTCAGTAGAAAATTCACTGGAGGAAAGATGTATACTTTCTTCCACTGATTCCAGTCTATGGCCATGGCGTCCGTGGCATAAGCCAGAGGGTCCAGGTTGGGGGCCACATAGCAGGGAAGCTTGTGGTTCGACTCTGTGGCGAAAAGATCCACCTGGAGCCCTGGAACTTGTTGGCAGATCCACAGGAATGAACGCCTGTCCAGAGACCACTCCGACTCTAGAGGGACTGAGTGAGACAAGGCATCTGCTATCACGTTCTTCACCCCCGCTAGGTGAGTGGAGGACAGGTGCCATTTGTACTTGGCTGCCAGAGAAAATATGGCTATCATGACATGGTTCACATGGCTTGACTTGGAGCCGCCTCTGTTGATGCAGTGCACTACTACTGCGCTGTCTAATACCAGCTTGATGTGAGATCCCTTGGCTGGCAGAAGTCTTTTCAGAGTGAGGAATACCGCCATAGCTTCCAGCACATTGATGTGAAGCTGGCGGAATTGAAGGGACCAAGTTCCTTGTACTTTTTTGTACCGAGAGTACCCTCCCCAGCCGCTTAGTGAAGCATCCGTGTGGATAACTAATGCCGGAGGAGGGAACTGTAGAGGAATTGACTTTGATAATTTTGTACATGAACTTTAATGTCAGATATATACTTAGCTTTAGACTCCGTCGTTCCCGACAGAAATTCAAATTTCGTGGCACACGCTACAGGTAGGTCAGGTGATCTACCGCCCTGCCGCTGGGTGGCAGGACTAGGAACCATTCCCGTTTTCTAATCAGATTTTCTCTGTCGCCGGTTCCGACAACTCCTGTTGTTGGTTCCTCCTGATGGATTTCGTTTTTCGCTTGCCGTGGATCTTTTCGCCATCTTTTGGCGACGTCTTTGGCTTGGCATACGCTTTATTATCTTTTTTTTAGTTTTTTCTTTTTTTTTTGCGTCAGTCGCTAGTACTGTCGTTAGTTTATATGACTGAATGTATATCGTTAGACTACCGAACGAGTGGTTCGGTAGATCCTCACACTGTAGATTTGATTTTTGTTTTTCATGAAACTACAGCTCTTTTGTATCAGTCAATTATCGTTCTGTCTACATTTACTGATTGACAGTCATTATTACGAAACTTTCGTAATAATGACTATATGCGTTTGCTGTATGCAGTGAATTTGCTGTATTACAGTGGATGTTATACATTTACTGAATGTCTGTCATTATTATGAAACTTTCGTTTTGTTGTAATTCATTAGAGAACCTTCATTGCTGAAGTTTCATTAGGAAAGCTTGAGTAGGTCTCGTTCTAACGAGCCAGTTAGTGAGACTATAGCACCTTTCCAGGACACAGAACCTGCAGATTCGTCTAAATGGAATTAGCGGATTTGAAGGATGCCCTCAAAAGATGGAGCTCAAAATGCGAGCTTTTGAAGGTAAGCGCAGTACAGTGGATAGTGATTTCAGTGTCCCCAGTGTTGTGGAATGGGCGTCTGACCGGCTCCGTAGCGCTTCCAGGCCTAGACCTCTTCCAAACTCACAGACCCAGTGGAGGAGGAAAGTCGACAGCCGCAGGAAGGTTAGGGAGAACCCCCCCCGGTCAGGCGTCCCTTCGGCAGGATCTGTGTCGTCCCAGACTGCCAGGGATCGCCGTTGCAAAGGCATCCTGAGAGAGTGCTTCTCGTCATCTGATTCCGCTTCGTCCAAGCGCGGCTGGAGCTCGGCCGAGCAGTCGCGGCCTATGAAGAGGAGTTGGAAAGCACCCTCCTTGGATTCTAGCCCTGAACGCTTCCCCGAAGGTTCGCCTGTGGATAGGAAGAGAGCCAGAGAGCCCTGTTTTTGCCAGCTTTCGGCTGGGAGTCCCCTTCGTCCTCCAGACCTCCTTCCCTTTCGTCTGAAAAGGAGCAGGAAGATTCTACGACGAAGATTCTCCGTAACATGCAGGAGCATATCTCGTCTCTGGTAGGAGTACTTGCGAAGGATCCTCCTCACAGGAAGGACACTTTTCTTCCAAAGTTAAGAGATCCTCTTGTCCCCTGGATGTTCCATGCTCCAAGCTCCTCTCCACAGCTCCTTGTTCTCAGAGGAGTTCCTTCGATCCTCCCGCTTCTCGCTCGCCTCCCCGGAAACACGAGGCTCGGGAAGACTTAGCGACCGAGCCCTCGTCTCCTTTCGATCACGAAGCGCCAGCCAGGTACGAAGCTCAAGCGAGGCGCGAGTCGCCAACCAAGCGCCAGTCTCCAGCCAAGCGCGAGTCGCCTACGAGAAGCGAGCCAGCCAAGCGCGAACGGCACTGCAGGCGCGAGTCGCGAGCCTCCAGCCAGGCGCGAGCCGCTTTCCAGCCGCGAAGCGCCAATCAGGCTCGAGGCTTCATCCAGGCGCGAGCCGCTTGCCAGACACAAAGCGCCAGCCAGGCGCGAGTCGACAACAGACTGAAGATCATCGTATTTCGACCGCTCTTCCTCGTACAGAAGCCCCTCTCCCTATGAGCGAGAACCTGCCTCTACAATCAGGCTCTCCTCTCCTTGCAGGCTCTTGTACGCCTACCAAGCGCTCTTCTCAGCAGTTGCCTTACTTCCTGGTAGGCGCCCTTATTCGGAACCTGGCGTAAGCCAGTCATTGAGGAAGGATCCTGCCCCTCCCTCGAGTTCTGTGGGAATCTAGACGACCTCCACTGCTGATCTTCTGACGAATTCGGTAGGGTTTCGCCGAATGCTTTAGCTTCTGAGGAATTTCGGGCATTCACAGTGTTCGAGTTTCTTACAATCTCTTAACACTTAAGCAAAACCATGGTCCTCAGTGAGCTAAAACGAGAATTCCCAATGTTTTTTACGATGTTCGGGAACCTCGCTAATGCTCGATATGTTCTGTCCTGTAAGTGGGCTGGCCCCCATTGGGGGGGGGGGGGGGACAAGAAATCATAAAGGTTTCTGGTCATGTAAGTGGGTAAGCACCCCCATTGACAAGGATACCAAAAAAAGGCTTTGTTCCATGTAAAGTGGGTTAGTCCCCATTGACAAAGATCCTAACAAGGTTCTGTCGCGTAAGCGGATAAGCCCCCATTGACAGATTCCACAAGAACTCTCAGTGCATAGGTCAATACCTCGCGAGGAGGCTCTTGAGGCAAAGCAGACTCATGGACAGTATTCCACAAGACAACTCTCAGTCATAGGTCAATACCTCGCCGAGGCTCTTGAGGCAAAGCAGACTCATGGACAGTATTCATGAAGTCTTCTGCCTAATAAGATAAGAAGCTTGAACTGTTGCCTTCGGGTCTCGGTTCACATTGAAATTTTTTCCTTCGGGAAAAACTTCTTCTTTATCTTGACTAGAGAATGAAGACGGTAGATCTCCAATCCTTACTCTCTCTCTTTGTAGGGAAAAGAATGTAGGATGGAAGTCGTTGTACAAAAACCTGCTATTATACTATGTATATTACCCTCACGACATGTTCTGTTAAGCAGTTGATTTGTCCGAGGTGCAGACGCACATATAGTTAGCTCTATTGATGCCGACTGAGACGACGAGTATCCTAATTGAACTGCAAACCTCTCAGGAGTTTCCAGTTTCGATTTCTGATACTGATGGTGTTGTCACGACAACACCAACTCAACTTTTGTATTTACCGAAATCCGTTTCTCTTAAATATAATTGCCCGAGCGTATTTTTCTGCTCGATGGTTCTAGCAGAACCCATTCCTTTGTAGAATGGAATAGCTGGCAACTCAGGATGAAGAGGCGGCGAGAGCTAACGTTGTATGAGACTGTTGTCTTTGCCATAGCAGCTCAGTACCAGCTGACCCTCAGCGATACGCTGTTACTTCTCTCTCTCCTGCAATGATGTACTGCCGATTAACGGGGATTCTTGCATGCATGAATGACCATCTTCTGCTATGTCGCTCGGTTTCATCACCTTCGACATTGCTAATTTTTTTTCACAGAGATATTTACTGGACTCTTTCTTTTTCTGTTTACCGCCCTGTAACGGAAGTCCGTAACAGTCCACCGCTGCTTCGCACTAAGTTATGAGGAATGTTTTCTTCAGACATCAGAGTTTGTCTGCAGAAAATTTCTCGTATTCCTAGGTGTGCAAGTTCTTTGTTCACCCCGAATTAACAGATGTATCGGAAGACATCGCCTGTTCCCCGGACTGACAGTTCTGCTTTCTATATTCAGCCCATGAAAAGCAGTTCTGCAGGCAGTACTTCCTGGAGTTTTTCTTTGCTGAAAAACGATCCACTTTCATAGCTAACGACTTATCATCGGACAGCATCGATTTAGAGGTTAGTTTTTTCAGTCCTTGGTAAGCATGGGTTCAGAATCTTGAGAATCTTTCTCTCGATTCGACTGTGAAGAAGTAAGTTGCTTCTCTGTCCTCCTTCATCTTCTACAGCATATAGTGTTGTTTCTCCTTAACTGAGATTCAACTACTATGAGAAGGTTTTGCCTTCAGGAACCTCGGTCTCTTGAAGGCGTTTGACTTTCTCCTGTGGGGCTCATGCCTTAACAGAATCGTCACCTTCTCCGTCCGACATCGGTGACAAACAGATTATAGTCTTTCGGCTTAACCCTTCAAATACGATGGTCAAGTGACTTGCTCGGATATGAGAATCTTCGTCTCTTCTGGAGCAACTTTCCTCGATACTGTACGCAGTCAGTCGGCAGCTGAGAGCGCCCGAGTCAGTTACACGATACAGTGTAGGCCTAGTGTTGTTCTCTGACACGTCAGAGTAGCGAGGGGAAGCAGCACTAGGGACGTATGAAGTGTCAGGCATCTGGAAGGGGGACCAGGTTAACTGATACTTCAACGTTTTTCAACTGTATGCAATCTTTCTGGCTCTTAAGTGGTTTCAGTATGAAGTCAGAGACACGGTGGTCCAAGTCAATTCGGACAACACCACGGCTCTGACATCCTTCAGAAACAAGGAGGACACATTCCTTCTCCCTTTAGGAGGTAACAAGAACCCTTCTTTTGGACGGAGGAGAGAGGGATCGCGCTCCTTACCAGATTTATTCAGGGAGAGAGAGGAATGTGAGGGCGGACCTGTTGAGCAAGAGGAACCAAGTCCTTCCTTTGAAGTGGACCCTCAATCTTGATGTGTGCCTAAGCCTATGGGCCCTGTGAGGCAGGCCACATGTAGACCTGTGCACCGCGTATCAGAACAGGAGACTGGACAACTTTTGCTCTGCATTTGATTACCCGAGAGCAATAGCATTCGCGCTCTCCTACTGGACTGGTCAGGCATCGAGGCGTAGGTCTTTCCCCCCACTCGAACTGGTGGGGGAATTGATGAAAAAGCTCCTGTCCTCTACAGGGACGACTCTAACCCTTATCGTTCCCTTTTGGCCTGCTCAAGAATGGTTCTCAGAGGTTCTGGAATGGATAATGGACTTCCCCAGATCCCTTCCACTAAGGAGAGATCGGCTCAGACTACCCCACTTCGAGAGCTTTCTCAAATCCTCCCCGCTCTCTGCCTGACTGCCTTTTCAACTTCGAAAGACTCGTCAGAGCGATAGGATTTTCGCGAAAGGCTCAACATTACGGGTGTACCAGTTGAAGTGGGAAGTCTTTCGACGATGTTGCAGGTCGAAGAAGCTGAGGAAGGATCTTCATGATCTCATCCGGTCCTTAGAGACCTCCAAGAGAAGTCCTCACTTTCACCTAGTTGGAATCTGGACATGGTTCTCAAATTCCTCACATCCAACAAGTTCGAGCCTCCCCATTAGGCTTCTTTTAGAGACCTGATGAGGGAAGGTATTTTTCTCTTGGCCCTCGCAACTGCTAAGAGGACAAGTGAACTTCATGCCTTGCACACATGTGTCGGATTTAAAGGAGACTCGGCAATATGTTCTTTTTAGCCATGATTCCTGGCAAAGAACAAAAACCCCTCAAACCCTGGCCTAGAAGCCTTGAGGTTAAGGGGGCCGGCCGGCTAATGCCGTTTTTTAACGACAGGACTTTGACATTCATACCACTTAATAAGGTGACTTGGGACATCGCCAAACCGCATATGATTTTCGCCTCTGACCTTCGGTTTTGTGATGCCAGGGCAATTTATCCCGAAAATAACCATTTTTCAAATTCTATCTCCTCCCTTGATATTTAATATTAAGACCTGGGATTACTACCATATACAGGCAGTCCCCCCGGGTTACGACGGGGGTTTCGTTCTTAAGACGCGTCGTAACCCGAAAATCGTCGTAAGCCGGAACTACGTTGGAAAAATGTCTTAAACTAATTAAAAGTTATAAAAACCTTACTTGTAATCCTTTGGTTACACTACATGTTGTTTCCTGTAGTTTTATGTACAACCTGGAGTTATTTTCATAAAAAAATGCTGGTTCTTGAAGGTAAAAACTATTGTAATCCTTTGGTGACACTACATTCTTGAAGTTTTATGTACAACCTGGAGTGATTTTGCCAAATCTTGAGGGCTACAAGAACAGTTGATTACTATTTACGTATCATATAGACTAATTAAAGTAAACGTATCTTTAAATAGGCTTATATTATTAGTATCAACAAAACATTTACTGGCATGAGTCAGAGGCTGTTTAATGAAACGAACACTTCTCTGTCCTATCTGTTCAGAAAGTAAACGTTACGTCAATCCCCAAGACCATTGGCAAATGATCTCATTTGCCAAGACGCCTCTCTCTCTCTCTCTCTCTCTCTCTCTCTCTCTCTCTCTCTCTCTCTCTCTCTCTCTCTCTCTGATCAAATTACTGGATAATGTCTCTCTGTGGATACTTGGAATTTGCATTGTAATCTAACAGAAACTTAATTTTGTTATTATTACTGGAAACAAGCAATGATTTTTTCATTATTTGCGCTTTTGGACTGTTATAAACTTTGCGCATCGCAAGCTAGTATTCATTCGCTCGGAAACTAGTTCCGCATATGAGGCGTCACTAAAAAAATTCGAAAAATACGACATGAAAAGTGTCGAAAATCATCATAACCTCAAAATTTTGTTGTAATCTAACTAGAAACTTATTTTTATTAATATACTGTGCTAAACTATAAAAGGGATTTTGACGTAGGAAAAATCTATTTCTGGGTGATTGGCTCGTTGCTCGCCCCTATGAAAGTATCCTTAATATCATTATTTCTAGTAATTAATCTAAAATTACCAGAGAAAAAACAAAATTAAGAAAATGTCAGTAAAACTGACTTGCGCCACTCTATAAAAGAAGTGTCGGTATGAGAATATAGGCGAGTGGGATCACTACCACGAGTCATTCACCATTTAGACCTTCCAACATAAAATCCCCACCAGAGAGAGCTGATACTAAAGGGTGATGCGGCTGCTACTGACTACTACTACCAGACGCCACGGACAGCAGCGCCCCGAGCGGTCATCCTTAATCTATGAACATCTTGTCCTGCAGGGTGGGTAAAAGAAAACAGGGTGGGTTTCATAGGGCGACACGAGTCCAATCACCCAGAAATAGATTTTTCCTACGTCAAAATCCCTTTTCTGGGCTCAGCTCGTGTCGGCCTATGAAAATGTACCAGAGAAACAGACAAGATGGGAATAAGGACAACGAAACACCCAATAGTAAAAAGGGATATATAATATAAGTGAATCAGGGACATTACAGAATACAAAACAAAGTACTTAAAGCTAACTTATCCTAATACAATGGTATGATAAAGAAAGCAATCAATATAAAAGTACTTTAAAAATTAAAAAACTTAAATATTAGACATAGTAACACATAATAATGTAATGGCAAATAATAAAGAATGATCACTTAATTAAGATATTTACAAAATATACAAAACACATTGTGTTCTACCCTAGCATAAAAATAAGGGTAGAAACACTGAAGTACATTATATGTACATAACGTGGATGTCCCTAGCAAAAAAAAATAAGGGACAATCCACCAATATGATTCTAGCGGCTAAGGCTAGAGTATTCCGAGTAGCATGGCAATAGGGTGAGGCATGTTGGACGAGGTAGGTAGAAAGGAGACCTGGATCTATACTACAAACTACTATGCAGTATCAGGAGAAACAATGTTTCCCGCTGCTACTGCAGAAAATTTTAAAGATTCAAGGACTTTAGATAATGACGTTTAAAGACTGTCGGTGATTTCCATCCAGTATACTTTTTAAGATCCTCAAAGTTCATATGTTGAAAGTAATTAATTGAGGTGGCTACTCCTCTGATGTCATGTGCTTTTGGAAATGAATCATGATTGGCTTGTTTAATGAAGTAAAGGATCTGTTGTCTGATTCCTTTTACTGATAAAGTGCCACCTTTTTCTCTCATAAAGAGAGAACCTGAGGATCTTGAGGATGTACGAGATAGAAAGGCTCTTAAAGTTGATACTGGGCAGAGAGAAGGATCTTGCGGAAGTGGGATGACTTTCCAAGGAGCCCACCTTGCAAGGGGATCCTCATTTTAGACTAAAAAGCTACGATCCGGTGAAAGTAGAACTTCTCCTGAGGGAGGAATTCCCACATGACCCCGCCCAGCCCTCTGGATAAGAGCTGACAGTTCTGAAATTCTGGCTCCTGAAGCCAGGCTTAATAAAAACTACGTCTTTCTAAGAAGCATTATGAATGTGCAAGACGAGTTGTCAGTATCTGAGGCTAGTTTGAGGACATCATTTAAGAACCATGAAACTGCAGTAGGCCTTTGAGAGGGTCTAAGTCTAGCACAGGCTTTGGGAATAGATGTAAAGTAAGAATCTGTTAGGTCTATCTGGAAACCCAACTGAAAGATTTTCTTCAAAGCCGATTTATGAGTAGTAATAGTGCTAGCTGCTAAGCCTTTTTCAAACAAGGATCTGAAAAAGGATATAGATATAGCTAAGTTAACTGTCATGGTTGTGGTGTTCGATTCTTTCAGGGAGGATGCTAATTTTTTAACAGCTGAGTCATATTGTCTAATAGTTGACTCTCTTTTATCTGATTCTAGGAAGAGGATGTTTTGTGGATCAATTTTAGCATCTTTGTTAGCCGCAAACTTTATGAAGTCCATAAAGTTAGGGTCTGGAGAATTCCTGAGGAAGCGAACACAGTCCTCATTTGTACTGTTTGTGACAGCTTGGGATTGGGAATCCGTTGAGGTCGGAGACCCAATTCCAGAAGCAGAGGATACCAGTTGCTTTTTGGCCAGTCTGGAGCAATCAGTGCTACTAGTCCCTTGAAAGTCCTCAGCTTGCTCAAGACCTTCAAAAGAAGATTCACTGGCAGAAAAACATAGATTTTCCTCCACTGATTCCAATCTAACGACAGGGCGGGTCGTGGCATAAGCCAGAGGGTCCAGGTTGGGGGCCACATAGCAAGGGAGCTTGTGGTTCGCTTGTGAGGCGAAGAGATCCACTTGGAGACCTGGGACTCTCCGGCATATCCACTGGAATGACCCGTCGTCTAGAAACCATTCTGATTCCAGAGGGACTGACCGGGACAAAGCGTCTGCTATCACATTTCTTACCCCCGCCAGGTGAGTGGCGGACAGATGCCATCTGTGTTTGTCTGCTAGTGCAAAGATGGCTATCATGACATGATTCACGTGTTTGGATTTGGACCCTCCTCTGTTGATGCAATGTACTACCACTGCACTGTCCAAAACCAGTCTTAGATGAGACTTCTTCGGGGGAAGGAGCCTCTTCAGGGTAAGAAATACTGCCATTGCTTCCAGGACGTTTATGTGAAGCTGGCGGAACTGAACTGACCAAGTCCCCTGAACTTGTTTGAATTGAGAATATCCCCCCCATCCGGACAGGGAGGCATCCGTGTGAATGGTTAACACTGGAAGGGGATATTGAAGGGGTACTAATTTGGCAAGGTTCTTCACTTTTGTCCATGGACGGAGCTGATTGCGAAGGATCTGTGGGATTACTGACAACTTGTCTCGAGATTTGGTGTTTGCTCTCGATCGCCAAACTCGATTTATATCTTTCAGCCTTGCTTTCAGGAGAATGTCTGTCACTGAGGCAAACTGGAGAGAACCTAGGATTCTTTCCTGGTTTCTCCTTGATGTTTGTTTGCATTTGAGAAATTGTTTCACAGACTTGGCTATTTCTTTTCTTTTGACCACCGGAATTGACAGATTGTGGGAAGACAAATCCCATTGGATTCCTAGCCACTGAAAACGAGACTCCGGAGTGAGCCTGGATTTCGTTTTGTTTATCTGGAACCCCAGATGTTCCAGAAATTGAACTACCTTCTTTGTGGCTTTGAGACATTCCTCGACCGTTGGTGCCCAGATCAACCAATCGTCGAGGTATGCTGCTACCATTATCCCTTGAGTTCTCAACTGCTGAACTACCACTTCTGCTACTTTCGTGAATACCCTGGGGGCTACATTCAGACCGAAGGGCATCACTTTGAATGAGAACGTCTGATTTCCTAGTTTGAAGCCTAGGAATGGACGGAAGTGTCTGGCTATAGGGATATGATAGTATGCGTCTGTAAGATCGATGGAGGTTTGTACGGGCCCCACGGGGAAGTAAGGTCCGTACCTGCGAGATGGTGAGCATTTTGAATTTGTCGCAACGAATGAAATAGTTTAGCTTTGGACACGTCTAAGATTACCCTTCTTTTTGTTGAGCCTTTCTTTGGCATGCTGAATAAGCGACCTTGAAATTTTAGATGCTTGACTCTCGCAATAGCTCCTTTCTGAAGGAGTTCCTCCGCATATCTGTCAATTCCTTTGATGGTTCCTGATAGAATGATTTGATTGGAGGAGGATCTTTGATCCAACTCCAACCCAATCCTTTGGACACGATGCTCTGTGCCCATTTGCTGAACCCCCACCTGTGACGGAAGAGGAACAGCCTCCCTCCTACCTGGGGAGCCTCACTGTTGTTGGGCGGGTTGACCTCCGCGCCCTCCTCTGAATTGTCTACCTCTTGCAGCTCTTCCTGTGCCACGCTGGCGAAAGTGGCCCCTCGCCCTGCTACCCCTAGAGAACCTATTAAAGGCTGGGTAGGCCTGGCTTTCGTACATAGAATTGAAGGCCGGCGAGACTGCGTAAGAGGTTGAAGGTTGACTCTGAGGAGACAACAGGAGGATGGGTTGCGTCTGCTTTGAAGTAGACGGCTGTCCCTGTTGTGTAACTGGGACGGCCTGAACAAATTGCTGTTGCTGCTGTTGCTTCTGGTAAGGCTGGAACCTTCTTCCTGTCTTCTTTAGCTTCTTACCAGCAGCAGGGGCGGTCTCTTGTTTCCTCTTGGAAGAGATGCCCCATCTAGCTCTAAGGCTCTGGTTGAGCCTAGCAGCCTCGTGGTGCACCTCGTTCACAGAGGACTCTGGGAAGAGGTCCGCACCCCACATGCTGGAAGCTAGGAGTCTATTAGGCTCATGCCTGATAGTTGCCTCCTGCAAGACATGCTTTCGGCAGTTCCTTCTAGCTAGGAAGAAGTCGAAAGCATCAGCTTGGACTGTCTGAAGCTGTGATTTGGCCAGAATCTTGAATAAAGGTTCTGTGCCGTAAGTCAGGGCAGCCATTTCCGTAATGATTAGGGAGTTAAGGGACCCCCCAAATCTTGTTCGAGCATCGAACTCTGCCTGAATCAGGGTATCAGGCAGTCTTGGAAGCTTCTCGCCAAACTGATCCATTGCGCAGTCTGGCTTAAGCTTACCTATTGAGAACGTGGCAGGCAAGTTCTCCCACAATTCTCCAAAGGCTGGGAAGAGCGGAGAAGTAGATTCCGCTTCCCTCAGCTGTGGCATGGGCTCGTCTTTGAGGACTGCCTGAAGAGTTGCTTCTACTATTTTGGTAGCGAACGGAAGAGAAGCCTCCTCCTCCGTAGCGAAAATAGTGAACGGACTCTTGAAAGCTTGGAGTTTGGTGTTAGTACACTCCCAATCCTCCAGGCAGTGAACCCGTTCCCGCTGTGCGTGATCCCTACTATACAGCACAGTCTCTCGGGAGATCTTGTCCTCTCTAGTGAGAGCAGCAACGGTCAGCCTAGCATACCCAATGAAAGGCTGAGTCAGTCCAGGAGGATAGAACTCGAAGTCCTCAATTCTTCGAGTTCCACACTCCGGGATAGAGATCATGCCGTCCTTGAAGGGGGCATAAGCGGCACTCCATGGGTTTATCATGGAGAAGGCTGGTAGGGATTCGTAGGGAGGTAACTGAAACAAAATACCAGTACTGCTAGGGGAGCTTGGCTGAGGAGCCTGACTAAGTCCAGCAAAACGGTCCTCTTGCTCTCTAACTCTGTTAGAGAGATCCTGAATGGATTGGCCAGACTGGTTGATGGTGTTTGACAGCTGCGCAAACATCTGTTCAAACTTAGAGCCCAGAGAGCCAACCATCTCTCCCATTGTTGCATCACAAACTGCCGAAAAAGGTGGTGGGATCAAAGGAGTCGGTCCCGCCACCCCAACAGGAGTTACCGGAGTAGATCCGGTAGATGCCGGAGAAGGTGTTGGCGGCGGCCGGAGCGCGAGCCTTCTCC
The DNA here is from genome assembly GCF_015104395.2 of Macrobrachium nipponense. Lineage (NCBI taxonomy): Eukaryota > Metazoa > Arthropoda > Malacostraca > Decapoda > Palaemonidae > Macrobrachium > Macrobrachium nipponense. The sequence continues at coordinate 71,252,838 of NC_087205.1, forward strand.
TTAGAAGCCTTGCTTCTAGAGCTCTTAGAGGTAGGAAGAGCTCGGCTTTGCCTTCACCGCGTCAGCGTAGGAAGTCGTAGACTTCCTAGCTGAAGAAGACGACGACTTCTTAGAAGTCGTCTTATGGAGAGTCTTCTGTTCTCTCTGTCCCTTCACCTTCGGGGGTACAGAAAGAGCGGGAGAGCAGGCAGGGATCTCAGATCCCGTAAAGCCTCGGAAAGAAGCAGAAGAAAGGACAGGGGAAGAAGATCAGGAGCGCCCAAGGAAAGACCTTGGGCGCCCGACACACCTACCTCAACCAACAAATCCTCTGCCCCTACCGCCATAGGCTCAATGTTCAGGTCCAGGTTGGCCACATCTGGGACCGGCTCCTGCGTGGAGACGGACCCGAACGCCTGCTGCACCTCCTGCTGGATCGAAGCTATGAGAGGGGCTGCCGAGATGGGGTCGACATAGCCGGTCGACTTGCCACCGGGGAAGATCTGAACGGCCAGCTTCTTGTCAAGAATATACGGCTGGCCCTTGGCGGCGTTCTTCCCGAAGCCGCCCACCCAAGCCTTCAGGGTTGCCAGGGCGACTTCCTTCACGGCGGCAGCCTGAAAGAGAAGGCGATATGAAGCTTCTAACGGCGGAGATAGGGTTGAACGAAGCTTAAAACTAAGTGTTAGTAGTGATAAGACCAAGAAGTCTAAGAGTAGACTTACCCCACCCAACAGCTGACTAACGAGGTCGTAGCAGATGGTGCAAGCCTCCGGGTGCCAAACAATCAGTCCATTGTGGGTGGTGGCACACGGGGCGTGGGTCCTACACTCCTCATGGGCGCAGGGGTCGTAGAGCGTTGCGTTGCAACCCGGGACCTGACAGTTGGTAGCCTGTAAGTGGAGAGATACATGAGTATCAGGTGCACACTTACAGCCTAACAAATGCTCCGCTGCATGCCGAAGTGTGTAAGTTAGATTAAACCAGAGCCCCGCCGTAATACGTGTGGTAACTAGGCGGTTGGAGTTTGTCTAAGGCTACGCCGGAGACAGGAAAAAGATTCCAACCAGGAGTGGTGAGGAGCCATGAAACCACGACGGAGAACGACGGAGATGGCTCATAAATTAAATTAAAACTAAAATTCACCGTAATATTAGGGTATATCCGTATATATAACGAAAAGTATAAATTTTTTCCGTCTACTAGAAGGAGTGCCCGGTAGGGAGCCAGCTCTCCTCCGTAGCAGAAACAGGATATAGTAGGCAAGCAACAGACCACTAGTAATGTCCACCCGCCCACTGGCGGAGCCAGACGGACCTATATACCAAAGGGGCCCCCGGCTTCAGCGGAGGCTCCGTTCGTTACGGTAGGGGAAGGGTGGGACGATGGCAATAGGTGGTGGGGGGTCCCGGCGTAAACACGGCGGGAGAAAGAGAGAGGGGGGGGTGGCCTACCCCTCCCCGTCACTACAGCTACCCGCTCGGTGACCCGGTACCCGAGACAAGTGGTCGCCCTGTACCCCAGCTGGGATGGAGCTCCGAGGCCTCCTCAGAGGGAGAGGGAGGTAGGCTACTGTGGTTGTCATGGCAACCAAGGAGATCCCCCAGACCCCTCCCTATACCTGGTAGGGAGGGAAGGGGAAGGGTAAGGTGCTATGGGACACGTGATCGCAGGTGGCCTAAGCCGCGATAGCAACACAACCATGGAGGGGCCACGTGAACCAGACTGTACCAACACATGGCACAGGCACCTAGGCTAGCCTAACACCCTAAATAACACTGATAATACATCGTAAAGGAGGAAAAGACACTTTTAGCAAAAGAGAAAGAAGCCCAGGAGGAGGCAAGCTGTTCCGAAGAACAGTTGACTACTCGGAGCCAGTGGTAGCCGATGAAGAGCAAGAGCTGGGATGCTGGGCCAGAAACACGGTATAGCCCTAAATACCAAACTAAGAGAAATGGTAAAGGGCTGTCCTAGCTATAAAAACGATGTAATAAACGATGAACGTAAATATAATAAGCCCATAAGTATAAGATGTCCCAGTATGGGAGACCGGGAAATCTTAACACGAGGCGGCAACAGCCGCCACGAGTCAACCGGGAGACCGTATATACCTATAAGAAGGAAAATACTGGTCCCTGGAAGACTAAAAAACTGTAAATACTACTTATGAGGCACTTAACTTAGCCGATGCAATAGCAGCACGTTCCATCGTAAATGACGAGATAAATCCACGAAAAAACAACACGAGAGGAAAAAGCACTCTAGCGCTGCGAAGCTAATGATTAAGGATGACCGCTAGGGGCGCTGCTGTCCGTGGCGTCGGTAGTAGTAGTAGTAGCGGCCGCATCACCCTTTAGTATCAGCTCTCTCTGGTGGGGATTTTATGTTGGAAGGTCTAAATGGTGAATGACTCGTGGTAGTGATCCCACTCGCCTATATTCTCATACCGACACTTCTTTTATAGAGTGAGCGAGTCAGTTTTACTGACATTTTCTTAATTTTGTTTTTCTCTGGTAATTTTAGATTAATTTTACCTAGAAATAATGATATTAAGGATACTTTCATAGGCCGACACGAGCTGAGCCCAGAAAGGATTTTTATCATAGTATGCGTATTTAAAAGCGTCGTTAACTTGGAGCGTCGGAAGCGTCAGCGTCGTAACGTCGGAACAAACATCGTAACCCAGGGTGGATTTTTCAATGAATATTTAAGAAAAAGCGTCGTAACCTCGGAACGTCGTAAGCCGGAGCCGTCATAACCCGTGGACTGCCTGTATAGACCTGATGTAGACCTCCAATCAAATGGAAAGTTTTTTTCTAAAAGTCATTTTTTTGCTAGATATGATTTTTTCAATATGGTAAAAAAATAAACCCTATAAATCAGGAGAAAAAAATGTATTAAAAAAAGACTAAACAAAAATTGGAAAAAAGGGGCTCTATTTGATTGTTCTATAATGTCTTTCTGAGTTATATACCAAATTCCAATGTTATAGCTTTAAAACTAAGTGAGGAGATAGATTTTGAAGGTCAATAAGTATAGTTTTGAGATATGGCCGTTCAAAGTTTTCCTTCGTATTTCTATAAAGACAATGTTAATAAATAATGATTATTATGAATGTATATTTCTTTTTTGTGTATTAATAAACCAAAACTATTTTATTTATCATAATTTAATCGTAAATGATAATCCCTTTGCTCATATATCGTAACCTGGGGCACTGCTTGAGGCAAGATGGGGCACTCCTTCCTACGTAACCCCCTCTCTCCCCTTCACTAACTCGGCTTATTACAACGAATTTTCTTCTGTATGTTAGCGAGATGTTTTCCTTGTATTTTCTTCTTTGGCATGGTGACATTCTTGCTGAAACAAAGATAAACAAACGTAAATGCAAGAGAATGTCAGAGGTGAAACTCGAAGGTGTACTCTCTTTTTACAAAGACAATTTAATAAATCATGATTATTATGAATTTCATTTCATCCATTTGGTATTAAAAAACCAAAACTATGTTATTTATCATAAATGAAGATCTCTTTGCTCAAAGATTGTAGCCTTGGGCACAGTGTGACGTGTGCTGTCAGGCAAGAAGGGGGCGTTACTAGGCAACCCTCCCCTCTCTCTTCACTAACTACTCGTATATTATGATATTCTGTAATAATACTTGAGCGATTTTTCTTCGTCTGTATGTTAGCGAGATGTTTTCCTTGTCTTTTCCTCATTGGCATTGATGAACTTCTGGCCGAAAACATACATAAAAATACGTAAAAGCAAGCGAATGTCACGAGGTGAAACTCGAACGTGTAATCTACTTGAAGTCTGTGGTCCTACTGATTCATGGTTGAACCAGATACTCGCTTCTGCGAGCCACGGAATCTCTACAGATGCCATTTCTCACAATTTCTTTGCCAATAATTATCAAAATTTATGATAACAGAAGAAATATTGCATTTTCTTGTACGGATGAATGTTTTAGGCTTATTGAGTTATGTTTACTAATTACCCTGTAACTACGAAAGTAAGAGGAATTTTGACGAAATATTTCGTATACGTATTCTTAATTGCCATATGAAGCTCCATGAATTTTTTCATGACTATGCATTTTTCGCCCTATACCACCATATATAGGGGTTTCGGCCGGCCCCTTAAGGGACTCTCCCCCTTGGTAGGGATGGAGATTGAGAGGTCTCTTTGCCCAGTCAGGGCCCTTAAGTTCTATCTTCAAAGGAAGAAACAGATTAAGGGTAGCCTAGAGAGTCTCTGGTGTGCGGTGAGGGACCCAAGAAGACCCATGTCTTTAAACACCCTGGCCTTCTTTGTGAGAAGTGTCATCTCTGAAACACCATGGGGGTGGGGGCGGTGCGATGACGACTCCCTTCAAGCAGCTTAGAGTAAAAGCGCATGAGGTGCGAGCCATTGCGACTTCTTTATCTTTTCATAGGATTTTGTCTATGAAGGACATTCTAGCTGCCATGTACTGGAGATGCAACTCTGATCTTTGCATCCCACTACCTGAAGGATGTAAGAGTGACTTACGAGAAATGCTGCTCGCTGGGTCCATACGTATCTGCGGATTCGGTGCTGGGACAGGGAGCAGATGCCGATCCTTAATTAATTTTTAGAATTTGGTGTGGGTTTTTTAGGGTTGTTTGAAAGAATGTTTGGGGTAACTTCTTTCAATCTTATTGCTAACCCGAGTGTTAAGATCAGGTGGTTGGGATCGGTGTTGTGCTCCTTGATTATGCCATTAGGCAAGGTGTTTTGTCATATAAGTGGATTAGCACCCATTGACAAAGATCCTCAGGATTCTGTCGAGTAAGTGGATAAGACCCCATTGACAGATCCACAAGAACTCTTAGCATAAGGTCACTACCTCGCTGAGGCTCTTGAGGCGAAGCAGACTCCTAGGCAGTGGCCATGAAGTCTTCCGCCTAACCAGGTAGTAACCAAGGTTTTGTTATGTTTACCTACAACGTATGTTATTTTCCTGTCTATTTCAGTAGTTAGCTGTTTCTTGCCCACCACCAAGGGTGCCAATCAGCTAAGTATATATCTGACAGGAAAGTTCATGTACAAAACTTTATTGTATCATAACAATATCATGTTTTTGACCTCCACCCAAGGGCGGAGTCGTTTGCGAAGTATCGCTGGGATAGCTGACAATTTGTCCCGCGACTTGTTTGCTCTCGAGCGCCAGACACGGTTTATGTCTTTTAGTTTTGCCTTCAGCAGAACATCTGTTACTGAGGCAAATTGAAGAGAGCCTAGAATTCTTTCCTGGCTTCTCCTTGATGTCTGTTTGCACTTGAGATATTGCTTGGTTGCTTTGGCTATTTCCCTCCTTTTGGACGACGGAATTGATAGAGTGTGGGAGTTTAGATCCCACTGAATGCCGAGCCACTGAAAGTGAGAGTCCGGTGTCAGCCTGGACTTGGTCTTGTTTATCTGGAACCCCAGATGTTCCAGAAACTGTATTACTTTGACCGTTGCTTTGTGGCACTCTTCGATGCTTGTTTCCCAAACGAGCCAATCGTCCAGATACGCAACTACCATTATCCCCTGGGACCTGAGTTGTTGAACTACTGTCTCTGCAACCTTCGTAAATACCCTGGGGGCCACATTTAACCCGAAGGGCATTACCTTGAAGGAGAATGCTTGGTTCCCTAGCCTGAAACCTAGGTACGGGCGGAAGTGCCCTGCCACTGGGATATGATAGTGTGCGTCTGTAAGATCGATAGAGGTGGTGACGGCCCCACGGGGAAATAAGGTCCGCACCTGCGAGATAGTTAGCATCTTGAACTTGTCGCAGCGAATGAATAAGTTTAGATGGGACAAGTCTAGAATTATTCTTCGTTTGGTTGAGCCTTTCTTTGGCACGCTGAACAAGCGACCTTGAAACTTTAAATGCTTGACTTTTGACACTACTCCTTTTTGAAGGAGCTCTTGGGCATACTCCATCAATTCCTTTGTTGGTTGTTGATAGAAGGTCTTGGATGGAGGGGGACCTTTGGTCCAGCTCCACCTTAGTCCTTTGGACACAATGCTCTGTGCCCAGTTGCTGAACCCCCATCTGTGTCGATAAAGGAACAGCCTCCCTCCTACCTGAGGGTTCTTACTGACTTGGGGCAGGTCGAGACCCGCGCCCTCCTCGTAGGTGCTTCCACTGGCTGGTTGCTCTCCCGCCACCTCTCTGGGGAAAGGCACCCCTAGCCCTAATGCCCCTCCCAAACCTGTTAAAAGGTTGGAAAGCTTGGCCTTCAAACACTGGATTGAAGGCCGGGGAAACCGCGAAGGAGGTAGAAGCCTGGCCCTGAGGAGTCAACAGCAGAAATTGTTGTTGAGGCTGGGCCTTTGAAGTGGAAGGCTGTGCCACTTGGGAGACTGGCACTACCTGCACTACCTGTTGTTGTTGGGTAGCCTGGAAAGGCTGGAATTTCCTAGGCTTTTTAGGTTTTCTAGCTGAGGAAGTTGACTCCGGCTTCCTTTTGCTTGAAAGGCCCCAACGAACCTTAAGACTCTGGTTGAGTCTTGTTGCTTCGTGCTGAACAGAATTGACAATCGATTCTGGGAAAAGGTCAGCACCCCAGATCAAAGCCACCAGCAACTTGTTAGGTTCATGGCGGATGGTGGCTTCCTGCAGAACGTGTTTTCTGCAGTTACGCCTTGCCACAACGAAGTCGTACAAGTCACATTGTACCGTATGTAGATGTGACTTGGCTATCAGCTTAAACAGAGGCTTGTTACCATAAGTCATGGCCGAAACCTCTGTCATAACCAGAGTATTGAGAGACCTTCCTAACCTGGTTCTTGTATCAAACTCAGCCTGGATAAGGTTGTCCGGGAGCCTTCCCTGAATTGTGTTATTGCACAATCCGGCTTTAGCTTCCCTACCGTGAAGGTGGCTGGAAGATCTGCCCAAAGATCTTCCGTACCTGGGAGGAGGAGAGACGTGGGCTCCGTTTCCCGGAGCTGAGGCATCGTTTCGTCCCTCAACGCGGCCTGAAGAGTCAACTCCGCCACTTTTGTGGTGAACGGAATGGGGGTCTCTCTGTCCACCACAAATATGGTAAAGGCGCTCTTGAAGGCTTGCATCCTGGTGTTGATGCACTCCCATTCCTCTAGGCTCCTCAGCCAATCTCGCTGAGCTTGATCCTGACCGAAGATTACGGTCTCTTTGGGGATCTTATCCTCCCTCCTCATAGCTGCCTCCGTAAGGCGGGCGTAACCAATGAAGGGGGGTTGCAAGTCAGCTGGGTGGAACTCGAAGTCCTCAAGCCTTTGAGTACCACAGTCCGCCAACTTTAGCATCCCGTCCTTAAGGGGGCATAGGACGAGATCCTCCAAGGATTGCTTGCCGTATAAGGAGGGAGGGTGTTGTAGTCCGGCAAGGCTTGAGCTGCCACGCCGGGCTGGGGAAGAACTGCCATTGGGTTCTCCCGGAGACCTGCAATCAGGTTCTCCTGACTGGCCAGCCTTTCCGAAATGTTCTGGATCGACTGGCCTGACTCCTCGAAGGAAGACGAGATGTGGGAGAGCATCTGAAACTTGTCTTGGACTAAGTTTCCAACTAGACTCCCCATTTGCTGCATGATGTTTGCAGTGAACGCCTCGGAGTCAAAGGAACTGGGTTCCTGCTTTCCGCCGGGAGTCTTAGGGCGTGTCCCCGTAGAGGTCAAAGGCTCAGGATCAGACAGGAGCTGAACCTTGTCACTTGAGGACTTGCCTCTGGACCCTTTAGAGTGAGAAGAAGAGGATTTGGGCTTCTCTGCTCCGGGATGGTGAGCCGGAGTCTTATGAGAACCGCTAGTCGCTGTCTTCTTAGGCAGCGTCTTCTCAAGGGTCTTAGGTTCCCGCTTTCCCTTAACTTTAGGGATAGCTTGGGTGGACTTCGGTCTAACCGATAGTTCACTCTCCGAAAATTCTTGGATGGAAGAGGTAGAAGGGATAGGGGAAGACAATCCAGAATGACCCAAGGGTAGCCCTTGAGCCCCTAGCAAACCTGCCTCATCTAACGTCCTACCTGTTTCCCCTACCGCCATGGGCTCGAGGTCCAAATTGAGAGTTGCCACATCGTCAATGATCTCCGAGTTCCCAGGGTCTGCCAAGGCTTGAGCCACCTGATGTTGAATGGTGGCGATGTACGGGGCCGCCGCTTGCGGGTCGACGTAGGAGGTTGTCTTTCCGCCGGGGAAGATCAGAGTAGCCATCTTCTTGTCAAGGATGTAGGGCTGCCCCTTGGTGACGTTCCTCCCGAATCCGCCGACCCAGGCTTTCAAGGTGGTTGTCGCGGCGTCCCTGACGGCTTGGGCAGCCTGTAAGAGAAGGTTAATATAAATACAAAGCTAGGAAGACTAAAAATATATGTTGTATATAGATATATCACTTATTAGGACTGTATACATATAGGCCAAATTATACATGACAGTTGTTCTCCGGATGGTACTTACTCCGGAGGTAACCTGATCTACCAGATCATAACAAATTGAGCAACTCTCGTGGTGCCAGACTGCTATGTCCCCGTAGTGAATAGCGCAGACAGCATGGGTCCGGCAGACCTCGTGCCCACAGGGGTCCTGCAGGACAGCGTTACAGCCAGATTCCTGGCAATGAGTGGCCTGTAAGTGAACAGATACATGAGTATTGACACTAACTAATTGGACTAAGTCCAGGAAGTGATATAATATGACACCGGAGGATACCGGAGTGATTGATATAGGGGTCAGCCTCCCCCTGCTCTCCCGGCGTGAGTGGTGGGTGTCCGATAGAGCTGGTAGACTAGTTTCAGTACAATTCCGGTGTTCCCGGGATAAGGAGATTCACCAAACCAGTTACCTGCCTATACGCTGGAGCGAGGAGCATGAGGAGGCTAGTAAAAAACCAGTCGGGGGAGCATAGCTCCGCCGTAACAAATACTTGCAGGCAGGAGGAGAACCCGGATGGTGAGCGGGAACTCCGCCGGCTAGCGAAAACAGAATAAATAAACAGTAACAAATTAAAATAAGGTAGAATAAGGCAACATGTGAGAGGAGCATGCGGCGGGGCTTCTCTCAGTCACCACACCTAAGGACTGGCGGAGCCAAGGGGACCCACCGCCGGAGTGGTGGGGGAGGGTGGTGACTCGGGGTGAGAGAGAGCTGATCAGAAACCAAGGAGGTCCGAGCACGGCTGAGCCGGGTGGCCAGCCGAGCCCGACCGCACGGGAGACCCCCCCTGGAACCGGAGGGTGAGAGCGGCATGAGCTGATCCAGCCTCGGATGTCCCCCTGCAAACTCCCGTATCCCCCCCCCCCCCCCCTAACCGTTTAGAGGGGGAAGAAGGGAGGGAGCTCGGATGGTTGCCATGGGTAACGTGAGCGAGTGGTACTCTCCCCCCCTCGGGGGGGGGAGGAAGCGTGGGGACAGTAGCCGGGTGGCTCGTGGCGATCGCCTGGCTTGCCGTGAACGTGGTAAGACCACGCGGTAAGACAGGCCAGGCGGTCTGAGGTGGCCTAGGCTACCTCTAACTGTCTCAAGCATGCAAAAACAGCCTAATGCAACACGGGGAAGAGAAGATAAATAAACAGATAGAGAGAGAAAGCAACGTCCTGGAGAAGCTAGACGAGCCAACCCCGAAGGGAGGGCGTCGAACAACTCGGGAGCTGGCCTCTGCCGATACGTAAGAACGGAGGGCGGCGGTCAGGGTGGCAGGACTAAAAGAAAGGACAGATGTCCTAAAGGAGCCTAAACAGACCTAAACAAAGGAACATGCATGCATGAACACTGAGCTAAGGAGCGATGTAGGCTACGAGCTCAACCAAGCTAGGAATCCCTGTGAAAGCTAGTAAAAGCACATTAATGGTAAAATCTTGCACAAACCACAAAAATGTAGGCATATATACTGCTAAATTCAAGCTACAATGGTATGGAAGACGGAAGAAGCATGAAATAATGAAACACGTGGGACGAGCCGCCTGAGACGACTCCGTAATCAGGCCGAAGGGGGCACCGTCTTTTAACCTAAATAAAAACGTTTAAACGGGTCCCTGACTGGCTAAAATTAAGTGAAACACTTTAGCAGTATTTAACTTAGCTGCGGTGATGGCTTGGAGTTCCATGGTGAGGATAAATCCAAAAAACAGAGCACAAAACACAGCAAAGAAAAAACGTGTGTGCAAGATGGTGCTAACGGAAAGGATGACCGCTAGACGCGCTCGTGATGGCGTCGGGAGCGCTAGTAGTAGTAGTAGCTGGGTGCGGGCCTTGTATCGGCCCTCTCAGGTAGGGGGATTTTGTAGAAGGATGGATCTAAATGGTAAGAAACCATACCAACACCTTTTTATATAAGGTGAGCGAGTCAGAATACTCTGACATTCCATTTTAGTTTTTTCTCTGGTAATGTTAGTTATATTTACCTTAGAAATGTGTGCTAAAAGGACATTTCACGAAGCGACACGGGCTGAGCCCAGAAAAGTGCTTTTACCTGCCTATCTTGAAAGTTCAAATACCAAATGTATACTTAAAGTATCATCAAAGTGTTATCCTATTACTGTATGTATTAATCTTTAAAATTACTATATTGATGCCATTTCAAAGTCGTCTTAACATTTTGCCTATATATATATATATATATATATATATATATATATATATATATATATATATATATATAGATATATATATATCTATATACACGCACAGTGTTATCCTATTACTGTATGTATATTAATCTTTAAAATTTACTATATTGATGCCATTTCAAAGTCGTTTCTTAACATTTTGCCCTTATATATATATATATAATGTATATATAATTTATTATATATATAAATTTATATATATATGCTATATAGTATGATATATATATATATTATTATATATATTATATAAATATATAATTATATAATATATATATACACTACATACATACTTCTGACCCTTCCAGCCAATAAAAGATAAAGGGATGGATTATTTTGATTACATAAAATAAACAATTAAAAATTTCAATAATACAGTATGCATATATGTTATGTATATCTTTCTATCAACCACTCTCCCTTTTTGTCTATCTATCTGTTCAACTCGCACATTTGGCGCAAGAGAGAGTGAGAGACACCACTGAGTGGGCAATACTTTCTACCTTAGCATCAATGTCAAGATGCTTGACATATTTGACAGGTTACATGCTCCCCCTCAATTCACTACTATATATTTTCTTCAGTGAATTGATATTTTGCTGTGTTTACATTAATATTAATATTTATTTGAAAATTAGTAAATCATTTTCTGGGCTCAGTTCGTGTCGCTTCATGAAATAATCCTTAAGTTCATTATTTCTAGGTAAATGATACTAACATTATACCAGAGAAAAAATGAAATCAGGAGGATGTCAGAATAACTGACTCGCTCACCCTAAATAAAAAGAGGGTGTCGGTATGTAGCTGGGACAAATGAGACCACTACCACGAACCTCTTGTCATTTAGATTTCTCCTTCATCAAAATCCCCCTCCTGAGAGGGCTGATACACAGTCGGAGTCAGCAACTACTACTACTACGCTACCCACCACGCCGACTGCAGCACCTCTGGTGGCCATCCTTTTCGTTAGCGAACTTGGGTAAACATGTGCCACTTTTCTTCTGTGACTTTCGTGTGATTTATTTTGGATTACCATTCATCATGGAATTAGCAGCTATCGCCGCAGCTAAGTTAAGTACCCCGAAAGGTTTTACACTAGTTTTTTGTCAGCCAGGAGCTATTTTTACCGTTTTTTAGGTCCGATAATAGTCACCTGGTCTGGCGCATGGCGGCCTTGCCGTCTCGCCTCATGTTCTGTTAGATTCTTCGGTCCCCCATACTGTGGTATCTATCCAGTGTATTTTACCTTTATATGTGGGTTCTATCACGTGATACACAAGTTCCCAAATACTTATTTATATTTTACATCGTATTATTCGGAAATCCATTGCCTGTGCCTTAGATTAGTGTTCATGCATGCATGTCCCTTTATCTAGGGGTCTAGGCTTGTGAGTGATTACTATTTATTATGTCTCTTCTAGTCCAGCCATCCTGGCTGTTGCCCTCCGTTTTACATGTCGGCTAAGGCCAGCTTCTGAGCAGTTTGCTTGTTTTCCTTCGGGGAAATTAGCCTTCTTCTCCTGGACGTCCCCTTTCTCTCTCACTCGTGATTTCCCTTTCTCTCTTTTTTACGATGTATTTATCATTTTAGGGGTTGCATGTTAAGGGCGATCAGTTTTGCCTAGGCTAGTTTTGTTGCATTATCGCCTTTTGGTCCACTCTCGCTCACGTGGTCAGCTCGACCTAGGCTATATTTTGTTGCATTATCACCTCATGGTCCACCTGCGCTCGCGTCGAGCCACTGATCGCCCTAGTCCCTTTCCCCTTCCCTTCCTCCCTCGTGAAGGGGGGGTCTGTCCTCGCTCGCTCACGTCGCTATAGCAACCATTCGAGCACCACTCCCCTCCTCCCCCCTTTTAGGGGAGTCACGGGAGTTATGGACTTTAGGGAGTACTGCTGGACCGTCCATGTTCTCTATGAGCCTCGGGGGAGTTCCAGTGTGATTCGGGGGGTTGGCCACTCCTTCTGCCCGCATCAGTCCTTCTCCGGCGTTCCTTTTGTGCGGTTCCCCTTCCCCCCCTTCTCTCTCTTTCCTGGTTTTAGCTGAATCTGCCAGCTATTGAAGGGGAAGGGGGATCTGTCGGTCCTACATGCTTTCCCCGTCATGTATCGTAGTTCCCTTCGTCCGCGAACGGAGCGCCCGCTTGCTATCTGAGCGCTCCGGTGGTTGGCGGAGGGGTTTTACGACGGAGCTACATGCTCCAAACTATTTAATTAATTTTAATTAAGTTTTAAATTATGGGTAATCCTCTCTCGTTCTCCGGCGTGTCGTACTCCTCCTTGAAACTCAACTATAGGTGTATGAAAGGTATCTGGTTTATCTAAATTCTCCTCTCCAGCGTACACCGGGGATTTCAACCAGTCTACCAGGTCCCATGGACTCTCCCACATGGATTACAAGGGAGGATTATGCCTGAAAAATTATGCTACTCCGGCATGCAGCGGAGCATCATAAGTGGTCCTGATATATAACGTTGATACTTAGGTATCTATCCACTTAGGCTACCAACTGTCAGGAGGCCGGGTGTAACGCCGTCCTCCAGGACCCCTGCGGGCACGAGGTCTGTTGCTCGCACGCTCCCTGTGCCGTCCGCCATAAGGACTTGATCGTCTGGCACCACGAAGCCTGCTCCATCTGCTACGAGCTGGTGGAACAGTTTTCGGACGGAGTAAGTATATACCGGCGTAGGTTTTCTCTTTCTTGGTATATACTATCACATAAATTTGTGTTATAATGCTATATAGTTCTAAGTTTAAAATGTTAATGATTCGTCCTTGGGGCTTCGTTGTAAGAATTACAGTGACCCTCTTTTGCAGGCTGCCGCCGTTAAGGACGCCACGTCGGCTACCCTGAAAGCCTGGGTAGGTGGCTTCGGCAAGAACGCGCCGAAGGGGCAGCCATATATCTTGGCCAAGAGTATGGCTGTCCAGATCTTCCCAGGCAGTAAGTCGACTGGGTATGTGGACCCTGCCGCGGCAGCTCCAACGATCGCCACCATCCAGCAACAGGTGGAGCAGGCCCTGATGGAAGGAGGAGGCCAGGACATCTCGGCAGACGTCGCGACACTGGACCTCAATGTAGAGCCAATGATGGTAGGTGGAGGTGAGTTATTGGTTGAGGTAGGATTGTTAGGCGCCCAAGGGCTTCCCTTGGACGCTTCTGGATCTTCTTCACCTGTCCCTTCCTCTTCTTCATTCCAAGGCTTCACGGGATCAGAGATCCCCGCTAGGACGCCTACTGCCTCAGTAGTCCCCAAGGTGAAGGGGCAAAGAGAGCAGAAGACCCTGGAGAGGACGTCGTCTAAGAAGACATCGTCTTCTTCATCTTCTCGTAAGTCTCCGGCTCACCATCCCGGAGCAGAGAAAGCGAAGACCTCTTCTTCGCATTCGAAAGGGTCGAGGTAAATCCTCTAAAGAGAAGGTCCACGCTCCTGCCGAGCCAGTACCTTCCTCTTCTGCCGGAGCTCCTCCGGTGACCCCTGTCGGGGCCAGTCCTGTTGGTCCCTTCGATCCTGTTGCTTTCACGGCAGGGGTCATGCAACAGGTAGGAGACATGGTTCGGATCTTTGATGAATACCAGATTCGATCAAATGTTCGCCCAGATCTCCACCTCGTTGACTCAGTCCGGCCAGTCGATTCAGAATATTTCTGATCATTTGACGGACCAGGAGAATCGACTGGCAGGGCTAAGCCAAGCGCCTCAAGCCGTTCTCCCTGTAGCAGGCGCCGGAGTTGCCTCATTGCCTGATTACAACACCCTTCCCGCCTTCTCTATGAGCAATCCTTGGAGGGCAGCAGCCTTTGCTCCCTTCAAGGATGGCATGATCTCCATCCCGGACTATGGAACTCGTCGTATCCAGGACTTCGAGTTCCATCCCGCCGGTTTACAACCGCCTTTCATAGGATATGCTAGGCTAACGGAGGCAGCTCTGAACAGGGAAGACAAGATCCCTAAGGAGACTGTTTTGTACAGTCGAGAGCAAACTCAAAGGGAATGGGTACGATGCCTGGAAGATTGGGATTGTACCAATACCAAACTCCAGGCATTTAAAAGCCCTTTCACACTCTTTGCTATGGAGGAGGAGGCACCACTCCCCTTCACAACAAAGATAGCCGAGGTCACCATCCAAGCTGCCATGAAGGATGAACCTCTTCCTCAGCTTAGGGAATCAGACCCGACGTCCCCTCTCTTTCCAGCCTTTGGGGAACTCTGGGAAGACCTACCAGCAACGTTCACGGTAGGAAAACTCAAACCGGACTGTGCCATGGATCAGTTCGGTGAGAGACTCCCTAGGCTACTGGATAACCTTATCCAAGCCGAATTTGAGGCAAGGACGAGGTTAGGCAGAACTTTGAATTCCTTAGTGATGACAGAAGTTGCTGCCTTGACTTACGGTTCGGAGCCTCTATTCAAGCTCCTGGCAAAGTCACAAACACAGACTGTACAGTCGGACCTGTACGAGTTTGTGGTAGCGAGACGGAACTGCAGGAAACATGTCCTGCAGGAAGCTACAATTCGGCATGAGCCGAACAAGCTGCTTTCTTTGACCATCTGGGGGCTGACCTCTTCCCAGAATCAGCTGTAAATGAAGTGCAGCATGAGGTGACCAGGCTTAACCAAAGCCTTAGGGCTTGCTGGGGTCTTTCCAGTAAGAGGAAACCTGAGAATCCTCCTGCTGGCACCAAGAAGCTGAAAAAGACCAAGAAGTTCCCGTCCTTCCAAAAGCAGCAGCAGCAACATTTTGTTCAGGCAGTTCCGGTCTCTCAAGCCGTGCAACCGGCAGCTGCGAAGGGTCAAAACCAGCCCATCCTCCTGTTGACTCCACAAAGCCAACCCTCGACCTCCTACGCGGTTTCCCCGGCTTTCAACCCTGTATTTGAAAGCCAAGCCTTTCAAGCCATTAATAGGTTTGCAAGGGGAAGCAGGGCTAGGGGTGCCTTTCGTCAGAGGGGTGGTGGAAGGGCAACCAACAGGGGGAAACACTTCCGTGGAGGGCGCGGAGCACGCCCTGCACAACAACAGTGAAGATCTCTCAGGTAGGAGGGAGGCTGTTCCTCTTCCGTCATAGGTGGGGGTTCAGCAATTGGGCACAGAGCATTGTGTCTAAAGGGCTGGGATGGAGTTGGATCAAAGGTCCCCCTCCATCCAAATCATTCCTTCAATTACCAACAAAGGAATTGACAGATTATGCGAAAGAGCTCCTTCAGAAAGGGGTAGTGTCAAGAGCCAAGCATTTAAAGTTTCAAGGACGCTTATTCAGCGTGCAAAAAGGCCTCATCAAAAAGAAGAATAAATCTTAGGTGACTTGTTCCCATCTAAACTTATTCATTCGTTGCGACAAGTTCAAAATGCTGACTATCTCGCAGGTGCGGACCTTATTTCCCCGTGGGGCCGTCACCACCTCTATCGATCTTACAGATGCATACTATCATATCCCAGTCGCGAGACACTTCCGCCCATACCTAGGCTTCAGGTTGGGAGACCAGGCATTCTCTTTCAAAGTGATGCCCTTCGGGCTGAATGTAGCCCCCAGGGTATTCACGAAAATAGCGGAAGCAATAGTACAACAACTGAGATCACAAGGGATAATGGTAGTAGCGTACCTCGACGATTGGCTGATTTGGGCGACAACCGTCAAGGAATGCCTCAGAGCCACAGACAAAGTAATCCAGTATCTGGAACATCTGGGGTTCCAAATAAACAGGACAAAGTCCAGACTCACTCCGGAGTCTCGTTTTCAATGGCTCAGCATTCAATGGGACTTGACCTCCCACAATCTGTCAATTCCATTGGTCAAAAGGAAAGAAATAGCCAAGTCAGTAAGGCAATTCCTCAAGTGCAAACGAGCGTCAAGGAGAAACCAGGAAAGGATCCTAGGTTCACTCCAGTTTGCATCAGTAACAGATGTTCTGTTAAAAGCGAAACTGAAAGACATAAATCGAGTTTGGCGCTCAAGAGCAAATGTCAAATCTCGAGACAAGTTGTCAGTAATCCCGCAGATTCTTCGCAATCGTCTCCACCAAAGAACCTGTCCAAATCAGTTCCTCTTCAGTCTCCCCCTCCGGCGTTGGTTATCCACACAGACGCCTCTCTAAGCAGGTGGGGAGGATATTCCCAGTTCAAGAAGGTTCAAGGAACGTGGTCATCTCAGTTCCGCCAGCTTCACATAAACGTATTGGAAGCCATGGCAGTATTTCTCACTCTGAAGAGGCTTCTACCAGCAAAGAACTCTCATATAAAGCTGGTCTTGGACAGTGCAGTAGTAGTGCACTGCATCAACAGGGGAGGATCCAAATCAAAACATGTGAACCATGTCATGATAGCCATTTTCTCTCTAGCAACCAAGTACAAATGGCATCTATCCTCCACCCATTTAGCGGGAGTAAGGAACGTGATAGCGGACGCTCTGTCTCAATCAGTTCCTCTAGAATCAGAGTGGTCCCTGGACAAGAAATCATTCCAGCGGATACGCCAGAGTGTTCCAGGTCTCCAAGTAGATCTATTCGCATCTCAAGCGAACCACAAGCTCCCTTGCTATGTGGCCCCCAACCTGGACCCTCTGGCCTATGCCATAGACGCCATGTCCATAAATTGGAATCAGTGGGAGAAGATATACATCTTTCCTCCAGTGAATTTTCTATTGAAAGTCCTGAACAAACTCAGGACATTCAAGGGACAAGTAGCTCTAGTAGCCCCGAACTGGCCCAAGAGCAACTGGTATCCTCTGCTTCTGGAATTGGGTCTCCGACCTCGACGGATCCCCAATCCCAAACTATCTCGGTCAGTACAAATTAGGACTGTGTTCGCTTCCTCAGGAATTCTCAAAACCCTAACTTTATGGACTTATGAAGTTTGCGGCTAAAAGAGATGCAAATATTGATCCTCAGAATATTCTTTTCTTAGAATCAGATAAGAGGGAATCAACTTTGAGACTGTATGATTCTGCTGTTAAGAAGTTAGCATCTTTCCTGAAGGAAACAAACACCAGAACCATGACAGTCAACCTGGCTATATCCTTTTTCAGATCTTTATTTGAAAAAGGATTAGCAGCTAGTACTATCACCACTAATAAGTCAGCTTTAAAGAAAATCTTTCAGTTTGGTTTTAAAATAGACTTAACAGACTCCTACTTTACGTCTATTCCTAAAGCCTGTGCTAGGCTGAGACCTTCTGAAAGACCTAGTTCAGTTTCATGGTTCTTGAATGACATTCTCAAGCTGGCTTCAGACACTGACAACGTTTCTTGCACATATATAATGCTACTGAGGAAAACTCTATTCTTACTAAGTTTGGCCTCAGGAGCCAGAATATCAGAACTGTCGGCCCTTTCCAGAGATGCTGGACATGTAGAATTCCTCCCCTCAGGAGAAGTCTTACTGTCTCCAGATCGTAGTTTTCTGGCAAAGAATGAGGACCCCTTAATGAGATGGGCTCCTTGGAAGGTCATCCCTCTTCCACAGGACCCTTCTCTTTGTCCGGTGACGACCTTACGAGCCTTTCTGTCTAGGACATCCTCTAGATCCTCAGGCCCCCTCTTCATGAGGGAAAAAGGTGGTACTATTTCAATAAAGGGAATTAGGCAACAAATCCTTTACTTTATTAAACAAGCAAATCCTGACTCATTCCCCAAAGCCCATGACATCAGGGCAGTAGCCACCTCCATTAATTATTTCCAGCATATGAACTTTGATGACTTAAAGAAATATACAGGCTGGAAATCGCTGACAGTTTTTAAGCGTCATTATTTAAAGTCCTTGGAATCTTTAAAATTTCCGGCAGTGGCAGCGGGAAACATAGTTTCCCCTGACACTGCTCAGTAGTTGTAGTCGAAGATCCAGATCTCCTTTCTACCTGCCTCAACTAACAATGCACCTAACCCTACCGTTATGCTCTTTTGGTCCTTCAGCCTTAGCTGCTTACAAGGCTACATATATTGGTGTGTCCCTTATTTTTTTGCTAGGGGCACCCACATCTATAGTGTATATATAAAGCTTTTGTAACTGATCGGTGTTGCTCCCCTTATTTTTATGCTAGGGAAGCACACCAACATGTAATTGAGATGCTGTTTGTAATTTTCATATATAAGTTTCAGTGAGGATTATTCCTTTATGTACTATTTATTGAACCTCACTTGTATTAGATAAGTTATCATAAGTTAGTTTAAGTATAATTTTAAGGTTAACTGTATATAATTTGTTTCATTAGTTTAAGTTAACTTTATTTTATGATAACTTGTAAGCTCTCAATCAGATTATATTTACTCTTTTTACTTCCTTTGTTTTATTGAGACCTCTCTCTTTTTATTTTTCCAATCTTGTGCTAATTCTTTGGTACTGTTTCACGAAGCGACACGAACTGAGCCCAGAAAAGGGATTTTGACGAAGGAAAAATCTATTTCTGGGCAAGGGTTCGTGTCGCCCAGTGAAATCCCCCCCTGTTACCCGCCCTGCAGCCCAAGATTGGCATCTAACTACAAGGATGGCCACCAGAGGCGCTGCAGTCGGCGTGGTGGGTAGCGTAGTAGTAGTAGTTGCTGACTCCGACTGTGTATCAGCTCTCTCAGGAGGGGGATTTTGATGAAGGAGAATTCTAAATGACAAGAGGTTCGTGGTAGTGGTCTCACTTGCCCCAGCTACATACCGACACCCTCTTTTTATTTAGGGTGAGCGAGTCAGTTATTCTGACATCCTCCTGATTTTATTTTTTCTCTGGTATAATGTTAGTATCATTTACCTAGAAATAATGAATTAAGGATTATTTCACTGGGCGACATGAACCCTTCCCCAGAAATAGATTTTATTTCGTCAAAATCCCTTTATTTATCATGCAAAGCAAATACGTAAATGTACATGCCATGTACAGTCAGCCCACGAAGAATTGGCATAGTTTCTTAATTCATTGTTCGTTATGGAAATACTGCCATATGCAGGGGCCACATTATTTATTTAACAATAAATAATATTTCCTTTCAAAGGTGCTATACTTGAAATAAATTACGTTAGAATTAAGTAGACTTATTCAACGTATCAAAGATAATTATTTTGCAAAGTAAGGAAAATATATACCGATGGTCCACGAATTCTAATTTTATTCTCAACTCTAGCTTCTTGACAGCATAAACATTTTGAAGTTGGTTTTGCTGCCGATCGAGTCTTGACCCAACGTATCATACTGCACTGGGGTGTTGTCATTTCATCTCCTACAGCCGATAAATAATACATTAAGGCGCCAACATTCTTTAATAGCGATGTTTAATTAAACTAATTTTGTCCTTTGATCAATAAAATCATTTGCATGACACATATAGTGGGCTTAAATTTGACTTCTGATTTTCACACATGATTAGCCTAGGTCTATTTTCAGCAGTACAGTGGTCCCCCCCCTGTATTCACGGGGGATGCGTACCCCCCCGTGAATAGTTAGAACCCCAATAAAATTGCTTAAAACCTTCTATTTTGTCAGTTAAAACTCAAGAAAAACCCACTAAATATTTGTATACCTGGTTTTTTTAATGTTTTCTCACAAAAAGTGCATTTTATGATGAAATTGATAGAAAAAACCCATGAATTTGTGGATATTTCTCATAGAAAAATACCGCAAATAGGCGAATTTTCCGTGAACAATGCATGGAAATGTTCCCGAGAGAAATCCGCGAATGTTTGAGTCCGCGAATACTGGGAGTCCACTGTATACACCTTCGGATACGTAATGTGAATGAATATTTAAATTGACGGTCTTTTATTTTCTATTAATCGCCTTGCATATCATCCTGTTTCATCTGGACACATTGGAAAGCTGTGGGAGTCAAAACTGACGAATACATAAAGAAAGGCTTACTTTCATAAAAGCTTTCTTGGGTTGATCTTTCAGTAGCTATTCATTTCTTTTAAATAGAAATTAATTAAAATTAGTTTCACATATACTATGTGGCTAGACCTACTCCATAAGCATATTATAAGTGGCTGAAAGGATAATAAATATGAAAGGTGGCATTCTCGTTTAAGACTATTTCAGTTGTTGTTTTTTTTTTTTTTTTTTTTTTTTAAATACCTACTGCTATCATCAAAAGTTGCTCTTTGACAGATAGAACAATCATACAGTGTGTAACAAGAGTGTATGCAAATATTTTGGGGAATGAAAGATAAAGTATCTTAGAACAGAAAATATTTTATAAACATGCATTTTAAGGCTTCCATCATCGGTGAGGGGATTTTTAAAATAACCGTTATCATTAGTGATGCTTTCATGCGATGGAGTTCGTAGCGAGAAGTCAGATCGAGTTCGCCTGAGATGTGGAGGGGAGCGGAGGTGATATAGGAGTGATGGAGGGATTAGGCTGAAGTTAATAAAGTATCTCCCAACAAAATGTATTCTTAAGGTTTTGAAGAAAAAAAAATGCATGCATCATTGAACCTGTTTCCCTCCCTTTCCGTGGTATTCACTGGACACTGATAAAAAACAAAAAGAGTAAGCCTAACTGAATCTCTCATCCATCAAAAGTAAGTTTGCTTATTCATTAGTTTGTTCATGCAACTTACCTGACAGATATATATATAGCTGTATTTTCTGAAGTCCGACAGAGTTTCAAAACTCGCGGCACACGCAGTGGGCGTCCAGGTGGTAGTACCCATTCCCGCCGCTGGGAGGCGGATATCAGGAACCATTCCCATTTTCTATTCATATTTTTTCTGTCGCCAGGTCGGTAAACAACTGTTTACAGACCTCCGCCTAGGATTTTTTGGATTGACTCGTACTTAAGTATCTGGATTGACTTTTGGTTATTGATTCTGGATTGTTGGATTGGCATACGCAATAGTGGGCTGTTTTTTTTATTTTGGATTGGCTTTTCTGTAAACGTGATGTCTGGATCAAGTGCAGTGAGTTTCAGAGTGTGTGTGAAGAGTGATTGTAAGGTGAGGCTACCGAAATCATCGGTAGATCCCCACACAGTATGTATGGGTTGTAGGGGGCATGTATGTTTGGTGGATGATCGGTGCAATGAATGTGATGGATTGACCGATGATGGATGGAAGGTGTATGATTCCTATCGGTGTAAATTGGAACGCGATAGGATCAGGAGGTCTTCCTCCAGGAGTGGTTCTACTAAAGGTAAGGGAACTAATATTTCACCTGCTCTAACACCTGTAGAATTTGTATCTCCTAAACCTGTGTTGTTGCCTTCGGGCCCTGATTCTGTGTCTGGAGAAGGTAATGCCCTCTCTCTGATTTTGGAGTCTCTTTGTACTCTTGAATCTAAAGTGAAAGCCTTAGAAACTGGCTCTGTTAAAGTGTGTGATCGTGCCCCCAGTGTTGTGGAGGGGGCGTCAGATCGGTCCCATAATGCCTCTAGGCCTAGACCGCTATCAGACTCCCAGGAATCAGGGAGTGGATATGTCGAAAGCCGCAAAAGGGTTACGGGGGCTCCCCACCGATCTGGCGTCCCTTCGGCAGGCCTTGTTGCAAGTTCCCAGGCTGCCAAGGAGCGCGCACGGGCGCGTATCCTTAAGGACTATTTTTCGTCCTCCGAGGCGTCCTCCCCGCGCAAGGGGTGGAGCGCTCGGAGGGACTCGCGTCCTCTGAAAAGGACGTTTCGTAGTGAGGACGCTTCACGTCCTGTCTCGCCAGTTTCGTTGCGCTCTTCTCCGGATGCGTATGACGCCTTTCCGCCTCAGAAGAGAGGTAGGATGTCATCCGGGGATGAAGCTGAGATGCGCTACAGTCGCACTTTGGAGAAGCAGGTAGCTGTACCTGTGAGAAGGAAGGAGGCGTCCCCTCGCCCCTCGTCTTCTCGCAGGATCAGCCCTGCCCCTTCTGTCGTTCCTTTTCTTCCTTACGAAGAAACAGCTTTTGTCTCCCTTCAAGACCAGTTATCCATCGCATGATGGCTCAGAGGACTCGCCCAGCAGCAGTCGAGCCTAAGCGGAGGAAGGACCTTAGGCTGCCTGTCAAGAGGACGAAGCAGTCTCCTTCTCCCTCTCCGCGTTCGTCTCTTTCTCCGATTGCGTCTCCTTCGGTTAATCGCTGATTCCGTTCGCCCGCTAAGAAAGCGGGTCGTCAGGACGCTTTTGTTCCCTCTCAACGTCATGGGCAGGCTGCTCGCCGTGGCGCTCGAGAGGACGCTCAGGACGTTTTTGAGGACGCTCAGGATGCTTTTGAGGACACTCAGCAGGACGCTTTCCAGGACGCTTCGGAGGACGCCGAGCAGGAAGAGGATGTGCACCAGAACGCTCGGAAGGACGCTCTAGTGACGTGTCTCCTTATAAGGAGCTCGTTAAGGCTAGAAAAGACACGCTTTCTTCGAAGTCTGCTCGATCGTGTAAGAAGCGTAAGGACGCTTCTCTTGGAAGTAAGGCGGCCTCGATCGTCATCAAAGACGCTCATCGCAATCAAGACGCTCTGCCTCCTTCGAGCTGTAAGGATCGCCGCAAGGATGGTAGCCTAGATGAGGCTTCTGCTTCTAAGCAGCGGGGGTCTTTGATCAAGGCCAGACCCGCTGGACGTAAACCCTCTCCGGAGGGGCGGTCTCCTATTCCTATTAGGGTAGAAGGAGAATTGAGTAGTCCTGCGGACTCGGTAGATCGGTAGAAGAGGAACCTTCTTCTGTGTCTTCAGTCTCGGACTACAAGGTTCTTGTGCGGCTGTTGCGCTCGTCCTTCGGGGACAAGTTTCAGCCGGCAGCTCCCAAGTCTCCTCCCACGCAGTTTTCGTCTTCCAAGTCGTGTAAGACCCCAGAGTTCGTCGAAATGAAGACTTCGCTGTCCACCAAGAGGGCCTTCAAGAAACTCCAGGACTGGATGGATCGAAAGAAGGATCAGGGCAAGTAAACTTTCGCCCTTCCTCCCTCTAGACTCAGCGGAAAAGGGGGTATTTGGTACGAGACCAAGGGAGACGAGGGTGTGAAGATCCCTTCGTCAGCTCAAGGGGAATTCTCGAGTTTAGTGGATTCTCAGAGGAGGTCCCTCTTATCCACTGCCAAGGTGTCTTGGACCCCTACGGAGACAGATCATCATTTGAAAGGACTGCTACGGACTCTCGAAGTCTTCAACTTCTTGGACTGGTGCTTGGGAGTTCTAGATCTGCAATCTAGAAGCCCGGACTCTCTCAGTTTGGGGGAGCTGTCCAGCGTGCTATCGTGCATGGACAAGGCCGTCATGAATGGTTCGGAGGAGCTTGTTTCTCATTTTGGGACTGCCTTCCTTAAGAAGAGAGCTCTGCTGTGTAACTTCACAGCTTAATCTGTTACACCCGCTCAGAAAGCGGAACTGCTCTTTTCTCCTCTTACGAACCATCTCTTCCCCCAGACTTTGGTCAAGGACCTAGCAAGTAGCTTGCAGGAAAAAGCTACACAGGACCTCTTAGCCCAGTCCTCGAGACGTCCAGCAGTTCCTTCCACTTCATCTTTTGTTCGACCTCCTAAGAAGGTTAAACCCTTTCGTGGGGCTCCTCCCTCGAGAGCAACTCCTCGAGGGAGAGGGCTTGCAAGAGGAAGAGCTTCTTTTAAGCCCAAGCCATCAAAGTGAAGATTATGTCCTTCAGTCACCAGTCGGAGCCAGACTGAAGTTTTTTGCGGGAGCATGGAGAGAGAGAGATACGGACCCTTGGTCCCTCAAGATCGTGGAGCAGGGGTACAAGATCCCCTTTTTAGATCCTCTTCCTCTTTCCACGACTCCCAGAGACCTTTCTCGGTCATATCAGGGAGAGAAGAAACGAATTTTGTTCGATCAATTAGATCAAGTGATCGAAAAAAAGAGCGGTGGAGCAAGTCGTGGACCTGGGGTCTCCAGGTTTTTACAACAGGATTTTCCTAGTACCGAAGCAGTCGTCGGGTTGGCGTCCAGTCCTAGATGTAAGCAGGCTCAATCTTTTTGTAGAAAAGATCAAATTCAAGATGGAGACGCCTCAGTCTGTTCTGGGAGCCTTGAGACTGGGCGACTGGATGGTGTCCTTAGACCTGCAGGACGCGTACTTTCACGTTCCAATCCACCCTCTTTCAAGAAAATACCTAGATTCGTTTTAGGCAACAAAGTGTGGCAGTTCAAAGCCCTTTGTTTCGGCCTGAGCACGGCTCCGATGGTTTTCACCGTCATTATGAAGAATGTGGCGAGGTGGCTACACTCTTCAGGGATAAGAGTTTCCCTTTACCTCGACGATTGGCTTATCAGAGCGTCGTCGAGGGAAAAATGTCTGAAGGACCTTCAGTTAACATTAGCCTTAGCGAAGTCCCTGGGACTTCTTGTCAACCTCGAAAAGTCGCATCTGACCCCGACACAGTCCATCGTGTATCTGGGGATTCAGATGGATTCAGTGGCTTTTCGAGCGTTTCCGTCCCAGGAACGTCAGCGGCTAGGCTTAGAGAAAATCTCAGCCTTCTTGGGGAAAGAGACTTGCTCGGCGAGAGAATGGATGAGTCTGCTGGGCACCATTTCCTCGCTGGAAAGGTTTGTTTCCTTGGGAAGACTGCACCTCAGGCCTCTCCAGTTTTTCCTTGCGGACGAATGGAAGGCCAAGGACGATCTCAATGCGATCTTGAAGATCTCAGAGTCGGTAAAGAGCCATCTAAGATGGTGGCTCGATCCTCAGAAGCTACAGGAGGGCTTATCCCTAAATCTTCTGAGCCCCGACCTAGTGTTGTTTTTCAGACGCTTCCATTTCGGGCTGGGAGCAACACTAGGAGGGGAACAAGTGTCAGGCTCCTGGAGAGGGGAACAGGCAGTCTGGCACATCAATGTCAAAGAACTAGCAGCAATCTTCCTGTCTCTGCAGTTCTTCGAAGAGAAATTGACAAACAAAATTATACAAGTCAATTCAGACAACACCACAGCCCTCGCGTATTTGAAGAATCAGGGAGGAACACACTCCCGGGCTTTGTTTCACCTGGCAAAGGAGATTCTGCTGTGGGCAAAGGTGAGGAAGATCACGATCCTGACAAGATTCATAGCAGGAGTGCAGAACGTCAGGGCGGACCTTCTCAGTCGACGGGGAGACCAAATCCTGCCGACAGAATGGATCTTGCTCAAAGACGTGTGTCAAGAACTTTGGAAGTTGTGGGAACGTCCTCTGGTCGACCTATTCGCGACGTCGAGGACGAAGAGGCTTCCTCTGTATTGCTCCCCTGTCCTAGATCCAGGAGCAATCGCTGTGGACGCATTGCTCTGGAGTTGGACAGGCCTAGACCTGTATGCCTTCCCACCATTCAAGATCATGGGGGAAGTCATGAGGAAGTTTGCGGCTTCAGAAGGGACAAGGTTGACCCTGATCGCCCCGATGTGGCCAGCGAGAGAATGGTTCACGGAGGTCATGTCTTTCCTTGTAGACTTCCCAAGGACGTTTGCCCTGGAGGAAAGATCTACTCAAACAGCCTCACTTCGAAAGGTATCACCAAAACCTCTCCGCTCTGGGTCTGACTGCGTTCAGACTATCGAAAAGTTGGCCAGAGCGAGAGGTTTTTTGAAAGCAGCTGCGAAAGCAATCGCAAATGCAAGAAGAGCCTCTACAAGAGCTGTCTACCAATCGAAGTGGGCTTCCTTCAGGGCATGGTGTAGAAAGGAGGGAGTTTCCTCTTCCACGACCTCTGTGAGCCAGATAGCCGATTTTCTGCTTTTCCTTAGAAACGTGCAGAAATTAGCAGTCCCGAACATTAAGGATACAAAAGCATGTTGTCAGCAGTTTTTATAGGCACAGAGGGCGCCTGGACCTTTTTCTTGAACAACCAGGGATCTTCATGACCTCTTGAAATCATTCGAGACCTCAGGCGAGACCGTCTTCATGGAACCTTGACGTAGTTCTTAGACTTTTGATGTCAAGTCCGTTTGAACCTCTTCAATCAGCGTCTCTTCGGAACTTGACAAAGAAGGCTCTTTTCCTAACTTCTCTGGCGACGGCGAAGAGAGTTAGTGAAATCCAAGCTTTTAGTAGCCTAGTGGGCTTCACAGGAGACAACGCTGTCTGCTCTTTGAGTCCAACTTTCTTGGCAAAGAATGAGAACCCGTCTAACCCTTGGCCGAAAAGCTTCGAAATTAAGGGTATGTCAAGTCTGGTGGGCCAAGAACCAGAGAGAGTCCTGTGCCCTGTTAGGGCTCTCAAGTTCTATGTTCATAGAACCAAAGAGGTAAGAGGTCCCTCAGGTAATCTCTGGTGCTCTGTGAAGAGACCGGAATTACCTTTGTCTAAGAATGCTGTGGCTTTCTTTCTGAGGGACGTCATTAAAGAGGCTCATTCATCTTCCAGAAGACTGATTTGAGCCTCTTGCGAGTGAAAAGCTCCGAAGTCAGAGCTGTCGCTACCTCTCTTGCCTTCCAAAAGAATATGTCAATCAAGGACATTCTTGATGGCACCTTTTGGAGGAGCAATTCTGTTTTCGCCTCACATTACTTAAGGGATGTGAGAACGATTTACGAGGACTGCAGTTCTCTTGGGCCATACGTTTCTGCAGACACAGTCTTGGGGGCTGGAGGTAGCTCTTTCCCTATCCCTTAGTTAGGAGTTAGGTTAGTTTTTTAATATGTTGTGTTTTTTGGTTATTGGTGAGTCTTGTGTGAAGATCTCCCATCTCTTAGTTTAGCGTTCAGGGGGGTCTTTGTCTAGTTGGTCAGGTGGTGGTCAGTTGCTTCATAGCCCTCATATGTATGGTTCGATGGTCTTGTCACGTTGTGGTCACGTCCCCGTTGACAGAGCATCCAGAGCGCACCAGCACTACAGGTCTCCACCTGGCTGGCAACTCTGATTGAGCAGAAGCAGGCTTAAGTGACAGTAATCACAGAGTCTACTTTGCTAACAGGTGAGGAACCAAGGTGTACATCATCTACTTAATTTAGTTTCCTACAAATCCTATTCTGTCTCTTCCCACCATCCGAAGGTGGGATTCAGCTATATATATATCTGTCAGGTAAGAAGTTGCATGAACAAAATGTTATTGTTATAATACAATTAAGTTTGTTCATACTTACCTGGCAGATATATATAATTAGAGTGCCCACCCTCCTCCCCTCAGGAGACAGTGGCATTGATAAAATATGAATAGAAAATGGGAATGGTTCCTGATATCCGCCTCCCAGCGGCGGGAATGAGTACTACCACCTGGCTGCCCCCACTGCGTGTCCGCCCGCGAGTTTGAAATTCTGTCGGACTTCAGAAAATACAGCTATATATATATCTGCCAGGTAAGTATGAACAAACTTAATTGTATTATAACAATAACATACTTATTCATTAGACACCTATCAAAGATTTCAAGTGTATTTTTTAAAATCTCTTCCTCTCCATCTAAATTATTCATCAAACACCAGTCATAGGTGTAGAGCTAGTCATGATTCCTGGTTCAGCAATATCATGATGAGGCGCTAGTATTCAAAATTCACAAATGAATGTCGCTCAGCAACATTTACACTACTGTATTGTCTTGCTCTCTTGTGGTGCTTCAAGGAGTTCCACCTCTAGGCCCATGTTTTAAACTTTGCCGTTCACTAAACAATTTGATTCATGTATGATTCTCTCCAGTATTTATTAAGCTTTCTTGATATCTCTCTAACAGGAACTTGCACTGAATGCAGTGCAATAATTCTCTCGCACTGCGAGGGATGTTTCTTAGACTGATAAATGACACATGGACATTAGAATCCTGCGCACATAACGACATCGAAAGGAATTAAGTGAGGTTGCATGGTTCACACTGTTAGGTTATAATTTTTTTTCTGTTTTTTTAAATTTGATAGCATTTTGTGAGTTTCCAATGTTTTCTGTAAAATTTAACAAATGGAATCATTCAACTACCTTCAACTCAATATTGAAATGATAATGTAAGGACTATGTTTATACGATGCTACTAGTGATAGGTGTCTCCTATCTATTTGGTAATGTATATCAGTGGTTGTGATATGACGTTTTCTGGGTTCGACCTGTGTCGGCCGGTGAAATGGTCCTGTAGCACGCATTTCTAGGTATACATGGCGAACAGGTCTACCTGAAGGCCCGGGATTTGATTGCAAATCCAACAGAACGACTTCATGTCCAAGGACCACTCCGACTCCAGCGGAGTCGTTCTGGATAGTGAGAGTGCGATGACATTCCTTACTCCTGCCAGGTGAGTAGCTGCCAGATGCCAATGATTTTTTGTCGCTAATGAAAAAATCACAATCATTACATGATTTACTTTGCTCGACCTGGAGCCTCCTCTGTTTATGCAATGAACTCTCACTGCACTGTCCGAGACTAATCTTACATGACTGTTTTTGACTGGAGCCAGACGTTTTAAGGTCAGAAAAATGGCCATTGCTTCTAGGACATTGATGTGGAACTGGCGGAATGTATTCAACCACGTTTCTTGAACCTTCTTGTACTGGGAGTAGCCCCCCCCAACCACTCAGAGAGGCGTCCATGTGGACTATCAGAGATGGTGGGGGAAATTGCAGTGGCACTGACTTGGAGAGACTCTGGGGTTCCGTCCACGGACGGAGCCTTTTCTTCAATATCGGCATAATCAGAGAGATCTTGTCTCTGAATTTGTTGTTGGCTCTCTTCCGCCAGACTTGATTGATATCCTTCAGCCTGGCTTTCAACAGGACGTCTGTTATTGAGGCAAACTGAAGCGAACCTAGAATTCTCTCTTGGGTACGACAAGAAGCCTTTTTGTTCCTGAGGAACTGTCTCGTAGCCTTCGCTGTCTCTCTGCACTTCTTTGATGGGAGAGATAGCTTGTGTGAGTTTAGGTCCCATTGGATTCCCAACCATTGAAAGCAGGATGCCGGGATGAGGCGAGACTTTTCCTTGTTTATCTGGAAACCCAGATACTCTAGGAATTCTATTACTTTGGCTGTTGCTTTGCAACACTCCTCATTGTTGGTTGCCCAAATGAGCCAGTTGTCTAGGTAATCTACTAACATTACTTTGCAACACTCCTCATCGTTGGTTGCCCAAATGAGCCAGTTGTCTAGGTAATCTACTAACATTACCCTTGGGCTCTTAGTTCTTGCACTACTGTCTCTCCTAATTTGGTGAATATTCTGGGCGCTATGTTGAGCCCGAATGGCATGACTCTGAATGACTAAGCCTGTTTTCCTAGTTTGAAGCCTAGG
This sequence comes from Macrobrachium nipponense, assembly GCF_015104395.2. Lineage (NCBI taxonomy): Eukaryota > Metazoa > Arthropoda > Malacostraca > Decapoda > Palaemonidae > Macrobrachium > Macrobrachium nipponense. The sequence goes on from NC_087205.1 coordinate 71,282,498, forward strand.
TATGGAGAGAAGTTTCTTGCTATCGGAACATGATAGTAAGCGTCTGTAAGATCTATAGAGGTGGTGACGACCCCACAGGGAAGTAAGGTCCGCACCTGCAAGACGGTCAGCATGCGAAACTTGTCGCATTGAATGTATGAGTTGAGACGGGACAGGTCCAGAATCACTCTTCGTTTGTCTGAGTCCTTTGGCACACTGAACAGACGTCCTTGAAATTTCAGGTGACTGACTTTATTTATTGCCTTCTTTTGGAGGAAATCTTGGGCATAGTCTAGTAGGTCTGTCGTTGGAGCCTGGTGAAAACTGACTGGTGGAGGAGGCCCTTCTCCCATTTCCACCCCAGACCTTTTGATACTATGCTGTGGGCCCATGAACTGAAGGTCCAATGGTCCCGAAAGAGATACAGTCTCCCGCTCACCTGCGGGGTCTCACTGGTTGGTTGTGGTCTTACCTCCCCTACCCTCCCCTGAAGCCTTTTTTATCACTTCGTTTCTTTCACGTCAATTTTGCTATATGGAAAAAAGGATTTTGATGTAGGAAAAATCTATTTCTGGGCTCAGTTCGTGTCACTGCGTGAAATAATCCTTTAGTTTATTATTTCTAAGGTAAATGAGCTAACAAATACCAGAGAAAAAAACAAATCAAAGAAGATGTCAGTATAACTGACTCGCTCACCCAAAATAAAAGAAGGGTGTCGGTATGGTAACTGGGGCAAGTGAGACCACTACCACGAACTTCTTGCTATTTAGAATTCTCCTATATCAAAATTCCCAAACAAGAGAGCCGATCCACAGGTCGAGGCGGCAACTACTACCACTACACCCCACGCCACGCCGATCGCCGCGCCTCTGGTGGCCATCCTTTCAGTTAGCGGACTTAAAACCACACGTGTTTTCTTTCGCTCTGTGATTTGTGGATTTATCTTTTTCCCTTCTTCGTGATGGAACGTGCAGCGATTGCAGCAGCTAAGTTAAGTATCCTGTAAAGGTTTGGATTTAGTTTCGTTCCATCCAGGTGCCTGTATTTGCCGTTTTTTAGGTATAAATACGGATTCCCGGTTTAGAGCATGGCGGCATTGTCCCGCCTCATGTTCGGTTAGGTTCTCGGTCCCCCATACTTGGAACCTTTCCTTTTGATTTATTTTATTCATTTTATGCCACGTTGCTTTTTACATCGTTTTAGGGGATGTAGCCTACCCCTGGTGTTAGTTCATGCATGCATGTCTCTCTACCTAACGTAGGCATCTGAGTGTTTCCTTGTCCAGACCCTAGCCATTGCTCTACTTATCGGCTTAGGCTAGCTCTGAGTGATAGACTTTCTTCCGAGTCAGTCGTGCACTCCTGGACGTCCTTTCTCTTTCACTCATTGTTTTTCCCCTACTTTCTTTTATCGATGTATAGTTATGTTTTGGTTAGCCTAGGGCGTCTAGCCTTGTAGCCTGGGTCTCGGTGGTCCTTTGGTCCACGTTAGTTACAGTTTTGTTGCATCCTCTCTTATCAGTTTTGTTGCATCATGCATTGTTGCACCATCCTGGTCAGTTTGGTTGCATTAGACCCTTGGCTTTCCGATCCAGTCGGTTGTGTTGTGTTATCGTACCTTGGTCCACTCGTGATCGCGGTACGGCTAGACGCCCGCCCCTGTCGCTTCCCCCCTCCTCCTCTCGCCATAGAGTAGGAGGGAGGGATGTCTGTTCTCGCTCGCTCCATCCGGGCCCGGCTCCCTCTCTCCCTACGCGGAGGGAGTAGGGGAGTCTGGACAGACTGTTAGGCTGGGAGTGACCTTGTTCTCCCTCGTGCTCTGTGGTGCCTCGGTGTGGCAGGGTTGGGGGGTTGGCCTCCCCCCTCCCTGGTTGCTCCGGCATCCCGCGGTGTACACGGGAACTGATTTCTTCCCTCCTCATACATAACATGATGTTCTAAAGATATCAGTGACTGTTTTTAATGTCATTACATAAGATTTCTTCCATCTTTAAAAAGAAAAATAGATTAATAAGGCATGAATCGTGCATCAGGCAGGTGAACAAAAAATTATGAAACTCTGCCACCACTAGTTTGAGCATGTGTACATATGAATAAAAATTCTCTCGTCTCAGCAAGAGAGAGAGAGAGAGAGATAATTATTATTTTTATTAAATGTTATTATTTAATCTTATTAAACTTAATACAGTATTAATATCTGAAAATTAATATGTACTGTAAATCATTAGTATATGTAGGTACAGCGCAGTATTTAGTCATGAAAATAATATGAAAATATAGAATATTGCGCTATGAAAAAATCTGCGAATGGGTGAGTTTCCTGCTAATAATGTATAGATAGATTCCACAGATAATTTTGCGAATTCCGAGCCAGATAATCCGGGGGTTTACTGTATTATCAGAAACCTGTTGAATATTTCAGAAATCAACAAATCAACAAAGTACACTAAGGAAATGAATGAAATTGAAAATAAATGAAAGGCAATCCTGATACAAAAGCCAGGAAAAAGTTAGCAGACACAAAACGATTGTTCCTGAGGCAGGAAGGAGACTTACTTAAGTGCAGATCACCCCTTAGTAGTAACAGCAGCAGCTTTTCTTCATCTTTGCTTTTCTTCATCTATGTTTGAAGCATCTGAGAAATTTGTGCTTTAAATGCTTAGTAAACATGCTAATAGGTAATAACAAAATTACCAAAAATTATCCAGAATTCTAAATGTAAAAAAAAAAAAAAGTGCATAGTAGCAAGGGCAGTCAACTTGCTGTACAGAAATGAAAAATCAGCCAAAGAGGTTAGTTAATAAAAATGTAACTTTGAGACTTGATTAAGCAATTTGTGAGCTAGGTACTGTAAACACATAACACTAAGAACCAGTCACCAAATCCTGAGAAAAGTACAAATATGCACACAACTTTGGAAACACTGACACAGTAACTGGAATGTTGCTGATGATGCAAAGAAGCATAATTCTCAGGAAAAATAAATGTATTTATGAAATACTATTAGTTAACCAACACCTGGAAGCTAGCAAACCAAAGTAAAACACTGAAAATGGAAGCACCTGGCCTTCTAAGGTGCAGAAGTCATACTGTACTTTATCACCAAGAGGAAACAAGTGAAAAAAGAGTAAAAAACCAAGAAATTAACAAATGAAATCATGTTTAGAGTACATATATTGAAAAGTAGGGATTCTGCAAAGGAAATGGTAGTTCTGGAAAGAATGGTTAACAGCTTTGCTGACTTAAAAAGATATGTTAGGTGATTGATGCATAACTTTAGTTCCATGTGTCACATTTGTCCACAAACATCATTCTACTTCATTCAGTTAGACTAATGACTGAACAGGGGACCTTTGAGATAGCAAATGTGGGTAAATATCAGTAAATTAATTAATTATGATGAAACACTTGTAATTTAAGAGCTTTTCATTCAGGTTTGCAAAAAAAAGATTCAACTAAGAAACCTTAGTTTAATCTTTTCATATTTTGAAATCATCCTCTTTTTTTTATTAACATTGGTTATGCAAAGGTCAAATCATATTCCTATATAGTATGAGATTTCTTATAGTATTTTGGTATGGTATTTATGGGAAAATAATATTGTGGTCTTGCAAATTAATGAATACTATCTTAATTCCAACTCAGATGTAGAAAGCAGTGTAGATCTTCCAGTGCTGATAGGATCAGGAATAACGAAAGAGAATATTCATAAGTATATGAAAGCTCACGCCTTCATAGTTGGATCACACTTCAAAGAATTTGGAAGGTAATATTGTTACTTTTTTTCAGGTGAAAGTCCTCGTCTGTTTTATTTATTGAGGGATTTCATGCTAACAGGATTCTTTAAATACTGTACTATCTTATTTATTGGATTTAATTTTCTAGATGAAAAACTTGTACCTAATTTAACCAATATATTATTATTTTTTATCAGTCAAGTTATTGCATGTGAATATCTCCAGAGATCAGCTAATTTGCTGTTTCCCTTATTATTTATACTGGCTTTTCTCTCAGGAATCTGTGATTGTTCATATGCGGAACAAACCTTCGGTCTTAACAGTTGGATATTTTCCAAGTGCTAGCTGGTAACCGGTTAAAGTCAAGCAAGGAATCTGTGAGATCTGGCAACTCCTATGCGTATGAGGTGATAACTGGTCAGAGACCACGCACCGCCTCGTGACACATTAAGTCTTTCCTTAACTGCCTTGGAGAGTAAAACGCTATTGCTTGCTCTCCTTCAAAGCCGGTTGATTTGTGTCCATGTTTCTTTCATTTCAGTTTGTTTGTGCATGTTTGTTTCTGCTCATTATGGATTCTACTGAGTCTTCACGGCCTCGGCAATGCACGAGCCCGCACACTCGGGGATTTCCGTGCTCAAGGTTTTTAGCTTCTGTTGCCACAGACCCACATACGACATGCACTAGGTGCCGTGCTAATTATTGTACAATTACTAATCCATGTCGGCAATGTCGTTCCTGGCCTAAGTCGCAGGGGAGGGTGTAGAGTTTTGACTCTTCCTACTTGGGAGGGTTTCTCTTCTCGGATAGATGATTCGACATCACCCTCTTCTGCGATCGCTCTCCCTGTAGCTAATGCAAGTGTGCCCGTCTCCTTCCTTTTCTTCCATCGATTCATCGATGGAAGTATCAGGAGTATCACAGGATGATGTTATGTTTAATGTAGCCCCCTCTCACTTGGGTTCTAATTTTATACTTGAGAGAGAGGAGGTTACACCTTCTAATATCTTAATTTCAGATACGGAGTCATCCAAGATGGTGGGGGTTTGGGCATAGCTGGGACTACGGGGCTCACCTTCCTTGGATGGGCTGCTGTCATATTTCTTGGGGGTGCATAGCCCCCTCCGGCTCCTATAGCAGTCCCACCTCCTCCAGGACTCCTCTATGTTGGCTCTTGCATGCTGCCACTTTGCTAGGCCCCTTTGTCATCATCAATTTTCACTGGGTCGCACCTTATCGCTCCGCCAGTAAGGCCATTGACCAGCACTGGTCTTAGGGATGTCATGACGTCACTCCGAGCGTCCTCTCAGTCTATGACGTCTGATGCGGTGGCCGCTCATCCTCCAGCTGTGATGTCACTGCTTCCCGATATGACGCCATTGTCTTCTCTCGCTGAGCCGTCTGAGGCGTTAGTTCAAGCAGTCTACAAGAGACTGGACTCTTTGTTTTGAGAGAGAGGATTTCTGCTATGTCTACGAAGAAGAAGAGTCATAATGGAGGGTCTCTTCTACTAATGCAAGTAAGAGAATTTGTAGAGAGAAGGGTCTCTCTCCTTCTCCTGTTCCTTTTCCATCACCTCTCCACCATCGAGTCAGATGGAGGATCAAGGACTTTGTAGTTTGATCGTCTGAGAGTGAAAGGATTGCACGTCCATGTTCATGCAGGTGAGAGGAGTGTTTCACCATATGCCCCACACGTTCGTGGGGTTGGCAGGTGAGATAGTGGTAGAAAGGCATCCTCCTCTTCGATACATAGCTGTGTATTTCCTGTATGTCATGAGAGTACGTAATGTATCATCATCCTCCCTTCACGGCTGTGTCTCTCCCCCTAACGTACATGTTCATGACAGTGTGAGTGTTGAGAGCATCAAGGACGTTTCAACAGCTTCTGTGTTCAGATGTCAGTTGTTTCTGTGCGTACGTGCTGATGATGTTGGAGGTGGCCCCTCTTCATCTGTTCCTGTACGCTAACCTGAATCATCCCTGCACGTATGTGTGGAAGAGATCAGGAGTGACCCCTCTTCATCTGTCCCTATACCAGTTTGTCAGCACAAGGACGATAAAGTGCCGATTAAAAGGTCGAAGGTTGCAGATATGAAGGTGGCTCAAGCTTCATCTAAGGATTCTTCGTTCGGCAAGACTGAGGCTTAGTGTCGAAAACGTGAGGATTCCTTGGGCAGTGGATGTGTTTCTCATTCTCCTGGAAGAGACCTTAGCCTTAAGAGTCCATCTCCTTCAGGAAGATCTCTTCAGTGACATTCCTTGTCTTGGGACCGTGCTTGGTTGGCGTGTCACAGATGTGTGCTTGAGTCGTCACATATTCACGTACATGATTCCTCCCGTGACCAGGTATATGTTTCTCCTGACATACGTGTATGTGATCCTTTACATGATCATGTACATGGTCCTTCTCACAAACCTGTATGCTGTTCGAGCCGAGACCGTGTACAGGTGTCGTTGTGAGATGATGTTTGAGAACCTTCGGTACCTATAAATTTGAATTAGGAATTCCTCTAGGTAGTGTCTTAAGCTGTACATTGTTTGCTTTAGCAATCAATGGCATTACTGCAAATTTACCAAGTGGATTCAAAAACAGCTTGTATGTTGATGACTTTGCCATTTACTATGAGTAGCAATTTGAGACATGCTCAAAGAGTTCCCAATACTGCCATTATAGATATATGTAGTTGAACAAGTTTAACTGGATTTCAGTTTTCAACAGATAAAAAAAAAAAGCTATCGTCTTCTGTAAAGACAAAAGATGGTTAAAAAAAAAAAACAATCAAACTTCACCTTTATTACACTGAGATGCAATTTTGTACAAATATTAAATATCTTGGAATGGTATTTGATCAACATTTAAATTGGAACACACATCAAGTACATTAAAGCCAGAGGCATCAAAGCCCTTACCCTGTTAAAAAAAATTATTGCACTCTAATTGGGGAGCAAAGTGAGATATCCTATTAATGTTTTATAAAGCAACGATTTTATCCATAATAGATTACTTCTGTCCAATATACATACTCATCAGCCTCAGATTCTACATTAAAAACTCTCAATGCATTGCATCATGAAGAAATACGATTATGCACAGGAGCATTCTGATCATTCCCAACAAACCCACTCCTAATAGAAGTAGAAGTATTACCCCTAAAACATCACCACAATTTAATAACAATATGCAGAGGTCTTTCCTTGCAAGCAGGATCATCCCCTGCAGCTACTTGTTTTGTAAATTATGAATCAGGAATAGAAGTTCATAGTACTAGCTCTTTCCCAATACCTGTAGTTAACTAGAAAGATGCAGGAAAATTGGTATTTACTTAATTCTTACATAATTTTTTAAATTTATAAACTTACTGATTCACTAAAACAAAACTTACTGATTCATTATAACATTTTCCTTAATAAATTGATATTATTGGTGTTTACACTAATATTTATATTTGAAAATTAGTAAATCATTTATTTATCATACAAGAGAGAGAGAGAGAGAGAGAGAGAGAGAGAGAGAGAGAGAGAGAGAGAGAGAGAGAGAGAGAGAGAGAGAGATAAAATTATTTTAATTCTATGATATCATATAATCTTATTAAATTTACCAATAAAGGCAGTCCCAGGGTTACAACGGGTTCCATTCTTGAGATGCGTTGTAAGCCGAAAATCGTATTTTGATGCTTTGGGTGCATTAAAAACTGTGTAAACGGCATTCTTAGTGCATTTTTCATCCCCCAAACCTTCAAATATTGATTATTTTGCATTTTTGGTGTCATATTTCTTCTGCAAGATCAGCATTGTAGGCAGCATAACCCTGGAACATGCATCATAATCCTGGAACGTGTGTTGTAACCCTGGAAATAATTTCTGATTGTAATGGTAATTGCTTTATAGCAAAGAAAGGTAAAGGAAAATGCATCTTCGAGAAGTTCTGCAGCACGGATGCTTTCTTGCGTGTGTTGGAAGCGCCTGTTCTCATGATGGTTCTAGAATCGGCAGGAGTTTTGTGGAACTTGACAGGTGCCGATGTGACGTGAGGAATGCCGCGATTTCTGATGCAATACTTTGTCGAGAAACTTCTAAATCGTTCCGGTAATCTCGGGAGTCTGTGATGCTCACCGTAGGCCCCGCCCCCAGAATGCCGTATAAATACGACGGACGAAGTAGGAGAAAGCAGATCATCAGTTAGTTACATAGTAAGAGATCATCAGTAAGAGCCACAGATCCGATTATCAGTGAGAGCTCAGCAGCAGAGATCATCAGAGAGTGAGATAAGAGAAGAAGAACGAAGAACCAGAGAGGAAAAGTCACTCGAGAGAGAGTTTGGTCGAATTCTGGTCAAGTCGTCATCAGGAGTGGACTACCGAGGTATTTCGGCATAGAGCAAAACTTCAGAGAAGAAACGTTCTGCAAGAGGTTTAGAGAGGTTCCCGCCCTTCGAGTATCAAGAATAGACTATTTTCTGCAATAGGGAGTCAAGAAGACATCTGCAATCGCAGTTCTCTTTTTGTGAAGCCATCGCTTCGAGTCGCAAAACTGGCCAGCAAGTATTTGAGTTACCTCACTGTTCCCCCAGTTCACGCAATGTAAGATTTTGCCTTTTTATGTAAATAGGAGATACCATTCTGCATTTATCTTTGTTAGTAAGCTTGTAAATAAACCTTTGTTGAGTTAGTGTTTCTTTCTATATTCGTATCCCCAGTTTCAACTGTTGGTGTTGAATTTTGTTTTTGTTTATTTCATATTGAACCTGAAGCGGACCTCTCTCAGAGGCCGTAACATTGTGGCGACCTTACTTAGAATAGCACTAACAGATTGAAACGGAGAATATAGAAAGAGCCAGAATGAGTGAGATGGTGAAAGAGTTTATCGAGTCGGGTAAGCAAGCTTCTAGGTCTAGAGGGGAATGATTTCCGTGAGTATGTTGAAAAGAGAGAAAGAGAGAAGTATGAGAGAGATGAAAGAGTGGCTGAGAGAGAGGAAAGAGCAGCTGAGAGGGAAATGCAGCAAGAGAAAGAGAGAGATGCAATGAAAATGCACCAAGAGCGAGAAGTAATGAAAATGCAGCAAGAGAGAGAAATGTTGGTAATGCAGCAGGAAGAGAGAGAGAGAAAGAACGTATGCATGAGTTGGAAATTGCTCGGTTAAGGGAAAGTACTCATAACAGTCGGACAGGCGAGAACAAAATCGAAGCTGATACGTTAGGTATGAGTGCAGTGCTGAAATTGGTACCAAAGTTTGATGAGGATGTAACGAAATATTTCATGTGTTTTGAGAAGTTAATGGAAAGAGTAGGTTCTCCTAAAGAAATGTGGACTTTATATTTACAGTTAAGTTTTGAGTGGTAGGGCACTTACTGTATATAGTTGCATGTCTAAGGAGGAATGTGATAATTACGATATCATGAAAGAAACTGTTCTTAGCGTGTATAGGTTAGTACTGGAGGCGTACCGTAAGAAATTTAGAAATTTGAGAAAGGATGAAAATATTACGTATGTAGAATACGGTCAGAAGTTAGAAAGGCTGTTTTTTTTATTGGTTAATTTCTACTAAAGTTAATGATTTTGATAGTTTGAAGAACTTAGTGTTGTTAGAAAACTTCAAAGATAACGTAACCCCTGAGATTAAGCTTTATATAGAAGATAGTCGAGAAGTATCTTTTGCAGGAGCAACTAGGGTAGCTGACAAATATAGTTTAACTCATAACTTGAGGGTTAGTAAGAAACGAAATGATCCTTCGTCTGGTAGAGTACAAAGCAGTAAAGGTTTCAGTCCTAATAATAGCAATGCGAGTAAATGTGACTATTCCTGTTAAACATGCGGAAAACCTGGTCATACGTCTAAGGTTTGTAAGAGTAAAATGGCATCTAGTGGCTCAGAATTAACTTGTTTCCGATGTAATGGGAAAGGGCATTTAGCGAGAAATTGTGCAGTAGAAAGAAAGGACGGTAAGAAACCAGTATCGCTAGTTAACCTTTCATCAAGTAGCAATGATGTGATGAGAGAAACTAGGAAATTTTTTGGTGAATTTCTGTCAGAAGGCGCAGTTTCCTCTCTTGGAGGAGTAGATTCGAGAGAGGTGGTCTTGCTTCGAGACACAGGAGCTGCTGTCTCACTGATTAGGAGAGTGTGTGTGCCAAACAGGGCAGAAATCAATTTGGAAGAAAAAGTCATGTTAGGTGGATTTCCTAACACTTGTGTTCTTTGTCCTTTGTTGAAGCTGAATTTAGAAAGTCAGGTAGTGTCAGGAGAAGTGAAACTTGCAGTAGTTGACAGTTTGCCCGTCGATGGGGTTGACATTATTGTCGGAAATGACTTAGCTTTATCCAAGAATGTGATTCCTGTTGTGAGGGATATTCCAGTGCCTGAAATGGTAGTAACTAGGTCAGGTTTAGATACAGGCATAGACTACGGTTATAATTTGTTCGTGGATTCGAACGACAGTGAGTTCGTGAATTCGAACGAGAGTCAGTTCGTGGATTCGAACGAGAGTGAGTTCGTGGATTCGAACGTGAATAAGTTCGTGGATTCGAATGTGAGTAAGATTCGTGGATTCGAACGAGTGTGGTAGAGGTAGCGAGGTTGATCTTGGCATGAGTGTGGCTGAGAAACCTAACTATTGTTGACAGTGATAGCCAAACGGAAGGTGTAGCTGTTGAGAGTAACGTAGTAAATATACCGGTATCTAGTACTAGTTACGGTGAATTAGGATCTAACATTTTGGATAAGGATGAGCTAGTCAAGTTGCAGAGAGAGGATGAGACACTAACCCGAATTTTTGAATGTGACCTGGATGATGATCTCGATGATGTGTGTAAGGAAACTTTTTTGTTTAAAAGACGAAGTTTTGTGTCGTTATATTCGACCGAAGTCAGGTAGTAAAGGGGAAATCACTGAACAATTAGTGGTTCCTAGGAAGCTTAGTGAGCTAGTTTTGAAGTTAGCACATGATGAGCAAGGACATTTGGGAGTAAATAAAACTTTCAAGTGTATTATAGGGCATACTTTTGGCCTAAAATGAAAAATGATGTAAAAAGGTATGTTTTAAGCTGTCATGAATGCCAAATTGCCGGGAAACCAAATCAAGTAATCCCCAGAGCTCCGTTGTGTAATATTCCTTCGGTAGGCAAACCTTTTGAGAATGTAGTTATCGATATGGTTGGACCTTTACCTAGAAGTAAGGGAGGGAATATATATCTGTTGACAATCATTGATAGACTAACTCACTATCCCAAGGCAGTACCCATAAGAAGCGGCAACGCGAGGACCATAGTTAAACAATTGTTAAATTATTTTTCTAAGTTTGGTCTGCCTCGTACTTTACAGTGATAATGGTAGTAATTTTGTATCCAAATATTTCAAGGATAGAATGAAAGAGTTAGGCATCAAACTCGTAACTTCCACACCTTATCATCCCGAATCACAAGGCATTGTGGAGAGATTTCATCAAACGTTAAAGAGTTGCTTACGGAAATTGTGTATGAACTTCGAACACGACTGGGAAGAAAAGTTACCATTCGTTCTGTTAGCTTTAAGGTTAGCACCGAGCGACACTACAGGATTTAGTCCTTTTCAGCTTGTTTTCGGTCACACCGCTAAAGGTCCTTTGGAAATGTTAAAATGTAACTTAACCCTTAAACGCTGACTGGACGTATTTTACGTCGACATTTTTTGTCTCTCGGGTGCCGACTGGACGTATTTTACGTCGACATACAAAAGTTTTTTTTTTTAATTCGCGGAAAAATACTTATAGGCCTACCAGCCTAAAACTTTTGAATCACGCGCCTTGGGGGATGCTGGGAGTTCACGATCGAGGTGTTGTTTTGTTTAGAAGTGTGACCCAAGTGCGCATGTGTGAAATGCTTTCTTCTCGCTCCAGTCAGCATCAGCGCATCGTCAGAGAGCGATCTTTTGTCGCAATCGAGTTTTCCTGAACTTGTGCGAGACTTTGAACATTTGTGTTGCTACAGGACGTTCGTAGAGATGTCTCAACGACGTGTGGACCGCGAAAGGCACGTTTTACCCGTTGGAAGGGATCGTGTAAGGCGTATTTTGGACTTAGATGCTGGCGAAGGACCAAGCACCCAACATGACCTCGCGCCTCAACGCCGTTCTGTGCGACCACGTGTGGATGAAAGTGGTTTAGGATCACAACGTGTGTCTCGTGTGCCTTTGGTAACCCCTAGGAAGCATCAGGGCGTCCTTAGGGGCATTCGTAGGAATTTGGGAGGCCTCCAACCAAGGGACATAGACGAGTATCTTTCGGAGCTTGATCGGGAATATGTCGCAAGTCCTCATTTTGATGGCGTATGGTCATCGAATGATGAGGACATCAGTCCTGATGTCAGTGAGGACGAATATATGCCCCCAATGTCCGTTTGAGGCTCACATCCCGAAAGTGAGCTCGAATTTAGTGGTTTCAGTGCCTATGAGGGGGAATCTGAGGAAGGGGAGGATGGGGATATGGGGTCTAGTTTCATCGCGGATGACTATACTGAAAGCGAAGGCCTAAGTGAGGGTGATGGGCCAAGGGGGGAGGGGGGGTATTGTGCGAAATTGTGCCCGTGCGCACAGGCACGTAGAAGGTCGGCTCGTCGCGCCAGCCAAGGTGAAGGCGGTCGTCCGAGAGCGACGAGGGGTGGACGGAGGACCCCACCCCTCCTAACATGCACCCATTCACGGCAACTCCTGGGCTCACCGTACCGGTACCCCTGACTGCTCTGGGGTTCATCCAGCTGTTCCTTACACAGGAGTTGCTGGAGTACCTGGTAGAAGAGACGGTGGACTACGCTTGGTACTACCGGTATGAATTACGGACAACATTTTCATATTATTGGCGGGGTTGCAACCTCATTGACATGGCGCATTTTTTGGGACTCCACATTTATTTTGGTATGACACCTGCTGCCGACGTCAGGCAATATTGGAGGCGGAATTATTTTTTATGTATGCCCAATGTGCCTGGCATTATGTCCCGTGATAATTTCCTGGCGTTGGAAAGATATTTCAACGCCTTCAACCGAAGGGCCACACCCCGGAATAACAGTGAACGCCTCATCCTAATCCGCCCAGTGTTGGCATACATTCGTGAACGGTGTAGAAATCTCGTGGTTCCTGGAAAGAACCTTTCTTTGGATGAGGGGATGATGTCTTACAAAGGACGTCTGAGCACTAAAGTGTATAACCCCAAGAAGCCGAAGAAATATGGAGTGAAATTTTTTTTTATTACCGAGTCCAACACTGGATATGTCGTGGACTTTTCAGTGTATTCTGGGGTCTTCTCCACGCTGCATGACACTGTATTCAGTCTTGTGGGACGTTTCCGTAACCAGGGATATCACCTGTTTATGGATAATTATTATAACTCGGTATCCCTGGCCCAGGAACTGTATGAAGCAGGTGTGCACGTCAGTGGTACCCTTCGGTTGGTACGTGGGGCCCCGATTTCCCTCAAGAGGTACGCTAGTCATCCGCAACACCGGCAAGAGGAGAGACAGAGTGGTGGTGGAAGGGCGCTGTCTTCGTCATCTGTTGGAAGGGTGCCTGACTCGTCCCCATGATTACGACGAGTCATGAACCCATCCAAGAAGAGATCGTACAGCGGAAGAAGACACGTCACCAGGCCCGAGTTGTGTTTGAGGAGTTTCGTATCGAGCGGCCTACCGTCATTGGGCACTACAACAGGCACATGGGAGGAGTTGATCTCTTTGATCAGCTCATCCAGTATTATCCCTTCGCCAGGAGAACCAGAAGGTGGACACAGAAGCTCTTCAAATACATCCTTCAGTTGGCCCTCCAAAATGCCTACATACTGTACTGTGGGTACCGTGGTGACAATCTTCCGAGGTTGTCCCACATACAGTTCCTAGAGGTAGCCGGGAATGCCCTCATCAACTTCAATCCCGATGAGTGGCCTTCCATCACTGACCCCCTGTCCCGAGCTGCAGATCTGCCCCTAGCGGAAAGGGCAGATAGGAGGGCCAACTTCGGTCGACCTGCCGTTGCTCCTGCTGCCGCCGCCCCTGCTGACAACGCCCCTGCTGACGACGCCCCTGCTGTCCACCCCGCTCCCCACTGTCGCTGTCTTGCTGCCGGCCCCGCCATCGCCACTTCTCGTTGGGTAGTGGACCCTGTGTGTTGGCTGCAGCCAGGGGATCACACACTGGAGGCCCTAGAAGGGCGCAGGCAGAAACAGTGCCGGGTGTGCCATATGAATGGCGGAAGGAGAGACACCCGGTTCTTCTGTCATACCTGCAAAATTGCTCTTTGCAGGATAGGGGACTGTGACCGTAAATACCACAGTACGGTCATGTATTGGAGTGTGCCTAATAAACCGACAGTGGAGGGTGCACGGGGCCGCCGGGCCCATCAGCAGTAAGGGCGCGCGTCTCCCTCCTCCACCTGTACCTTGTCATGTCGAGAGGAAAAAAATGCAAGACTCTTCAATGGAGGAGGAAAAAAACAAGAATAGAACTAAGAGTCAGGATTACGAGAGAGTATTCTGCATTTATTTTATATTTATTTTTATATTTATTACAAGTTTTTATATATCCGTATCTGTGCATGATAAAATAATAATAAGACATTTCATTGTATGCGAAAAGAAAAGTGTCACCTGCATTCCTTTTATTTATGTATTCGTAACCAGAATCGAAAAAATGTAATTATTATTTATATTATTTATAATTTATATCTATATATATATAATATTCTATATATATATATATATATATAATATATATATATATATTATATATATGGGTATTTTTCGGGTAAGCAAATTACATAACAGTCTAGTAATTTTTCAATCATTTATCTTCACTTTAAAACAAATTTGAAGTCTCTAGAACAATATTTAGATTTATGGTGAATTTTTGAAAAAAAACTATTTTCTTCCCTCCGCGCGCCGATTCTCGGCCTAAAATCTCCTAAATGCGTAGGTCGCATTCTCCTAATATTTGTGCCTCTTCATATTAGGCTTTTTATAGAGTTTTATATATGAAAATGTGCACAAAAACATGCAGAATACAACAAAAAATATTTGAAGGTTGTAGCATTTCTTATTTTTGAAATATTTGCATAAAAAGTAAGATAAATAGGAAAAAAACTACGATTGGTCAACTTTGACTCAAACGAAATGGTCGAAAAACGCATTTGTAACATAAAAATCTTACATTCTAGTAATATTCAATCATTTATCTTCACTTTAAAACAAATTGGAAGTCTCTAGAACAATATTTAGATTTATGGTGAATTTTTGAAAAAAACTATTTTCTTCCCTCCGCGCGCCGATTCTCGGCCGAAAATCTCCGAAATGCGTAGGTCACATTCTCCTAATATTTGTGCCTTTTCATATTAGGCTTTTTATAGAGTTTTATGTATGAAAATGTGCGCAAAAACATGCAGAATACAACAAAAAATATTTGAAGGTTGTAGCATTTCTCATTTTTGAAATATTTGCATAAAAAGTAAGATAAATAGGAAAAAAACTATGATCGGTCAACTTTGACTCAAACGAAATGGTCGAAAAACGCATTTGTAACATAAAATTCTTACAGTCTGGTAATATTCAATCATTTATCTTCACTTTAAAACAAATTGGAAGTCTCTAGAACAATATTTAAATTTATGGTGAATTTAAAAAAAAAATAGTTTCTTCCCTCCGCGCGCTGATTCTCGGCAGCGAATCTCCGAAATGCGTAGGTCACATTCTCCTAATATTTGTGCCTTTTCATATTAGGCTTTTTATAGAGTTTCATATATGAAAATGTGCGCAAAAAGATGCGGAATACAACAAAAAATATTTGAAGGTTGTAGCATTTCTCATTTTTGAAATATTTGCATAAAAAGTAAGATAAATAGGAAAAAAACTACGATCGGTCAAATTTGACTCAAATAAAATGGTTGAAAAACGCATTTGTAACATAAAATTCTTACAGTCTGGTAATATTCAATCATTTATCTTCACTTTAAAACAAATTGGAAGTTTCTAGAACAATATTTAGATTTATGGTGAATTTTTGAAAAAACTTTTCTTTCCTCTGCGCGCCGATTCTTGGCCGAAAATCTCCGAAATGCGTAGGTCACATTCTCCTAATATTTGTGCCTTTTCGTATTAGGCTTTTATACAGTTTTATATATGAAAATGTGCGCAAAAACATGCAGAATACAAAACAAAATATTTGAAGGTTGTAGCATTTCTCATTTTTGAAATATTTGCATAAAAATTACAATAAATAGGAAAAAACTACGTTCGGTCAACTTTGACTCAAACGAAATGGTCGAAAAACGCATTTGTAACATAAAATTCTTACAGTCTAGTAATATTCAATCATTTATCTTCACTTTAAAACAAATTGGAAGTCTCTAGAACAATATTTAGATTTATTGTGAAGTAAAAAAAAAAACTATTTTCTTCCCTCCGCTCGCCGATTCTCGGCCGAAAATCTCCGAAATGCGTAGGTCACATTCTCCTAGTATTTGTGCCTTTTCATATTAGGCTTTTTATAGAGTTTCATATATGAAAATGTGCGCAAAAACGTGCAGAATACACCAAAAAATATTTGAAGGTTGTAGCATTTCTCACTTTTGAAATATTTGCATAAAAAGTACAATAAATAGGAAAAAAACTACGATCGGTCAACTTTGACTCAACCGAAATGGTCGAAAAACGCATTTGTAACATAAAACTCTTACAGTCTAGTAATATTCAATCATTTATCTTTACTTTAAAACAAATTGGAAGTCTCTAGAACAATATTTAGATTTATGGTCAATTTTTGAAAAAAAAACTTTTCCCTCTGTGCGCCGATTCTCGGCAGCAAATCTCAGAAATGCGTAGGTCACATTCTCCTAATATTTGTGCCTTTTCATATTAGGCTTTTTATAGAGTTTCATATATGAAAATGTGTGCAAAAACATGCAGAATACAACAATAAATATTTGAAGGTTGTAGCATTTCTCATTTTTGAAATCTTTGCATATGAAAAACAATTTATTAAAAAATTTCAGCATTTGGTCAACTTTAATTCATCCGGAATGGTCGAAAACTGCAATTGTAAGCTAAAACTCTTACAGTATCGTAATATTCCATCATTTAACTTTATCTTGAAACAAATTCGAAGTCTCTATAACAATATTTCGATTTATGGTGAATTTAAAAAAAAAAGTATTTGTTTACATCCGCGTGTTACGAATTCATGCATCATTTTGTGATAATGTTTTCTGTGTTGCTTTTATCGTTTTACAATGCGTTATATACCAAAAAAAAAGTAACTTGTTACCTTTAACCGTTTTGCGCACAGCGCTATTTGAATACAATTAATTATATATGAAATTTCGTTTTTGCGCTATCATATATCGCATTATTTATATATGATAATGATAATTTTTTTTTCATTTCTGATGGTTGCATACCAAACTTCAGCCAATGACAAAAAAAAAAAAAGAGCCCAAAATGAACTCTTAATCTTGAAAACTAAGCACGCTGTGATTTAAAAAAAATATATTTTTTCCGCTTCCGAGCTCACTCCGAAACACCTCCGGCACACGGGAGACAATTTTTATTTTACCGCTTCGGCGTTTAAGGGTTAATGAATAAAGAAGATAGTGAGGACTACATCACTAATCTAGAGTATTATAAAAACAGTTTAAGAGATGCTTGGCAACTAGCAAAGGAGAACGAGAGGGAGAGTCAAGGGGAAACTAAACGGAGACATGATCTTAGAGCGAAAGAGAGACATCTCTGTGTAGGAGATAAAGTTTTAGTATTAGTCCAGAAAGAAGGTCCCTCTTTATCGTATAAGTTCGAAGGTCCTTTTTCAGTTTTAGAGAAGAAGGGGAATCTGAATTATTTAATAGATATGGGTAAACGTAGAGCAAAGTGGCTGCATGTAAATTTGGTCAAGAAGTATAACGAACGTGCCTCTAGTAATGGTGTCCCAGAAAGAAATTAGTTTTGAGAAAAACTCAGAGGTGCTTAAGAATTTCGAAGTTTTTAATCAGGGTTTAGAAAAGGAAAAGGTGAGGGAAGTACGTAATGTTTTAGTGAATTATCTTGAAACTATTAGTGATAAACTAGGCCTAACCAATGTTTTAGAACATGATATTGAGTTGCAGGACACGAAACCCATTAGGGAAAGTCCATATCGTCTGAGCCCAGAAAAGGCAGAATCTGTGAGGGAGGAAATTAGTTACATGCTAGATAATGATTTTATAGTACCTAGCGAGAGTGAATGGAGTTCCCCGGTAGTTCTGGTGAAAAAGGAAGATGGATCAGATAGGTTGTGCATTGATTTCCGGAAGGTAAACAGTGTAACGAAGCAAAGTAATTTTCCCTTACCCAGGATTGATGATTGGTTAGATAGAATCGGAAATTCCAAGTTCATTTCGAAGCTTGATTTGGCTAAAGGTTATTGGCAACTACCTTTAACTGAACGAGCCCGGAAAATTTCCGCCTTTAAATTGCTATTTGGTAGTTTTGAGCCCAAAGTTATGGCTTTTGGCTTGAAGAAAGCAGCCAGTACCTTCCAAAGGTTAATGAATAAAGTTTTAAATGGCATCAACAACTGTGTCGTGTACTTAGATGATCTTGTGATATTTTCAGAGACTTGGGAGGATCATGTAAGGACTTTGGCAAGAGTCTTGGAGGCCCTTACCAAAGCGAATCTCATTCTTAACCTAAAGAAATGCGAATTTGGGAAAGCCTCTATTACTTATCTAGGACATAAGGTAGGTCTTGGTAAAATCTGTCCAAAGGATCGGAACATAGAAGCTATCGTGAGTTTCCCAATCCCAACAACTAAAAAACAGGTCATGAGATTTCTCGGAATGGTTTCGTATTTCCGTAGATTCGTACCAAATATCTCGGAATAAGCGCTCCCATAACTAATCTGTTTAAGAAAGGACGCAGTTTTGTATTTGATGTCGCGTGTGTGGAAGCCTTCAACAAGTTAAAGGCTATAAAGACTCCCGAGCCAGTTCTATTATTACCCGATTTTGGTAAGTAATTTAATATAGCGATCGATGCCAGTGATATTGGCATAGGAGGGGTTTTGTTACAAGAAGTGAATGGAATGAAACTCCCAATTGCCTATTATTCAAAGAAACTGAATAAAGCGCAACAGAACTATTCCACTATTGAAAAGGAATTGTTTGATTTAGTTACAGCTTTGCAACACTGAGATTTACGCACGTAGTAGTTCTGTTTAACTGTGTATACTGATCATAAGCTTGTTAGTTTATTTGGAGAGGTTTAAGAACAAGAATAAACGTCTAATGCGTTGGAGTTTAGAATTACAAGACTATATCCTGAAGATAGTTCATATAAGGGGAAGCTGATAGCCTCTCTTGAGATTTCTCAGAATGAGTAGCCTTGTGACCGTTTTCTGTTTTCGCACGAGTGAGTGTGTGTGAGTGGAGAAGCGTGCGTGTTTGACTGGATTAAAGCTTTATGCAGAATTGTTCCCCTGCTGTTTAATTCTTGTTTCTCTTTAGAAAAAAATAAAATCAGTTGATTTCATTTTTTTCTCTTTTGGGGGGGGCGTGTAATGGTAATTGCTTTATAGCAAAGAAAGGTAAAGGAAAGGAAAACGCATCTTCGAGAAGTTCTGCAGCACGGATGCTTTCATGCGTGTGTTGGAAGCGCCTGTTCTCATGATGGTTCTAGAATCGGCAGGAGTTTTGTGGAACTTGACAGGCACCGACGTGATGGGAGGAACGCCGCGATTTCTGATGCAATACTTCGTCGAGAAACTTCTAAATCGTTCCGGTAATCTCGGGAGTCTGTGACGCTCGCCGTAGGCCCCGCCCCCAGAATGCCGAATAAATACGACGGACGAAGTAGGAGAAAGCAGATCATCAGTTAGTCACAGAGTAAGAGATCATCAGTAAGAGCCACAGATCCAATTATCAGTGAGAGCTCAGCAGCAAAAATCATCAGAGAGTGAGATAAGAGAAGAAAAACGAAGCATCAGAGAGGAAAAGTCACTCGAGAGTGAGTTTGGTCGAATTCTGGTCAAGTCGTCGTCAGGAGTGGACGACCGAGGCATTTCAACATAGAGCAAAACTTCAGAGAAGAAACGTTATGCAAGAGGTTTAAAGAGGTTCCCGCCCTTCGAGTATCAAGAATAGACATTTCTGGGCTTGACCTGTGTTGGCCTGTGAAATGGTTCCTTTGATACTATTTCTGAGGAATAAATATTGCTATTCATCCTAGAGAAAAAAGAAACAATATAATGCCAAGATAAATGGCTCGCTCACTTCATATAAAAGTGTCGGTATAGTAAGGAGCGAGTGGAATCACTACCAGAGGTCCCTTGCCATTTAGCTTCTTCCTTCGACAAAACCCCGAACTACGGAGGAGCCGTGCTACAGCTCCCGGTCTACTACTACCGTGAGCGCCTCTGACGCCTGAGACGACATTCCTTCGATAGCACGCGTTACAACCACACGATAGAATTTTTCTGTGCTGTGTATCGCTCGATTTTGGATTATCTTTTATTCTCAAGATGTCTTCAGCTTCTGCTTCTAAGTTAAGTACTGTTTGGGGTTACTGATCTCATTTTATGATGATCTTCGTGTTATATACATATTCGGAGCCTTATCGGCCGGTATGACCCCATCGACCGCATGGCGGTACAGGTGGCTTTATCTTTCGGTCTTCCATACCGTTAGGGATTTCCCTTTTCTCAGTACTTTAGATATGGCGGTTACTTATACATAGTCTCTATATCTTTCATGCGGTTAGTTTTTTTTTAGTTAGGCCTCCACGGGGCACGCTCCGACCGCACGTTTCGGACCTTAGTCTAGCTATGCCTTACATTGTTAGGAGTTTTATCAGTCACGATTTTGAGAGTCATATCATCTTAATTATTCTGATGTTCTCTCTTACCTTCTCTAGTTCCTGATTACCATTAATAATATTATAGGTACTAGGTTAGCTATCATACACCATGCTTCGGTATGGCGATTAGCTTCCCTGTTATCACTTATTTTACCGTTAAAAGTAGGCTTTCATACCCCAATTGTTGATTGGTGATTAGCCTCCCCTTCCCCAACCGCCCCGCCCCCCCACCCGCCCGTCCCCCCGCCCCTCACCGCCCCGCCCCCCCCCCCCCCACCTCCTCCGCCTGCCCGTCCCCCCCGGGCCCCACAGCCCTCCCCCCAGGCCACCACCCACCCCCACTGCCCGGACCCCCCCCCCCCCACCCACCAGTCTCCCTCCCACCCCGCCCCACCCCCCCGCCCCACGCCCCCCCACCCCACCCCCCCCGCCCCCCCCCAACTCCCCAAAAAAAAAAAAAAAAAACCCGCCCACTCCGCCCACGCCCATCCCGCGCCCCCCCCCCCCCTAACGCCCACCGCCCCCCCTGCCCTCTCATCCCGGAACCCCCGCCGCCCCCCGCTCACCCCCCTGCCCCCTGCCCCCCGACCCCCCCGCCCCCCCCCCCCCCCCCCCACAGCACGCTACAGGCCCCGGCCGCCCGCCCTCGGCCGCCCCCCACCCGACCCCCAGCCCCCCCCCCCCAAGCCCACCCGCCCAACCATTGCCCACCCCCACCCCCCGCCCCCCCCCCCCATCATGGCCCCCCCCCCTCCCCCCCCCCCCCCTCCCCGCCCCGCCGCCCGCCCAGCCACCCCCCTCCCCCCCCCCATGCCCCCCCCCGCCCCCCCCCCACCGCCGTCGCCCGCACATCCCCCCCGCCCCCCCCCCCCTCCCCCCGACCCCCCGTTTTTTTCCTTGAACTAGAGGTTAGATTAGGCTAACATACCCCTTTCTTCGGATCGGCGATTAGCCTATTTTTCTGTTTGCTTAGCTTTGTGTTCCCGTGTTAGCCTAGCTTTAAGATATCGCTTTAATTTTATTATTTGATTGATTATTATAAGTAATCCTATATATATCAGTGATATTGATGTTGTTCCGACGGTTCTTCCCCACCTCGTGTCTTCACCTGGCTGGGAAGACCACCGGTTGATCGTGGTGAGCCACCCGGTTACGGGGTCCCCCTCCCTTCCCCCCTTTCCCCCCCTCCATACATTGCCATCCACGTCGATGGGTGATGACTCGTTTCTCACAGCTAGCGTCCGAGTCTGCATGAGAGGGGGTGACTCACGGGACTGGTGGGGATCTCCCCTCCCCTACTGGTGTTCTCACTCGTCATGTGCCTCGGGGGCTCGGGACCTCCTCCCCCCTTCTTCTCCGTCCTTAACTGGCCGCTCAGGGGGAGGGCTCCCCTACCCCACGTTCTTCCCTACCCTTTCCCCCCCAGTTCAGTCCGGTAGGTGTCTATCCGCCGCTACCGAACATAGAGAGGGGGGGAGGGAACCACTGGGTTTCCTATCCACTTAGGATAGTTCACACGAGCACTTACTGATATAATGGGTTTTTTATTTTGTTTTTATTTTGTTTTATTTAATGTTTAGATCTTTTGCGTTACTCCGGGGTTTTTTTTATTTCCGCCTCTTGTACTATCCCTTGCTTCGTTAGAAGTTTGACATTGCTCACTCAATATTAATTAACTCCGGGCCATACGGAGAACTCCGGGCCCTACGGAGTTTATTTTTAATCATATAACAAGTGAGCTTAGGCAGAGGCAGAGACTTTCTTCCCCCCTCGTAACTTTTCTATGTAATATTCATACAAAGATCTATCCGTCGGTCCTACTCCGGCACCCACGGATATTTTGCATATTATACCACCGAGGGTGTCATTGGTACTCATGTATCCTTTGACTTACAGATGTTGTGCCAGGAGATTGGGTGCAATGCCATCCTCCAAGACCCGTGCGGCCATATTAGTATGCCGTTCTCATGCAGGATGTGCAGTGAAAGTGGAGGATTTTATCGTTTGGCATCATGAAGCTTGCCAAACCTGCTACTTGCTAGTAGGAGATGCCTCACTAGTAGTAAGTTTCTTAGCACTTTCTTTATTCATTCGTCACCTGGAATACTTGTTATTAATATATACCTTTCACATATGAGACACATATTCATATAATCTCAACACAACAGACATTCCTCCCCTATCCTCTCCCTAACTCTAGACGCCCTTTTTTACAGGGTGCTGATGAAGAAAAAGAAGAAAGCTTTGTCGACTCTCAAAGCTTGGGTAGGGGGTTTTGGCCGGAATTCGAAGGGCCGCCCCTACATTCTTACCCAGGATATGGCGGACCTAGTATTCCCAGGAGCCAAGAAAGGATCAGTGGTGGACCCGATAGCGGCCGCCCCTTTACTGGCCGACCTTCAAGTCATGATCTCCCTTCAGGAGGGGGATTTCCCAGAGGACGTCGCAGAAGACGTTGCGGCAATGAACCTCGACGTCGAACCTATGGCTATTGACTCCATGGGTACAGGTAAGGGTGTAGTAGGGGCAGCTTCTGTGGGTTCTCAGGGCCCTTTCCTGAATTCCCTTTCTCCATCACCTTCTACTGATCCTTCTACTTCCACTTCTTTCCGGGGCTTCAGTGAAGAGCAGCGGTCTGTCCGTCCTAAGGCTACTTCAGTGATCCCCAAGGCTAAGATGACCGAGGAGAAACTTAAAAAGTCTCTCCCCAAGAAATCGGTCATCTTGACAGACACTGTAACTCCGGCTCACCACCCCGGATCAGTTAGGTCGAGGCCTCTTCGTCTGCGTCGAGGTCCCCCAAACATAGATCACGTAAGGATCGGGCTCAAGTCCCTCTTTTTGATCCTGAATCCTTTTCGGCTCATATTCTGGAGCAGGTGGGAGTGATCGTAGGGGCCTTGGTTGACAATAAGGTCGGCTCTGTGCTCTCCCAGCTCTCCAGTTCTGTTACGTCTTCCGGCCAGTCGATCCAATCGCTGGCGGAACGGCTGGCCGCTCAGGAGAATGCCATCGCCGGGATTCAAACCTCGATCGCGGCGGTTCCCCCCTAACTGTGCCACCTTCTCCTCTTCCAATGCCAGATTCCAGCCAACTGCCGGAATTCAAGGCGGCCAACCCTTGGAGGATTGCTTCATATGCCCCGTTTGTCAACGGAATGTTGACCATCGAAGGCATAGGAACTCGAAGGCGTGAGGACTTCGAGTTCCACCCCAGGGACCTTCAACCACCATTCATTGGCTATGTCCAACTAACGGAAGCAGCGATGATGAGAGAGGACAAGGTTCCCAAGGAGACAGTGATCCTTCCGAGGGAACAGGCACAGCAGACTCTAATGAGAAGTCTGGAGGAATGGGGGTGTGAAAACACCCGCATTACTGCCTTTAGAAGTCCTTTCACCATTTTTACTCCGGTGGAAGGGACTCCGCTACCACTGACCCTTAAGGTAGTGGAAGCAACCTTTCAGGCCGCCCTGAAAGACGAGCCCCTGCCTCAACTACGAGAGACGGAACCCACCACTCTCTTAGTCCCGGGCTCCGAGACGTACTTCGAGGGGGCAGTTCCTACTTTCTCAGTAGGAAAACTAAAGGCGGACTGTGCCACCTCTCTCTTTAGTGAGAGACTCCCCAGGTTGTCGGACTCCCTCATCCAGATGGAGTACGACGCCCGGACTAGGCTCGCGAGATCCCTTTCCTCCATGACAATGGCGGAGATGACGACTCTTGTATACCAACAAGAGCCGTTGTTTAAAGTTTTGGCTAAAGGTCTGCTGCACACCATGCAGTGTGACCTTTACGACTTCCTCATAGCCAGGAGGAATTGTAGGAAGCACGTTCTGGCGGAAGCTACTATCCGCCATGAACCGAATAAACTGATTGCTTCCTCAATTTGGGGAACGGTGTAAGGGTGTAGTAGGGGCAGCTTCTGTGGGTTCTCAGGGCCCTTTCCTGAATTCCCTTTCTCCATCACCTTCTACTGATCCTTCTACTTCCACTTCTTTCCGGGCTTCAGTGAAGAGCAGCGGTCTGTCCGTCCTTAAGGTACTTCAGTGATCCCCAAGGCTAAGATGACCGAGGAGAAACTTAAAAAGTCTCTCCCCAAGAAATCGGTCATCTTGACAGACACTGTAACTCCGGCTCACCACCCCGGATCAGTTAGGTCGAGGCCTCTTCGTCTGCGTCGAGGTCCCCCAAACATAGATCACGTAAGGATCGGGCTCAAGTCCCTCTTTTTGATCCTGAATCCTTTTCGGCTCATATTCTGGAGCAGGTGGGAGTGATCGTAGGGACCTTGGTTGACAATAAGGTCGGCTCGGTGCTCTCCCAGCTCTCCAGTTCTGTTATGTCTTCCGGCCAGTCGATCCAATCGCTGGCAGAACGGCTTGCCGCTCAGGAGAATGCCATCGCCGGGATTCAAACCTCGATCGCGGCAGGTTCCCCTCTATCTGTGCCACCTTCTCCTCTTCCAATGCCAGATTCCAGCCAACTGCCGGAATTCAAGGCGGCCAACCCTTGGAGGATCGCTTCGTATGCCCCGTTTGTCAACAGAATGTTGACAATCGAAGGCATAGGAACTCGAAGGCATCAGGACTTCGAGTTCCACCCCAGAGACCTTCAACCACCATTCATTGGCTACGTCCGATTTACGGAAGCAGCGATGATGAGAGAGGACAAGGTTCCCAAGGAAACAGTGATCCTTCTGAGGGAAGAAGCACAGCAGACTCTAATGAGAAGTCTGGAGGAATGTGGGGGAAAAGTGAAAACACCGCATCACAGCCTTTAGGAGTCCTTTCACCATTTTTACTCCGGTGGAACGGGACTCCGCTACCACTTGACACACCCTTTAACGGTAAGTGGAAGCAACCTTTCAGGCCGCCCTGAAAGACGAGCCCCTGCCTCAACTACGAGAGACGGAACCCACCACTCTCTTAGTCCCGGGCTCCGAGACGTACTTCGAGGGGGCAGTTCCTACTTTCTCAGTAGGAAAACTAAAGGCGGACTGTGCCACCTCTCTCTTTAGTGAGAAAGACTCCCCAGGTTGTCGGACTCCCTCTTATCCAGATGGAGTACGAACGCCCGGACTAGGCTCGCGAGATCCCTTTCCTCCATGACAATGGCGGAGATGACGACTCTTGTATACCAACAAGAGCCGTTGTTTAAAGTTTTGGCTAAAGGTCTGCTGCACACCATGCAGTGTGACCTTTACGACTTCCTCATAGCCAGGAGGAATTGTAGGAAGCACGTTTTCTGGCGGAAGCTACTATCCGCCATGAACCGAATAAACTGATTGCTTCCTCAATTTGGGGAACGGACCTCTTTCCAGCACCAGTAGTTAGCAGAAGTCCTTCATGAGGACCTTCTAAGGTTAACCAGTGCCTCAAAGTCAGGTGGGGACTGGTAGCAAAGCGGAGGCAGGAATCTTCTGGTCCTAACCCAAGGAACAAGAAGAAACCAAGGAAGTTCTCTCCCTTCCAGCCTTCTCAGCAGACGTTGGTTCAGGCAGTCCCAGCATCACAAGCGGGTCAACCAGCGTCGAAGGGTCAACAAACAATACCATTGTTCTGACCCCTCAGTCCCAGCAATCTCAACCCTCTACTTCCTTTGCTGTCTCGCCAGCCTACAATTCCAACTATGAAAGCCAGAACTTTTCAGGCTTTCAATAGGTTTGCGAGAGGGTAACAGGGCAAGAGGTGCCTCTCGATTCAGAGGATCCGGCAGGGCTGCTAACAGAGGAAGAGGTTTCCGAGGAGCAAGAGGTGGCCGCCCCTCGGCAAACCAGCAGTGAGAGTCCCAAGGTAGGAGGGAGGCTGTACCTCTTCCGCCAGCGGTGGGGGTTCAGCCCTTGGGCTCAAAGTATAGTAACAAAAGGACTAGGTTGGAGTTGGCTAGAGGGCCCTCCTCCAACCAACAGATTCTATCAAGCACCAACAACGGAATTGGTAGAGTATACCGAAGACCTCCTTCTCAAAGGAGTAGTCTCAAGAGTCAACAATTTAAAATTTCAAGGACGCTTGTTCAGCGTGCCAAAGAAAGACTCTGTAAACCGAAGAATCATCTTAGACTTGTCCCATCTGAACTTATTCATTCATTGCGACAAGTTCAGGATGCTGACCGTTTCGCAGGTACGGACCTTACTTCCCCGTGGGGCCGTCACAACCTCTATAGATCTTACAGATGCCTACTATCATGTTCCCATAGCCAGACACTTCCGTCCTTTCCTAGGCTTCAAACTAGGCAACAGATCCTACTCCTTCAAGGTAATGCCATTCGGGCTCAACATAGCCCCCAGGATCTTCACCAAATTGGCGGAAGCAGTAGTGCAAGAGCTAAGGAAACAGGGAATAATGTTAGTGGCTTATCTGGATGATTGGCTTATTTGGGCAAAGAACCCCAAAGAATGCAAAGAAGCAACGGTCAAAGTGATCAAATTCCTGGAACATTTAGGTTTTCAAATAAACAAAACCAAGTCCAGACTAACACCGGAATCTCGATTCCAGTGGTTAGGCCTTCAGTGGGACTTACAATCGCACACTCTATCAATTCCGTCGTTGAAAAGGAAAGAAATTGCAAGAGCTACAAAACAATTTCTCAAACAACAACAAACATCCCGGAGGTGCCAGGAGAGGATCCTGGGCTCACTCCAGTTTGCATAGTCACAGACGTTCTGCAGAGCCAAACTCAAAGATAATCAAACGAGTATGGCGCTCAAGAGCGAATTGCAGATCACGGAACAAACTAGCCTCTATCCCAGTGATCTTACGGAAACGTCTCCGCCCCTGGACGGAGACAAAGAATCTTTCAAAAGTAATTCCTCTACAGTTTCCCCCTCCATCATTAGTGATCCACACAGATGCCTCACTAACAGGGTGGGGAGGATACTCCCAGTACGAAAAAGTTCAAGGAACTTGGTCGTTAATATTCCGCCAGCTACATATCAATGTACTGGAGGCCATGGCAGTATTCCTCACACTGAAACGGCTCGTCCGCCCAAGAACTCACATTTCAAATTAGTTCTGGACAGTGCAGTAGTATACACTGCATCAACAGGGGCGGATCCAAGTCAAGCCACTTGAACCATGTCATGATAGCCATCTTTTCTCTGCCAAACAAAAACAAATGGCACCTGTCAGCCACTCACCTGGCAGGAGTCAAGAACGTAGTAGCAGACGCTCTATCGCGCTCCGCTCCGTTGGAATCGGAGTGGACACTGGACAGGAGTTCATTCAATTGGATCAGTCTACAAGTCCCCGGACTCCAAGTAGACCTCTTCGCCACGGAGTCAAACCACAAACTCCCTTGTTACGTTGGCACCCAACCTCGATCCTCTAGCATACGCTACGGATGCAATGATCCTCGATTGGAACGAATGGAAGAATATTTACCTCTTCCTCCGGTGAACCTTCTCATGAAAGTTTTAGACAAACTCAGGACATTCAAAGGCCAAGTAGCTCTAGTAGCTCCCAACTGGCCCAAGAGCAATTGGTTCCCTCTACTCCTAGAGTTGAGACTCCAACCACTACGGATTCCCAACCCCAAACTAACCCAGTTAGTGCAAACTCAGACTGTGTCCGCTTCCTCAAGAATTCAGAAAACCCTAACTTTATGGATTTTCTGAAATTCGCAGCCATGAGGAATGCAGAAATTGATCCCCAGAATATCTCATTCTTGGAATCAGATAAAAGAGAATCTACTCTCCGGCAATATGATTCATCTGTCAAGAAACTAGCAGAGTTCCTTAAGTTGTCAAATTCTCAAGTCATGACAACGAACCTAGCCATAACTTTCTTCAGATCATTGTTTGAGAAAGGTTTAGCAGCAAGCACTATCACTACGACCAAATCAGCTCTTAAAAAGATCTTCCAAATTGGTTTTAGCATAGACCTTACGGATTCGTACTTTACGTCCATACCAAAAGCTTGTGCTAGATTAAGACCATCAACGAGACCTAAATCAGTCTCTTGGTTTCCTAAATGATGTCCTCAAACTGGCCTTGGACATTAACAATGACTCTTGCAATTATATATCCCTCCTGAGGAAAACCCTATTCTATTAAGTTTAGCCTCCGGAGCTAGAATATCAGAACTGTCAGCCTTATCAAGGGAACCAGGCCACATTGAGTTTCCTCCCCTCAGGGGAAGTCCTCTTATCCCCAGATCGCCATTTTCTAGCCAAAAATGAAGACCCACAGGACAGATGGTCCTCGTGGAAAATCCTACCACTACCTCAAGACATTTCCCTTTGTCCTGTCAACTCATTAAGAGCCTACCTAAGCAGAACAACTCTGAAATCTTCAGGCCCATTGTTCATTAGGAAGGAAGGTGGTACATTATCCCTAAAAGGGATCAGGCAACAAATTTTATACTTCATTAAACAGGCCAATCCAGAGTCCTTTCCTCGGGCCCACAATGTTAGGGCGGTGGACATCTATTAATATTTCCAACACATGAATTTTGACGATCTTAAGAAGTATACAGGCTGGAAATCTCCGACAGTTTTCAAACGGCACTACCTAAAACCCTTAGAAGCCCTCAAATTTCTAGCAGTGGCAGCTGGAAACACAGTTTCTCCTGATTCTTAATTTTTACTATAATTTCTTGTAGCCTTCCCTTCTACCTGCCCCATTGCACCCTTACTTAGTTTAGTCGCCTCCATGTATTGGGTACTTGAGTTTTGCTTTGTTCATCATTCTAATTGGATTCAGTTCCATTCTTTTGTATATATCAACTTATAATCCTGTCTTTGCCTAACCTGTATTTTATTGTTTGTTGTTAGGCTAACTAATTTTAAGTTATAACCCGTGTTTTAGGGCTTATACTTCCCTTAGGGTGAGACTGTAATTTTAGTTGATTATTATACTATTAACCTTACAAGTGTTTAACTTTACCTTCTTAATTTATCTGTACTGTTCCTCAAGCTTGGTGTTTAGCATTCTCTGGTACTATTTCACAGGCCGACACAGGTCAAGCCCAGAAAAGGGATTTTGACAAAGGAAAAATCTATTTCTGGGCAACGACCTGTGTCGGCCTGTGAAACCCCACCCTGTAGTTAGATTATCCTCACCCAGCTTACCCCAAGCTTGGAGGCTATCTTCAGGAATGACGTCTCAGGCGTCGGAGGCGCTCACGGTAGTAGTAGACCGGGAGCTGTAGCACGGCTCCTCCGTAGTTCGGGGTTTTGTCGAAGGAAGAAGCTAAATGGCAAGGGACCTCTGGTAGTGATTCCACTCGCTCCTTACTATACCGACACTTCTATAAGAAGTGAGCGAGCCATTTATCTTGGCATTATATTGTTTCTTTTTTCTCTAGGATGAATAGCAATATTTATTCCTCAGAAATAGTATCAAAGGAACCATTTCACAGGGCGACACAGGTCGTTGCCCAGAAATAGATTTTTCCTTCGTCAAAATCCCTTTATTTTCTGCAATACGGAGTCAAGAAGACGTCTGCAATCGCAGTTCTCCTTTTGTGAAGCCATCGCTTAGAGTTTCAAAACTGGCCAGCAAGTATTTGAATTACCTCAGTTCCCCCAGTTCACGCATTGTAAGATTTTGCCTTTTTATGTAAATAGGAGATACCATTCTGCATTTATCTTTGTTAGTAAGCTTGTAAATAAACATTTGTTGAGTTAGTGTTTCTTTCTATATTCGTATCCCCAGTTTCACCTGTTGGTGTTGGATTTTGTTTTTGTTTATTTCATATCGAACTTTAAGCAGACCTCTCTCAGAGGCCGTAACACTGATGAATATAATTGAAAAGCGCCTTAACCTCGGAACGTCGTAAGCCGAACCTGTTGTAACCCAGGGACTGCCTTACAGTATTAATCAATATAATTTTTGTATAATAAAAATGTATTTAGTCTTGAAAATAACAACAAAATACACTAATTAGTGAATATTTATTGTTGGAAAAACCCATGAATAGGCGAATTTCCCACAAATAATGGGTAGATGTGGTCCAAAGAAAAATCTGCGTATAGGTGAATTTGCGAATCTCGAGAACACCAATACGGGAGGCTGACTGTAATATAATAGGAGATTAAGTTAAGTATATCTTAGGTAATTTAACCAGACCACTGAGCTGATTAACAGCTCTCCTAGGGCTGGCCCGAAGGATTAGATATTTTACGTGGCTAGGAAACAATTGGTTACTTAGCAACGGGACTTAAAGCTTATTGTGGGATGCTCACCACATTGAGAAATGAATTTCTATCACCAGAAATAAATTCCTCTGATTTTGTGTTGGCAGAGTGGGGAATTGAACCCAGACCCTGAGATTGGTAGTCAAGCACGTAACCGACTTGTCCAACGAGGAACTTATATACAGTGTTCCTCCTGTATTCATGGGAGATGTGTACCAGACACCCCCGTGAATAGTTAAAACCCCGAATAGTTAAAACCACCACTAAAAATGCTTATAACTGCCTATCTTGAAAGTTCAGATTCCAAATGTATACCTTAACCCAAGAAGTGCTAGGGGGTTGCTACCAAGGGATAACGGCAATATTATGCATTAGCAACATCAGTATTGGAACCAATATTCATTTTTTAACTTATCACCTAATGTTATACATGGTTGTATTCTCCTTGTTTTGCAGATTAATAATAAAAAATGAAATACAAGATATTTAGAAAATTAATATTTAAAAATATATTTTGGGAAGAAAACGTTCTTTTCAAAAAAATGCATTTATGTTTTAGAATGCTTTATGCCGTATTTTCTCAGATAATTTCACATTTTTTTTATGACAATATTTCTCCTTAGCTATTCAAGAAACACCTATAAAATTGCAAAATATATACAGCAGTTATTAATTGGCTGAATCAGTGTATATGTGTGTGTATGTTAACGGACATATGCAAACTAACTTTTAAACCAATATTACTATTGTCACTGTCGCTATAATTATCTGTTTCTATATCAGTATTTGTGTTATGAACTGAGAGAGGTCCACTCTAAGTTCGATATGAAAATAAACCAAAAGAATTCAACACCAACAGTTGAAACTGGGGATACGAATATAGAAAGAAACACTAACAGAACAAAGGTTTATTTACAAGCTTACTAAGAAAGATAAATGCAGAATGGTGTCTCCTATTTACATAACAAAGTAAAATCCTACTCTGCATGAACTGGGGGAACAGTGAGGTAATGTTAATACTTGCTGGCAAGTTTTGTGCTGTCTGAGATCTATGCTCAAAGCGGTGGCTTCACAAAAGGAGAACTGTAGTTTAGATGTCCTCTTGACTCCGTATTGCAGAAAATAATGTCTATTCTTGATACTTGAAGGGCAGGAACTCCTCGAAAGCTCTTGTAGAAAGTTTCTTCTCTTAAGGCTTGCTCAACGTCGAAGATACCTCGGTCGTTCTCCCTGACTGGACGACTTGACCAGATTTCGATCAAACACTCGAGCACCTTTTCCTCTCTGATCCTTCGTCTGTTCCTTCTTCTCTTATCTCTCTCGGGTGATCTCTGATCTCTGCTGCTGGGCTCTCACTGATAATCCGATCTGTGACTCTTACTGATGATCTGGCCCCTACTACTTCGTCAGTCGTATTTATACGGCAACCTGGGGGCGTGGCCTACCAGCGAACGTCACAGACTCCTGAGATTACCGGAACTTCTTAGAAGAATCTCGACTAAGTGTGCTTTCCACAACACTTCTGCCGATTCTAGAACCATCGTGAGAACAGGCGCCTCCAACACACGCGCGAAAGCCTCCGTGCTGCAGAACTTCTCAAAGAAGATGCATTTTCCTTTCCCTTAACTTTGGTATAAAGCAATTACCATGACACGTCCCCCCAAAAAAAAGAAAAAAATGAAATAAACTGATTTTATTTTTTTTTTCTAAAGAGAAGCAAGAATTAAACAGCAGGGGAACAATTCTGCATAAAGCTTTAACACTTCTTCATTCACTCAACCACTCGTGCCAAAACAGAAAACGGTCATCAGGCTACTCATTCTGAAAACTCTAAGAGAGGCATTTAGCCATCACATTATCCTTTCCTCTTACTTTTTCTGTTTTCTGAACTCTGATTAAAACTTTGAAATGCTAAAACACCTCTTGCATTTTCTCAAAACTAATTTCCCTCAGTAACACTGTCACATAGAACACTAGCGGTGGCCAAGGTACGGGGCGTTCTTTATAATTCTGAAGCAAGGTTACATTAATTGACTTTGCTCTACTCTTACCCACACTAATTCCATAATGTATATTTCCCCTCTCCTCTAACACTGAAAAAGGACCTTCAAACTTATAAGGTAAAAAGGGACCTCCTTTCTGGACTAGTACTAAAACTTCATCTCTTACACACAAATTTGACTCTTTCGCTCTAAGATCATGTTTCCGTTTAGTTTCCCCTTGGCTTCCACTCGCGTTCTCTTTCGCTAGTTGCCAAGCACTTCCCTTCTCCTCTGCTAGTTGCCAAGCATCTCCTAAATCGTTTTTATAATACTCTAGATTAGTTATGTAATCTTCTCTACCCTTACTTACAGGCAAAATGTAATCTTCTCTACCCTTACTTACAGGCAAAATGTAATCTTCTCTACCCTTACTTAAAGGCAAAGGTCCGACCATATTGTAAACTACATTCTCAAAAGATTTGCCTACTGAAGGAATATTACACAACTGACCTCTGGGAACTACTTGATTCGGTTTCCCAGCAATTTGACATTCATGACAGCTTAAAACATACCTCTTTTTAGGCCAAAAGTATGCCCTACTGATACACCTGAAAGTTTTATTTACTCCCAAATGTCCTTGCTCAACATGTGCTAACGTCAAAACTAATTCACGAAGCTTCCTAGGAACCGCTAATTGTTTGGTGATTTCCCTTTTAGTACCTGACTTAGGACAAACATAATGACACAAAACTTCGTCCTTTAAACAAAAAGTTTCCTTACACACATTATCAAGATCATCATCCAGCTCACATTAAAAAATTTGGGTTAGCGTCTCATCCTCTCTCTGACACTTGACTAGGTCATCCTTATTCAAGAGGTTAGTGCCTGATTCATCACCGTAACTAGTACTAGATACCGGTACATTTACTACATTACTCTCAACAGCTACACCTTCTGTTTGGCTATCACTGTCAACATCGATATAGTCCGGTCTCTCAGCCACACTCATGCCAAGATCAACCTCGCCACCTCTATCACACTCGTTCAAATCCACGAACTCACTCTCGTTTGGATCCACGAACTCATACTCGTTCGAATCCACAAACAAATTATGACCGTAGTGCATGTCTGTATCTAAACCCGACCTAGTTACTACCATTTCAGGCACTAGAATCTCAATCACAACAGGATTCACATTCTTGGATAAAGCTAAGTCATTACCGACAATAATGTCAATGCCATCAACAGGCAAACTGTCAACAACTGCAAGTTTCACTTCTCCTGACACTACCTGACTTTCTAAATTCATCTTCAACAAAGGACAAAGAACACAAGTGTTAGGAAATCCACCTGACATGACTTTTTCTTCCAAATTGATTTCTGCCCTGTTTGGCACACTGTCTCTCCTAATCAGTGAGACAGCAGCTCCTGTGTCTCGAAGCAAGACTACTTCTCTCGAAAATACTCCTCCAAGAGAGGAAACTACACCTTCTGACAGAAATTCACCAAAAAATTTCCTAGTTTCTCTCATCACATCATTCCTACTTGACGAAAGGTTAACTAGAGACACTAGTTTCTTAATGTCCTTCCTTTCTACTGCACAATTTCTCGCTAAATGCCCTTTCCCATTATATCGGAAACAAGTTAATTCTGAGCCACTAGATGCCACTTTACTCTTACAAACCGTAGACGTATGACCAGGTTTTCTGCATGTATAACAGGAATAGTCACTTTTACTAGCATTACTATTACTAGAACTGAAACCTTTACCGCTTTGTATTCTACCAGACGAAGGATCATTTCGTTTCTTACTAACACTCAAATTATGAGTTAGACTATATTCGTCAGCTACCCTAGTTGCTCCTGCAAAAGATACTTCTCGCCTATCTTCTATATAAAGCTTAATCTCAGGGGATACGTTATCCTTGAAGTTTTATAACAACACTAAGTTCTTCAAACCATCAAAATCCTCAACTTTAGCAGAAGTTAACCAATCAAAAAACAGCCTTTCTAACTTGTTACTGTATTCTACTTACATAATATTTTCATCCCTTCTCAAATTTCTAAATTTCTTACGATACGCCTCCAGTACTAACCTGTACGCGCTAAGAACAGTTTCTTTCACAATATCATAATCATCACATTCCTCCTTAGACATACAACTATACACAGTAAGCGTCCTACCACTCAAAACTGACTGTAAATATAAAGTGCACGTTTCTTTAGGAGAACTAACTCTTTCCATTAACTTCTCAAAACACATGAAATATTTCGTTACATCTTCCTCATCAAACTTTGGTACTAATTTCAGCACTGCACTCCTACCTAACCTATCAGCTTCGTTTTCGTTCTCGCCTGTCCGACTGTTACGAGAACTTTCCCTTAACCGAGCAATTTCCAACTCATGCGTACGTTCTTTCTCTCTTTCTTCTTGCTCATGCACACATTCTTTCTCTCTTTCTTCCTGCTCATGCATACGTTCTTTCTCTCGTTCTTCCTGCTGCATTACCAACATTTCTCTCTCTTGCTGCATTTTCATTACTTTTCTCTCTTGCTGCATTTTCATTGCTTCTCTCTCTTGCTGCATTTTCATCGCTTCTCTCGCTTGCTGCACTTCCCTCTCAGCTGCTCTTTCCTCTCTCTCAGCCACTCTTTCATCTCTCTCATGCTTCTCTCTTTCTTTCTTTTCAACATACGGAGATCATTCCCCTCTAGACCTAGAAGCTTACCTGACTCAATAAACTCTTTCACCATCTCACTCACTCTGGCTCTTTCTATATTTTCCCTGTTTCAAACTGTTACAGTGCTGAATAGCCTAAGCAAGGTCGCCAAAATGTTACGAACCGAGAGAGAAGAGGTCCACTCCAAGTTCGATATGAAAATAAACAAAAAGAATTCAACACCAACTGTTGAAACTGGGGATACGAATATTGAAAGAAACTAACAGAACAAAGGTTTATTTACAAGCTTACTAAGTGCCTTTTCCTCTCTGATCCTTCGTCTGTTCCTTCTTCTCTTATTTCTCTGATGATCTCTGATCTCTGCTGCTGGGCTCTCACTGATAATCTGATCTGTGACTCTTACTGATGATCTGCCCCCTGCTACTTTATCAGTCGTATTTATATGGCAACCTGGGGGCATGGCCTACCAGCGAACGTCACAGACTCCCGAGATTACCGGAACTTCTTATAAGTATCTTGACTAAGTATTGCATCATATTTCGCTGCATTTTCTGATGATGAGACGGCGCGTGTCCTTTCCACAACACTCCTGCTGATTCTAGAACCATCATGAGAACAGGCGCCTCCAACACACTCGGGAAAGCTTCCATGCGGCAGAACATCTCGAAGAAGATGCGTTTTCCTTTCCCTTAACTTTGCTATAAAGCAATTACCATGACAATTTGATGGAAAAGAATAAGCATCATCATCAAAAGCCATTATCACCAAAATTTACAACATAAAGATTTATATAAATTTTCAAACGTTGTAAATTAAAATATGAAAGCCTCCCTGGTCCCACCCCCTGGGGCTGACGGAAAGTTTACAATTTTGCTATTTTGATACCTATGATTAAGAGATATCTGGCATCGTTTATGTCCAAGAGTGAGCTGAACGGCTGGTGAGACTTGACATCACTGAAACAGAGCTAAGGGTAGGGGCTAAATTAACTGCGATATTTGAAAATAAAGCGTCGATCATATTGATGTCGTCCTTTTGCAGCATGTACAGCGTTGATTTTAGTGACGCGCCACACCTTGTGGGTTAAATAACATCTTACTTCAAATATACTTAAAATTACTAACCTATTACTGTATTAATCTTTGAGGTTATATTATTAATATCATTTCAAAGTCATCTGAAACATTTTACCATTAAAAATATATACCCACAGCCAATAACAGAGAGGGAGAGAGAGAGACCATTGAATGGCAACATCATATATCTGACCATCGAGAGTGAAATTATGAATTATTTCTGAGACAAAGAGAATAATAATGGAAAGAGACCTTATCTTACAGGTTGTTCAGGTTGCCCCAGGTCCCTCAGTGTGAGGTACCTCTAATGTCTACCAGAGAGTTGGTATTGCATCTTCCGGTATATTTTGCATCTTCCAATCTTGGATGGTCTGGGATGCAGCTTAGATATTTGTCGAGCTTATTCTTAAACACACTACGCTCACTCCTGATATATTCCTCAGATGAGCTGGCAACGCATTGAATAGACGCTGCATTGTCGATGCTGGTGCGTAGTGGATTAATGTCCTGTGTGCTTTCCTTATTTTTCCTGGTATAGTTTTGGGCACTATTAATCTACCTCTGCTTGCTCTTTCTGATATTTTTAGCTCCATCATGATTTTGGCAATTTCTTCTATCTGTTTCCATGCCTGAGTTATCATATAGCATTCTCTTCTCCTTTCTAGACTATATAATTGTAGTCTTTCCCAGTAGTCAAGATCCTTAACTTCTTCTATTCTAGCTGTAAAGGACCTTTGTACACTCTCTATTTGTGCAATATCCTTTTGATAGTGTGGGTACCATATCATATTACAATATTCAAGTGGACTACAAACATACGTTTTATAAAGCACAATCATGTGTTCAGCTTTTCTTGTTTTGAAGTGCTGTAACAACACTCCCATTTTTGCTTTACATTTTGCCAATAGAATTGCTATTTGATCATTGCATAACATATTCCTATTCAACATCACACCAAGGTCTTTAACTGCTTCCTTATTTGTGATTGTCTCATTATTAGGTCCCCTATATGCATATAGCTTTCCTTCTCTGTCTCCTTAATTTATTGATTCAAATTTATCAGTTAAATACCATCCTATTTACTTCTGCCCAATCAGAACTTTGTTTTTTAAGGTCTCTTTGTAGCACGTTCCTATCTTCATCACAAGTAATTTCTCTACTTATTCTTGTGTCATCGGCAAAACTACTCACTACAGAGTCCTTAACATTACTCTATTGAAAAAGAAACCCACAAAATCACTTTGTAACTTGTTTACTTCTAAGTCTTCTTCTTCTTCTTCTTCCCAGCTTGTTCCCATTTTTATATGGGGTCGCCGTTTCGGATGAGCCGTTTCCATCTATTTCTATCTTGCGCTTCTGCCTCATCAATTTCCACCCTTCTCATGTAAGTCTCCTCTCACACAGTCCTTCCATCTCTTTCTTGGTCTCCCTCTTTTTCTTCTTCCTTGCACCTCCACCCCCATAGTATGTCTCCCAGCGTGGTCCTCATCTCTCCTCACAGGTGTCCATACCATCTCAGCCTCCCCTCCTGCACTTTCTTTGATACTTCCACCACCTTAGTTGACCCCCTTATGTAGTCATTTCTGATCCTATCCACTCTTGTTACCCCAGACATCCACCTAAGCATTCTCATTTCTGCCACATCCATCTTCTTCTGCTCTGCTTTTCTCATGCTTGCTGTTTCTTATCCATACAGCATTGCTGTTCTTACCACTGTCTTGTGAAATTTTCCTTTTAACCTAAGCGGCACTCTTTTGTCACAAGAAAACTCCCGAGGCCGCTCTTCCAGTTGTTCCAGGCCTGCCTGTACCCGATGTTTTACTTCTTCTTCCATACTTCCTCCAGCGTTAACAAAGATCCCAAATACTTAAAACTTATCAACTCTCCTTATTTGCTCTCCACCAAGCTGATACTCTATCATCCCCCTAGTCAGGTGGTGGTACATATATTCTGTCTTGGATCTACTTATTCTCATTCCTCTGTCCTCCAGTACTTGTCTCCATCTTTCCAATTTCACTTCCAGATCTTCCCTGCTCTCTGCACACAGAACAATATCATCTGCATACAATATTCCTATTTCAACATCACAGCCAAGGTCTTTTAAACTGCTTCCTTATTTTGTGATTGTCTCATTATTAGGTCCCCTATATGCATATAGCTTTCCTTCTCTGTCTCCTTAATTTATTGATTCAAATTTATCAGTTAAATACCATCCTATTTACTTCTGCCCAATCAGATACTTTGTTAAGGTCTCTTTGTAGCACGTTCCTATCTTCATCACAAGTAATTTCTCTACTTATTCTTGTGTCATCGGCAAAACTACTCACTACAGAGTCCTTAACATTACTCTATTGAAAAAGAAACCCACAAAATCACTTTGTAACTTGTTTACTTCTAAGTATTTACATTTAATTTTACTCCACACTCGAGTACTTTCAGGCCCTATCTATGGCCCATTTTCGAGAGATGTGTGAGGACCAGAGATTAAGACAGGTAGCTGGGTACTGATAATTTATTTACAGACAAACTGAGTTGACATAGACAGGTGCGGACGGATATGTAGTGCAGTCTCGCACCGCAAACAGAAATGACTCCGAGACGGTAAATTTGTGTTTTCTTACAGACATTCATTTAGATATAATAAAGCGTACAAATAATGGAATTTTATGTGTTATACATCGGCGGAAAGGCCACGGAACGCTCTATTGGATGGAAGTAAGAACAATGCGACTTGATGATTGGTTACAATGAAAATAGGGAAAAAGCGTTGTCCTTACAAATACTCCGCCCCAAGACAATGATTATGGAGTAATTATTGGATGACAATCTTGAGGCAGGGGCGACCCCATGTCCTTGTGACACTTGTTGTGGGGCGTCCTCGAGTATAGTCCTTACAAATACTCCTGCCCCAAGACAATGATTATGGAGTAATATTGGATGACAATCTTTTGAGGCCAGGGGGCAACCAACCCCGTGTCGTTGTGGCACTTGATGTGGGGCGTCCTCGAGTATAGTCCTTCGGTTTTGCTGATCGACAGGATGCCTCCCCTGGCGGTAGCCTGGGGGGTTCTACTGTTTGACGGGCGACCAAGACTGCGAGAAAGAGCTGCATTGTGTGTGGTGGTGGAGTGGGACGGGCCGTAGGGATCCCCAGGTGCGGCAGCGGCATAGGTTGGGCTGAGGAAGTCCCCAGCGCCCTCCGGCAAGCGGCGGAGAATCCCGAGCGGGCCAGAGCGGAACCACAGGTGAGCAGCGGCGTCAGCAGGTCAAGGAAACCCACAGGTAGTGGCGTCGGCAGGCAGGGGAGGCCCACAGGCATAACAGCGGTGTCGGTGGGCCGAGGAGGACTACAGGCGGCGGCGTTTGAAAAGGTGAGCAGGTTCACAGGTGTCGCATCGACGTCAGGAAGGCTGAGCGAGCCCCAGGAATAACGGCAGCGTCGAGGGTTTGAAGAGGCCCACAGGCAGCGATGTCAGGGGGCTGAGCAGGCCCACGTGTGCGGCAGCGATGTCGGGTGGGTAAAGCAGGTCCCTCGGTGTAGCAACGGTGTCAGCAGGCAGGGGAGGCCCACAGGCAGCGACGTCGGGTGGGTAAAGCACGTCCCTGGCTATAGTAGCAGTGTCGGCAGCAGGGGAAGCCCACTGACAGCGATGTCGGGTGGGTAAAGCACATCCCTGGGTGTAGCAGCGGCGCCGGCAGGCAGGGGATTTCGTCTGGGAACTCGCAGGTGCGGCAATGGCCCGGGGGAAAAACCGAGGAGGCCCGCAGTTGCGGCGGGTCGAGAAGATATCTGGCGTCCCCCAGGTGAGACAAAGGAGGCCGCAACGTCGGATGGATGTTTCTGAACAGCCGCCTGAATTTTGTGTTGGGTGACCTGCACCCAGCTACCTGTCCTCGAAATAAACGCCAAAACACGCTGGGAAGCAGTGCCGTGATTAGTCCGTTAATGGCGTTGGTGTCGTCCTCGCAGTGGAGTTTTCAGAGACCTAAACTGTGGCGCCGTTTTGAGTCCGTTAAAGGTTCTCTGAAGGTGAGCGGCCGTAATTAGTCCGTTAAAGGCTGGGCCTAAACCGCTGTGTCACCAACTCCGGGAGGTCACCAGTTGTGAGACTAGTGATTAAGACAGGTAGCTGGGTACTGATAATTTATTTACAGACAAACTGAGTTGACATAGACAGGTGCGGACGGATATGTAGTGCAGTCTCGCACCGCAAACAGAAATGACTCAGATGGTAAATTTGTGTTTTCTTACAGACATTCATTTAGATATAATAAAGCGTACAAATAATGGAATTGCATGTGTTATATATCGGTGGAAAGGCCGCGGAACGCTCTATTGGATGGAAGTAAGAACAATGCGACTTGATGATTGGTTACAATGAAAATAGGGAAAAAGCGTTGTCCTTACAGATGTTTGGGATGTTAGCCTGGGTCAAGGCCAGCAGTCTTCTGGAACTTCTTCTCGTTGAGCTGTCATTTATGTGATGGCTGTTCTGGTTTCCTTGAGAGTTGCCAATCCCCTCTTGTCGCTCTGATATCCTGAGCTGATGGTCAATGGATTAACCCTTGTGGTAAGGGTGTGGTCACCAAAAGTCTGTTGGGCAGGAAACCTAATCTCCAGGTCAGCAGGGTCAATCTTAGCTTCTTCTAATATCAAAGCTCGGCTTATGGGATCTTCTGAGATAAAACCTTTGTTTCTTTCTATTACTTTAATCTCTCTGATGAGTGCACCTTCTACTACCCTCCTGTGACTAATTTTGTTGCTTTTGTATATAAGCCTACTGTTTTTGAAATCCATCCTATGTCATTTTCCCAACAATGCCTAGCTATAGCACTCCCCTGAGAGTTAAGCTGTACTGCCCTTCTATGTTCTTTGATTCTAGTCCTTATTCCCCTACCTGATTCCCCCACATATCTGTCTCCACAATTGTTGCAATTGATTATGTATGCTCCCGCTACATCATCTGTATTACTGTCTTCTCCTTCCAATTTATTTTTACATACTTTGTTTTCTGGGTTCGACCTGTGTTCGCCGGTGAAAAGTTCCTGTAGCTCACTTTTCTAAGTATAAATAGATTTAAATATACCAGAGAAAAAAGCTAGCATGGTATGCTGAGGTTACTACCCTCGCACGAGCACCCAAAGGGTGTCGGGTATAAAGTACAAGGCGAGTGAAAGCCACTATTCACAGGTCTTCTGCCAATTAGAGGATTCCTTTCCAAAATCCCTCTCATGGAGAGAGCCGTCACAAAGGCCACTCTTTCCCCCTCGCTCCCGCTACTTCTGCCCGACTCGAGCGCCATCTGCATTCCTGTACTTAGACGAGGTCCCAGATCCACGCTGTTTTCTTTGCTCTCGTGTTTTTGTGCTTTATTTAGCGATGGCGTCTTCTGATCTTCCTCCTTGTTCAAAGTTGAGTATTCCAATTTGTGTTTTCGTAACTTATACAGTTGCAGGGCTTCCCAAATTGGCCTTCGGCCCCTTAGAAAGGTATTGGGGGGCCGTTGGTGTGTCTGCCATTTCGAGAGCATCATCATCAGAACACGTGGAATTCTGGTACACATGAAATTCCTTTTAAATTAATATAAACCAAAGATTTTAGTCATATCAAACGTACCTCGTGTTACATGTTAGTTATTATGAGTAAATTTGGTTAGTAGAGAAGCCTAATGCACTCATGACGTACTCTGGGGTCTAAGACTAGGGTTTAGACAAAGAATGATTAATTGATAATTACTCCCTCTCTCCCTAGCTTCTCAAGAACGTGTTAGTGCCTATCTCGATGTAAGATTAAGAGGTTACATGTAATTCAGTGGGCTATTAGTAGCCTATTGTATTATTACGGGACAGGAGAGCGAGAGCTTCTTTCTCCCTCTCCCGATGTGACTTTTGCATGATTTTATTGTTTAATACGAACCAAATAGATGTGAAATATGGCAGTAGAATTAATGTCACTGAAGAGGTTGGAAGAGTTGCCCCCCTTTAGCTTAACCGAACAAGCCTAGGTCAAACTTGGAAGGTAGGCTAAGGCCATGGCCCCACCGAATCCGGCACGGCGCGTCGCGTGCGTCCAACACGGCTACGTGTTTTGTGCGTTTCGATCAACTGTCATAGTTCAAACACGAGTGGCCCCACACGGCGCATGAGCGTGCGTGGCGTCAGGTGCGTTACCGGACTAGACGCACAAGGAACAAAACATTTTGTTTTTAGCCGCACGTGGACGTGCGTCTCCGAGCTGGGGTCCGCATGAAGGAAGAAATTGTGGTAGACCTACAACAACCTGCATTTGAACCACCAGCCCAACTTTGAGTTATAATCAAATGTGATGATTTGCGGTTATGATAAAGGATTAAAGCATTTTTTTTATTATATTCTAATGGATACATTTATGTAAATATTCTTTGTTTCCAGAAGTTTCCTGTATCAAAGTGTTCAGTTCACACACAATTCTACGTATCTTAATTTTTGTATTAAATAAAATAAAGTGCAACTTTAATTTCGAAATCAGTAATCCTTCCCTCAGAGTTACTACAAGTTTCTTACGTTGATACGGATCTTCTGTAATTGTTATCAAATTTTGATATTCGAGATATAATGCCCTCGTGAATTAAGTCAAAGGTTTTCCGCGGCATCCGACAATATTTAAAAAAAACTTGTCTGGACGCTATCGTAACTTATGAAAGAGTTTTGCATATTCACTCTTTCCTCATCTAAAGTTATGTCATAAGTCCAGATTTTCCTACTGTTCAACGCCTCTAATTTGGTTGACAGCACCGAGTCAGAGGAAAACCTCGCGCTCTCCTTTCATAACGGCAAGTACTGGTGAAGTTTGAATTGTCCGTCTTATAACCGTCACTCGTTTGTCTGGTTGGGCCACACTCGCAGAAGACGGAGACGCTTGTAGACGGATAGCCGTGTTGGACGCACGCGACGGATCCGGTGGGGCCTTAGCCTAAGTGTCCCTAACCCTGTACCCTTTATGCCTCTCCCCCTGCTAGCGCCCCAGTGCTAGAGGGGAGGATATCAAGAATAGAGAGCCTCCCTCTCTCTATTCACATTGTTGGACCTATCTTCCCAGCCAATCCGAATAGAAAAATTTGAATTTAGTAGGTTTGGTTGAGGGCTACTGTCCATGTCGTGGTGTCTTAGAGGAGATTGGGCCTAACTGTCCGGTTCCGTAGTGATCTCGGAGGGTTAGGCTAGATCCATATAGGGTATTCTCCCTAAGCA
Organism: Macrobrachium nipponense; assembly: GCF_015104395.2. NCBI lineage: Eukaryota > Metazoa > Arthropoda > Malacostraca > Decapoda > Palaemonidae > Macrobrachium > Macrobrachium nipponense. The sequence continues at coordinate 71,326,157 of NC_087205.1, forward strand.
TAATTTCCTTTACAACTCTTCCATGATTCCTCATTATTAATTATACATATTATTTTATTATACATTGCTTGTATCGCTGTATTGTAAATGGTCTGGTTTGTTTTCGTCTTGGCCTAGCCTCCTTTGGTACAACCTTTAGTAGTAATCTATGTCCTCCCGGTCGAGAGCCACACCAATCGGTTGCCGTACCAACCACGATGGGCCACAGGCCCAGTTGGACTACCGCTGCAGTAGTAGGCTACACAATACACAACCGCTAATAGGTGTCCATCTCTGACCGGGTTGGTGGCCAGGCGATCACAGCCGACCACCCCACATACCACCTACCCCCCCTCTTCCCCCCACTTCCTGGCTCGGCACGTCCGAACCCTTATAAGTCGCGGCACTGGTGCTCTTATCGAGGAATGGCCGCTCGAGTTTTCACTTAAGTGGGAAAGAAGAAGGTGGGTGGATGGTGGGATATATATATATATATATATATAATATATTATATATATATATATATATATAGATATATATATATATATATATATATATATTTATATATATATCATAATATATATATATATATATATTAGATATATATATTATATATATATAGTATATATAAGCTCTTATGTCTCCAAGTGAATGGCTCCTCCGGCGGTCTAGTACCACACCAGCCGATGGACATCACTTCGGATTGTACATATACAGCTCCGTCGCTCAATGGTCTCTCTCTCCGGTTGTCAGCCCCTAGCGGCGGATTCGGGATAGGAGTTTCGCTCCCCTCTCGATAGAGGTAGGCAGGTTCAGATATAGGAATTACCTTTCCCTGATCCGCCGCCTCCTCGGTCTATTCCGCAGGCAGGGCTTAAGACAAGGAGAAATGAGACGTTGAGTAGGCTAAGCTTTGAGGACTATACGGTGAACATCTCCAGTACCAACGGAGAGTGACTAACCCTCACATCCGCTACCGGAGTCTTGCATGAAACTTGCCATTGCTCAGTTCCCATTCTTGGGGGTTCCCCCCCCACTCCGGTGGGAACAGTAGATGAGTCAGGTATGCGTCTACGTTGATACGTAGCCTTTTGATCCGGCCAACCATAATAGAGGTGAGGTCCTTCCTCTTCTCAGGTCCGGCGGATATCAGACCCCAAGTACCAGACATACATCAAACCCCAGGAGTGGGATCGGGAGCAGGCATTTATATCTAAAGATATCCTTTTAATTTATTCAGTGAATTGAAATTATTAGTGAGTAAAACTTGAACAACCATCTAGACTAAGTTGCATGCCCCTGCCGGAGTTAGCTAACTCCGGCTCTTCCCTGAGGCTGATACTCATTTGATATTTCAATTTACAGAAGGTACGTTGCCAGTCGCCAGGGTGCTCCACCTCCCTTGGCGAAACCTACGGTCATGAGGTGTGCCGCACTCATGCTAACTGCGCGGTCACATTCGGCGGCTACATGATCTGGCACCTGGAGGCATGCACCGTCTGTTACGAGATGGTGTCTCTTCTCTTGGATGAGCAGGTAAGTATCTTTGCTACACCCTCGATATAAAAATTTTTGATAAACTGGAAAGTTTTACAAATATTATCCCCTGAGTGGAAGGTTAATTCATTCCCCTCTCTGTCAGACTGCCGATGAAGTCCGCCAAACCGCCAGGACCGATTTGAGACATTGGGTATCCGGCTTTGGGAGGAATGCGTCGGCAGGACAGCCGTATGTGCTGGACGCAAGCCTGGGCTCCCTTCTGTTCAAGGGGTCCCCATCGACGTCTGTTCCGGCGCAAGTGGCAGCCCCTATGATAAAAGCCATCCGGGCGGAGATGACGCCCCTTCCGGAGGACCAGGAGGACTTGATGGCAGGAGAAGTGGCTGCCATCAGCATCCACACTGAACCCATGGCCATTGGGGACGAGGTAAGTGGGGAGATAAGCGAGGCAGGGAGTTTCCTTAGTCCTACTCCTTCTTCTTCCTCTTCTTTCCTGGGCTTCTCTAAGCCCACCCCTACTCGGGAAGGATCGCTTTCAGTCATTCCCAAGATCAAAACTATGAAGAAATCCCTGCCAAAGGGATCAAAACCAGCTCCGTCAGCGGCGACTGGGTCGTCTCCGGCCCCACGGCCGTCAACTTCGTCGGCTAAGTCGCCTGCTGCCAAGGATTCTCTCCCCTCCAAAGGGTCGAGAGCCAAGTCCGCCAAGTCCAAGGTGACAGAGTCTGGCTTCGATCACGAGACGCTCGCTAAACTTCTATTGTCGAAGGTAAGGGAAGCATTAGATGAGAGGTTTGAGTCGCTACGACTCGCCTCCGGCTCTGACGCCTCCGGCCAGGCAATAACATCTTTGGTGGCCGAGAGGATCAAGCCCGAAAGATATGATGACCGGATTTCTCCACTCCGGATCCCCGGCGCTGGCTGTGTCAGTGCCGGATGCGTCAAAGCTACCGCCATTCCATAAGAACAACCCGTGGCGGTTAGCTTTACATGCCCCATTTTTGGATGGGAAGTTAACCATTGAAGGGTGCGGAACCCGTCCGTTGGAGGACTGTGAGCCCTTCACGCCGGGTCTTCAATTTCCCTTTCCCAGATTTGTCAGACTAGCGGAACACACGCTAGTTAGGGTAGACAAGGTCCCAAAGGAGACGGTGATCTTCCCTAGGGACCAAGCCCAAGCTGTCTGGGCACACACCCTCTCCGACTGGGACTGCGTCAGCACCAGGTTGACGCCACACAAAGGCACTTTTTCCATGTTTGAGACCCCAGTCCAGGTTCTGTCGCCCTGTACAGACAAGGTGGCGGAACTAACTTTGCAAGCAATAGCAGAGGACAAACCCCTACCGGTGCTAAAAGAGACAGAGGCCACCTTTCTTCTCTTCCCAGCAAGTAGGGAATTCCGGAATGAAGCCCCAGCCATGTTTACTGCAGGTAAACTAGATCCGGATTGTGCTTCTACTTTGTTCTCCGAGAAGCTACCTAAAATTCCGGACCATTTTATTAAGGCGGAATTTGAGGCAAAGACGAGACTGGCACGATCTATCAACTCCGTCACTACGACGGAGTTACTAGCTACCACCTATCAAGATGAACAAGTGTTCCAGGTCATGACGAAAAGTCTACTACAGACTTTTCAGTCAGACCTCTATGACTTTGGGATGGCAAGACGGGCTTGCAGGAAATATGTCCTGGCAGAGGCCTCCATAAGGTATGAGCCTAATAGGCTAATAAAATCGTCAATCTGGGGAGAAAATCTTCTCCCACAAGAAGAGGTTAACAGCATCTCTCGGGAAGCATCCAGAGCCAACCAGAGCCTACGGGTTAGGTGGGGACTCCTCTTCAAGCGGAAGTTTGAGACCCCCGGACATCAAGCCAGACCCAATAAACGCCCAAGGAGATTCAATCCTTACAGGCCTCCCGTCCGCAAACAGTTGTTCAAGCGGTTCTGGTCCCTCAAGTAGGTAAGCCTTCGACATCGAAGGCTCAGCCGCAGCAGTAGTTTGTTTTACTGCAAACTCCGCCAGCCCAACAACCTTCAACCTCCAGAGCTATTATAACCTCCCCAGCCTTTAACCCCGCCTACGAAGCTAGATTCATTTCGCAGCTATAGTAGCAGGGCCAGAGGTGGCTCCCGGCTACGAGGTGGCCCAAGGGGCAGAGGTTTCCGAGGAGGTAGAGGTTACAGGCCAGCAACCAACCAATGAGAGCCCGCAGGTAGGAGGGAGATTGTATCTCTTCCAGGACCATTGGACCTTCAGTCCATGGGCCCACAGTATAGTCTCCAAAGGTCTGGGGTGGAAATGGAAGAAAGGACCCCCTCGGCCATTAAAATTTTATCAGAATCCAACGGCGGACCTGGTGAAGTATACCAAAGATCTCCTACAGAAGCAGGCCATAAAAAGAGTGAAAGGGCTAAAATTCCAAGGACGTCTGTTCAGTGACCCAAAGAAGGACTCGGACGAAAGAAGAGTGATTCTGGACTTGTCGCGTCTCAACTCATACATTCTTTGCGACAAGTTCTGCATGTTGACAGTCTTGCAGGTGCGGACCTTACTTCACCGTGGGGCCGTCACCACCTCTATAGATCTTACAGACGCTTACTATCGTGTTCCGATAGCAAGGAACTTCTCTCCGTACCTAGGCTTCAGGCTAGGAAACAAGGCTTACTCATTCAGAGTCATGCCGTTCGGGCTCAACATCGCGCCCAGGATATTCACCAAACTAGGAGAGACGATAGTCCAAGAACTGAGAACTCAAGGGGTTATGTTAGTAGCCTATCTAGACGACTGGCTCATTTGGGCAGCCGGCGTCGAAGTGCCGCAAATCGAAAGCCAAAGTGATAGAATTCTTAAAATTTCAGGGGTTCCAGATAAACAACGAGAAATCTCGGCTGGTTCTGGCTTCCCGCTTCCAATGGTTGGGAATCCAATGGGATGATGACACTTTTCTATCTCTTCCACCCAAAAAGGCCAAAGAGATAGCAGTGGCTACCAGTCAGTTCCTCAAGAACAAAAAGGAGTCTCGGCATACCCAAGAGAGAATCCTAGGTTTGCTACAGTTCGCATCAGTAACATTTTGACAAAAAGGCTTCGTCCATGGACGAAATACAGAAATCTGCCCAAGTCAGTACCACTGCAATTCCCCCCACCGTCTCTGATCATCCACACAGACGCGTCACTGAGTGGCTGGGGAGGATATTCACAATACAAGAAAGTACAGGGAACATGGTCGGATATGTTCTGCCAGTTCCACATCAATGTTCTAGAAGCCATGGCAGTTTTCCTGACTCTAAAACGACTAACTCCGGCAAGGAACAGTCATGTAAGGATAGTCTCGGACAGCCTAGTAGTGGTACAGTGCATAAACAGAGGAGGCTCCAGGACAAGCAATCTAAATCATGTGGTAATTGCAATATTTTCATTGGCGGCAAAAAATCATTGGCACCTGTCAGCAACTCACCTGGCAGGAGTGAAGAATGTTATTGCAGATGCACTTTCCAGGATAACCCCGCTGGAGTCGGAGTGGTCCCTGGACAAGAAGTCGTTCCGGTGGATTTGCAATCAAATCCAACCACAAACTACCGTGTTATATGGCACCCAACCTGGACCCTCTAGCTTACTCCACGGATGCAATGTCCATGGATTGGAACAATTGGCAGAAGATTTATCTATTTCCACTGGTGAATCTTCTGATGAAGGTCCTGCACAAGCTACGATCTTTCACAGGACAAATAGCATTAGTGGCACCCAACTGGCCGAAGAGCAATTGGTTTCCGCTTCTTCTAGAGTTGAAGCTCCGACCCAAACGGATCCCTCGTCTGGAACTGACACAGATAGTACAAACTGAGACTGTGTCAGCTTCCTCAAGAATTCTGAATGCCCTAACTTTATGGACTTCACGAAGTTTGCGGCCCAAAAGGACGCTAGTATCGATTCACTTAACATTTTATTTATAGAATCAGATAAAGAGAATCAACGCTCAGGCAATATGATTCAGCAGTCAAGAAGTTGGCTAAGTTTCTAAAAGACTCAGCTGCTCATAAAATGACCACGAATCAGGCAATTTCATTCTTTAAAACTCTATTTGAGAAGGCCTAGCTGCTAGTACCATTACAACAATCAAGTCAGCCTTAGAGAAGATTTTTCAGGTTGGCTTTAATATTAACTTGTCAGATGCATACTTCTCTTCCATTCCAAGAGCATGTGCCCGCTTGAGACCAATAGACCACCCTCATACGGTCTCTTGGTTTTTGAATGACGTACTCAAATTAGCATCAGACACCAATAATGAGTCATGCTCCTATATAACTCTGCTCAGAAAAACTCTGTTCCTAATAGCTATGGCCTCAAGTGCCAGAATATCTGAACTCTCGGCGCTCTCTAGGAATCCAGACCATATAGATTTCCTCCTGTCGGGGGAAGTATTACTATCCCCAGATCGGAGGTTCTTGGCTAAAAATGAGGACCCACAAAACAGATGGGCTCCATGGAAAATCATCCCTCTGACACAGGACACTTCATTGTGCCCTCTCACTACCCTTAAATCCTTCTTAGCCAGAACGTCCGAAAAATCTTCAGGCCCCCTTTTTATTAGAGAGAAAGGTGGTACGATTTCTCTTAAAGGTATTAGACAACAAATACTCTACTTTATTAAACAGGCCAATCCCGATTCAGTCCCACACGTCCATGATATCCGAGCAGTGGCTGCCTCTATTAATTATTTTCACAATATGAGTTTTTTAAGCGCCACTATCTCAAGAACTTTGAAGCCCTTAAATTTCTAGCAATCGCTGCAGGGAGCATAGTCTCCCCTGAATAATGAATCCTGTCAATCTTCTCCTTACCCTTTACCTCCTTTTTCCTTAATACTCTCTCCCTCCTGCCTGCCTCGCTCGTATTCCCCACCGAACCTCTCTCCACTGGGTTGTGAGGGTTTGGACGTTATCCTGCCACTGGAACATGTATATATAATGTTGGGGCCATGTTTATTGTATGCACCTGTTTGTACATACCCTGTTTTTGCTCTGGATACCATTCTTAAGTGTATTATATTGGCATGTTTTTACTAGTTCTAAGTCATAATTTAAGTCTTGGTGTAATTAGCTAATAAGTAAATTTATTTTTTAAATGAACCTTAGGTTTCATTAACTCCTCCTTTATAGACTTGTTTGGTATACGGTAAGCTTGGATGGGAATTCTCTGATACCTTTTCACCGGCGAACACAGGTCGAACCCAGAAAAGGGATTTTGACGAAGGAAAAATCTATTTCTGGGGGAAGACCTGTGTTGCCCGGTGAACCCATCTCTTCTAATTAACTTCCCCACCCTTAACCAATCCAAGCCAGGGTGTCTAATCCAGGAATGCAGATGGCGCTCGAGTCGGGCAGAAGTAGCGGGAGCGAGGGGGAAAGAGTGGCCTTTGTGACGGCTCTCTCCATGAGAGGGATTTTGGAAAGGAATCCTCTAATTGGCAGAAGACCTGTGAATAGTGGCTTTCACTCGCCTTGTACTTTATACCCGACACCCTTTGGGTGCTCGTGCGATGGTAGTAACCTCAGCATGCCATGCTAGCTTTTTTCTCTGGTATATTTAGAATCTATTTATACTTAGAAAAGTGAGCTACAGGAACTTTTCACTGGGCGACACAGGTCTTCCCCCAGAAATAGAGATTTTTCCTTCGTCAAAATCCCTTTTTTACGGTATTATTAAAGGTTATACAAATTTATATTTACTTTCTTTCATTTTTGAAGTGGTTTGTTTCATTTTAGGCATAAAAAGGAGGGCAACTATTTTCTTGTTTTCTATATTCCATGTACTCTCTACATTTGCTCTAAGAAAATTTTCTAGCTTTGTTGAGTGCCCTTTTTCTGAACCATTCCTGGTATGCTAATGCATCTAAGCTTTTATCAATGCAATTTATTTCTTGCTCTATCTTGCAAGGGTCACATGTTCTCATTGCCCCAAGAAATAAACCTGTTAGAACCCCTATTTTTATATCATGACTGATCTTCCTTCATCATAATTATTCATTTTGTGTATGAATCTGCAACTGTCTCCGTATCTGCACCATCCCCTAGCATCGTATATACAGTACTTGTCTCTTGCACTGTATTTTGGATCTGATGCTTGCAGATTCTTTGCTGACATTCCATAGTGCAGTGATGGCTTGTTTTTTTCCTTCACCTCTTGGTCTGTGTTCCTTTCTTTATTGGTTTCTTTTCTATTTTGGATTTTATTATTTAATTGATTTTGATTCATGGCTACAGGGTGCATATATTTACATTTTTGTCAAACTTACATCCTTTTCCCTCTTTTAGGTTTTTGCATATTTTTAGATGTAGATCTATACCTTGGGATGTTTGTAGTAACATCTTTCACCGAATCTGGAATTCCCTCTTTTCAAAAGGGTGCAGACTTTGTCGTTCTTGTCTAATTTTTCCTCTTTCCCTTCAGTGTGCAGATCTGGGTAGAGCCTCTTCGGGATTTTATTTTGTGTTGTCATGTCGTAATTTATTTCTTCGTATATATGCTGCTTGATTGCCTCATATGTAGTATCAATGAGTATCTTGCATCCATACTCTTGTCTTGTTCTTTGTTTTCCTTATTTTTTTCTGTCACTTCAGTTTTGTTTTTTTTCTCTTCCATTTTCCACTTCTTCTTCTTCCTCTTCCTTTTCTTCTTTATCCTCTACTATTTGCACATTAAGTCTTGATTTAATAACATTGTCTATCCATGAGAGACATGTTGAGCAAAATACTCAGGTATCCTTACTCATATTTTGCATTACTTCAGCACATTGAGGATGCGTTGGAATGTTGCATGCAGAACATTTTCTGATCAGGTTTTGTGGATTAACTATGCTACACCACACCTTACACAGTTTGCATGCTTTTGGCATTGTTTTTCCTATTGCACCAATTAGTATACTCACAATGTTCACCTTATTCATTTTCTTTGTCGGAATATGTTGATTGATGTAAATTTTCTTTATGAGTCTCTTGACCACTTGGATTTTATTTGGAACTCCTTCAATTGTTTTCAAGATGTTTTCTGTTGATTTGTTCCAGTTTGAAGGATCATATCCTTTTCATATATCTATGAATGCTTTTGTATCTTTTTGATTAGGGCTGTTATTGATCTCATAGATGAGAAATACCAGCTCACATCCTGCTAGTTCATCATATTGCATATCTGCTAGACACACAAGATTTCGCCATTTTTTTCCACAGTTGGAACTTACTGCCATCTTGATCTGATTTACAACATTTCACTCGATAAACTAACTTAGTAGATGCTTTATCCTACTATTTCCACGCTAACCTTATCGCCTACAGTTCACGAACACTTCTAGATATTTGATATCTGTGATTAATCAGACTGTGCAAGGGTACGTCTCACCAAGAAAAATGGCACTACTAGAGAGAGAGAGAGAGAGAGAGAAGAGAGAGAGAGAGAGAGAGAGAGAGAGAGAGACTCCTAGTCTCCAACTCCTTCCCCTCCGCCAATTCTTAAATCAAACTGTCATTTACTCCCCCGCCCACCTTCCTCCACGTGGATAAAAAGACTGGGAATCACTATTTTTGATTAATCTTATTAATATTTAAAAATTAGTTATAAGGTAAATCATTTAGTTATACTACAAAACAAATAAACATACATAATAGAGAGAGAGAGAAATGTTATTGTTACTGTTTAATCTCATTAAACTTAACATTATTTGTAAACTAGCTCTCCCTGTATATTATTATTTTACCATAAAATGTAGTAATATCCTTAAAGATATACTTATACATACACTTCCAGCCCAAACAGAGGGCAAGAGTTACCACTATGACATATGTATCTCGTCATCTCGTGTGGTAAAAGAGAGAGAGAGAGAGAGGGTTATCATTATTTTAAAGAGTGAAATGGATAGATTATTGTATTTCTTTAAAATACTATCACATGAATTTTGAAATTAGTTATATTACTATTATTATTATGCAAAAATTTTAATACACGTACACATGTAACATAGAAATTCTCTCATCTTAGTAAAAGAGAGAGAGAGAGAATTTACATGATCCTGAGTGGGCAACACACTCCTCGGGGCTCCTGTCACATTACTTGATATATTTGACAGCTATTGGACCCCAGCCATCTCAGCTTGGCTACATGGAGTTCAAAGACAATATGGAGGTAAAATGGATTTTCTTTCATTCTTACAAAATTTTTTTATTTATAAATTAAAATCTTGCTAATTCACTTTAGTATTTTCTTTAATGAGTTGATATTATCGCTGTTTACATTTATATTGATATTTGAAAATTAGTAAATCATTTATTTATCATCCAAAAAACATACATCTCTGTAAGGGAGAGAGAGAGAGATTATCGTAGTATTTCTGTAAAATACTTTCACATGATTTTTGTAATTACAGTTATTATTATTATTATTATCATTATTATCTTATTATTATTATTATTATTATTATTATTATTATTATTATTATTATTATTATTATTATTATTATTATTATTATTATTATTATTATCATTTAAAAATATTAATAAACATATTATACTTACGTGTACCATAAAAATCTCTCATCTCAGTAGAGAGAGAGAGAGAGAGAGAGAGAGAGAGAGAGAGAGAGAGAGAGAGAGAGAGAGAGATTAGAGATGTGTGAAGACTTGGATTTCCTTCATTCTTACATAACTTTTAAAATTTATAAACTAAAATCTTACTAATTCACTGTAGTATTTTCTTTAATGAATTGATTGATCTTTACATTAATATTAATATTTGAAAATTAGTAAATCATTTATCATACAAAAGACATACATCTCTGTAAGAGAGAGAGAGAGAGAATTATTATTATTATTATGTGATATAATTTAATCTTATTAAACTTACTAATACAGTATTAATCATTATTAATATTTTAAAATTAGTAAATCATTTTTGTATCATAAAAATGTATTTAGGCATGAAAATAACATCAAAATATACTAATTAGTGATTATTTATCGTCGAAAAACCCCGCGAATGGACGAATTCCCCACAAATAATGGTTAGATATGGTCCAGAGAGAAATCCGCGAATCAGTGAGTCTGCAAACCCAGAGAATGCGAATACGGGGGGCCCACTGTAATAGGCGAAAACTTAGCAGATGCAAAAAGTATTAGTGAAAAATTTGTATGAACACTTCCGCACAAAGAAAAATAATGTAGAATTAATAACAATAAATTTTGAAACAGAAGATAATGGAAAATTTAATATTGAAAAGTTGGAATATGCTCTGTTGAAAAGCAATAAATCTGCTCCTGGAGGTGATAATATTTGTTTGTTCCTACACAATATACAAACCCTTGGTCCTTTACATAAGGAAGTCCTTTTGGCGTAGCTGGAATTATGGCCGTTAAATTCTTGAACAAGGTGGTTAGGCAGTAACTACCGTGTGGCAGGCGGGTAGGCCAGCCTGCCCGGATGTAAACATTCCACTTTGCCTTCGGCCGTCTTCCGATGAAGACGTGTTTGTGAGCTCTTGCTGACTGGCCATTGATCATTTTCCCGGTAGGATCTTTCTTTTTGTTTTTTAAATAAATATGTATATACAGCTTTTGATATTAATGTCAATTCAATTAATATGCAAACCCACTTTTTGTGATAGCCTTTATAGCTGCCTTTCTACTTTGTGTTAAGACTCGGCGTGGAAGGTATGCCAACATCTTTATTATTTACATACTTTCGCCCTTTAACGTGAGGATGAGATATGTATTTAACGTCAGTATGAGCCATGTATTTAACGTGAGTGATATTGATCCTCGAGTGTGTGTTACAAGATATGTATTCATCTGAAATTTACGCTTTCGCTTTGGGAATTACCGAGGGGAACTTCAGAGGTTTGTCCTTTGTTTTGTTTTTTACTGGTAATTTCTCTTCTCCTTCATCCTTTTACTTACTATCGGACGAAGGTAGAAGAGGGGGCATGTGGTGTTGGTGTTTGGGAGATCTCCTCTCACTTCGGAGGGCGGTGCCCTTGGATGCAAGAGGAGTATCCTTATTACTTTAAATAATTTTTTCTTTATTTTACAGACTAACAGTGGTGATTGTGTTTAAGGCAGTATTGGTTGGATAGCTTTTCATATTGGTTATCCTAACCTTGGAATTGTATCTGTGACTCGTAGCATGTTGTGATACTGATCCTCGAGTGTGTGTACTGATCCCCTGCTGGTAGTCATATTCATTTACCACTACTACCCTGGAGTTACGTCACTGGACGAAGCTTTCGCCGCTGCCCTTTGATCTTTTAACTATTCCTGATGGTAAAAGTCTGGCAGAATTTGGAGGAATCAAAGAGGAAGAGAGCTCATCAAGTGTTGTCATCCTCCTCTTCAAGATCATCATATTTTCATCAGTCTCCACTCCTTCGACTCCTAAGGCTCTTAGTGGGGGGAAACAACCTTCTCCTACGACAAAGAAGTCTCGTCACGGGACTTCTAAGGGTCTGTCTCCTCAACTAAGGAGGCGATTGGGTCTTCCGCTGGCTCTCCCGTTCCTTCAGGAATGGGAACCTTCAATCTGTCCCCAGGGTCTAGCGTGTCGGGAGCCGTAGAAGTGCAAACTTCGGTTCGCACTTCTGTTGCTAGTCCTAGAGGTTCTGCCCCTAAGACTAGTTCTGTGTCGGACGCTCGTTCACGAGTCCCCAAGTGCACGTAATCTTCGGATTCGTGTGCATCCAGAGTTGTTGACACTGAGTCTCCTCACTGTCATGACTCAGGCATGGGGTGGAAGGAAAGAGTGAGTCGCTCAGGTGACTCGCGTCTTACCAGTGATTGCTCTTGCGGTGATTGCTCGGTTCCCAGGGTTGACGTGACAGTTCCGCGGGACTGTCCATGTAGAGACTGGTGAAGGCTCCACATCCATTCCTCTTGAGAGGTTTTGGCCTTGACGAGGACTTGGACGAGTTGGAGGACGGTATCGGCTCTCTCCAGTCAGGTGCAAGCTCAGCCCCACCCAGACAACAGTCACATTTGCGTGACGGACCGGTCTCGCTCGGTGGTGACAGACACTTCACCTGCCATACGAGAGTTTCGTAACCCTCCTCAGGGAAGCGTTCTCTCCACAGCTGCTCCATCAGGTCCTCCTTCCCAGGTCGCGCTGGGGCTTGCTGCTTCGGCAGCCACCGCAGCCCCATCCTGGATGGGAGGACCTTCTGCCATCCTGAGGAAGTTGGCAAAGAAGAAGAGGAAGGTGTCCTTGTCATCTTTTTCGTCTTTGTCTTTGTCGTCGTCTTCTGCCGCCTTCTCCACTAATCCTTCCAAGGCTCCCCAACTTGAGGAGGAAGAAGAAGGTGGTCTTGTCCCCCCCCCCCCCCCCCCAAAGTCTCATTGTCCCAGCGAGACAGGCGGGCCTTCCGCTGGTCCTCCCGTTCTTTTGGGAATGGGGCTAATCTCTCCTTCTCCAGGGAAGAGGAAGATGGGGACTAGAGGTACTTTGCCCACTGCTCCTGGCTCTAGAGGTTCACTTCTGGACCAGGAACCGTCTCAGTCACTCAACAGTGAGCGTCACTGAGTGTACGGTCACCTAGCCAGGGTCCAGGACTCTGAGTACACTCACCGCCAGGACCCAGGCACGGGGCAGAAGGATGGTAAGAGTCGCCCAGGTGACTTTCGCCAGACCACTAGCATAGCGATCGCCCGGTGCCCAGGGTAGACTTGACGGTCCCATCAGACCACTCATGAGGCGAGGCTAAAGAGAGGTCCGCCAGGTCCCCGGGAACTGCTTCGGCTGCTTCTAGGACTGTGATGCGTCGTGAGGATGGTGCTCGGTCTCACCATGTTGGTAGATGTTACCAGTCACCCTACCGTCGATCACATCACGTGATCAGACGGTCCACACAGATGGTAGCAGCTCCCCTGATGCCAGAGACCAACGATACTGCCCTCAGTCCAGCATTTTACTTAGGGAGATCGTGAGTCCAGACATGCAGTCCAGTCATCACCGCAGGTTGTTGATCGTCTGCAGCCTTCTCCATCCACCGGTTCTGCCGGTGGACAGAGGAGCGTCAGACCTACCTCACCTGTCCCTTCAACATCCTCGGCGGGATACACCGGAATGAGCGAGGCGACCAGGGGGTATCGTGAGGAGTGCGCTTCTCTCGGTTCAGCCATGAAAGCCTATGTTCCTGGTTCAGTCTTAGGACCGGACAGGTCATACGCTCAAGTGATTAGAGGAGATCATGGTGGGGAGGGGGGGGGGGGGGGGTGTGCTGGTGAGGATGATGACACTTTTCTAGACTTGTGGAGTGACCATCACAGCTGTTCATGTGACGGTCCCGCTGGACTGCGAACGCAGAAAGACCGGTGTGGGCTCCCCCTTCGGTCCTCTTGAGAGGTTTTGGCCTCGACGAGGACTGGGACACCTCGGAGGACGGTATCAGCACTCTCCTGGTGACCGACGGGTCTTGGTGGCAGCAGATGTTTTGCCTGCATTACGAGTTTCGTAACCCTCCTTGGGAAAACGTTTTCTCCAGACGGTAACGTTTTCCTAGACTCTCAGAACTGCTAGTTCCACTAGCAAGGCAAGCGAGAGCATACAGTCTTCCTCCCCCAGTCCCTCTCTTCCTATGGCTATGCCGGGAGGAGCGAGGTGAATGGGAGGGATCCTGCAAAGCGCTCTCCATAGGATTCAGCGCTGGGGACTGCGTTCCTGGAGGGACCTTCGGGTCCTACATGACATACGTCCACGTCGTTAAGTAAGGATCTTGTCTGTTCCTCCTTGATTTCTATGAGAATCGAGGAGGACCACCACCCGATGATCGTCTGATGAAATTCGGGCAGTTCTGCCGAGCGCTTAAAATTCTTCGGAATTTTTAGCACTCTCCGAGGGTTTTTGTCTTCTACAACCTGCAAACACTTGGGCAAGACCATGGTCCAGAGTGGGCGAGATGAAAATTCCTGATAATTGTTACTACAATAATCGGGAATCTCACCAAATGCTCGAATTCCTTGGAATTTCTGGTGTCTCAGACATTCTGGTAATTGTTATGACGAACTTGGGAGTCTCGCTAAGCCATTAAATTCCTGGAATTTCTAGCGTTCGAAGGAAGTGCTGCTGCTGAAGGAAGAGTGTCTCGGGAGGGGGTCGGCCTGGATGGACCTGATGGTCCGTAGCCTCAGTACGCGGTCACCCCCTGAATATGGAGAACGGGCAATGACAGCCAATCCTCCTCTCTTGTTTTCCCTTTACCTCTTGGTTATACCAGAATGTACTTCTTGGTTATACCAGAATGAAACAAGGAAATAGAGGAATTCGGTGGAGTTTACTCCTCAGAATTCGAACCCGAGAGACTATGTTTTTGGTTCAATCCTAGGATCTTACCGAACATAAGTTAATCCGTTCAGGATGGATAGCACCGAGAGTTTGAATGCCTCTCCAGTGCTACTGTTTTGGGAACATCCAATTTGGCTTGAACTAGTCGTCTTCGGTATCCTGTTATCACTGTAGAAGTCTCCCTTCATGAAAACTTCACCTTCGCTAAAACTTCACCTTCGCTCTATTCATTAGAGAATGAAGGAGGTGTGCTTCCAGTCCTTATTCTTGTTCCTCGAATGGAAGAGAATTTAGGCTGGAGGTTGATGTACAAGAACCTACAAATATACCACATATATTTCTCTCATGACATGCTTCTGTTATCAGTTGAATTGTCCGAGTAGTAGGCACATAACTGTAGCTAACTCTACGGGTATGTGGCTGAGATAATTAGTTTCTTCTCTTAATTGACCTACAACTCAGGACTACCTTCCAGGCCTCACAAGAGTTACCGGTTTCGATTTTGTTTACCAACATCACCACAGCATTTACATTCACCGAATAGGAGGGTTTTCTTCCCTCCCATTTAGGTTAAAATGCAAATGTTCGAGCGTATCTTTTTTGCGCTCGATGGTTCTAGACGAACGCATTCCTTCATGGAATGGAATACCTAGCAACTCAGGATGACAACAAGTTTAGCGAGAGCTAGCAGTGTACGGTGCTGCCAGCCTGCCTCAGCCAGTACGGCTTGCTCTCCAAGGTATTTCGGTTGGTATTGTCTCTTCTCTGTCTAGGATTGACTACCGATTCGAATCTCTGCCCAGCAATCACAGACTTAGGTCTGTGGTTGGCTGGAATTCTCGCATACGTGTATGACCATCTCTCCTGCATTGCATTTTGCTGTTGTGAGAATTTTCAGACAGATATATCTCACTAGACTCATTATCATCTTTCTGTTTACCTCACAGTAACAGAAGTCTGTAGCCTAGTCTTCCATGTCACGGGCTCATCGCACCTGCCGCTGCGATGACGCAGAATAATATTCTTCAGACAATGTGAGTTTGTCTTCTAAATACATCTCGTAATTCGTAGGTGTGCAATTATTCTTTATTCACCCCGAATTGTAAATGAATAACGGAAGACTTCGCCTGTTCCCCGCCCTGCCAGCTCTGCTTCCAAGGTAAATAGAAATGTCCTCCCTGATCCAGCCCACCAGAAGCAATTCTTCAGGCAGTACAATCCTTATGTTTTCATTGTGGACTCCGACTTTCTCACCAAACAGCAATACAGGCAGTCCCTGGGTTACAATGGGTACCGTTCTTGAGATGCGTCGTAAACCGGAACATCATAAAAAATCCTAAGAAAACCTTATTTTAATGCTTTGGGTGCATTAGAAACTATGTAAACGGCATTCTTATTGCATTTTTCATCCCAGAAACCTTCAAATATTGATTATTTTGCATTTTTGGAGTCACATTTCTTCTGCCAGATCAGGATTGCAGGCGGCATAACCCTGGAACATGCATTGTAACCCTGGAACAAGCGTCGTAATCCTGGAAATAATTTCTGATGAATATAATTGAAAAGTGCCTTAACATATACATACATATGTATATATATATATATATATATATATATATATATATATATATATATATATATATATCATATTATATAAATATATATACATATATATATATATAAATATATATATATATATATATATATATATATATATATATATATATATATATATATATATATATATATATATATCATATATATATATATATATATATATATACATATATATATATATAGATATATATTATATATATATATATATATATATATATATATATATATTTATATATGAATAACTTGATCACAAAGTATATAAAACGTGATGCTATGTATAAATAAAGGTTTTTTGCCACGAAGGAAAAAATGAAAAAGCGAGATAGCCAAGTACTTTCGGTCCTGTTCGGACCCTTTACTGAGGCAAACTGATTTTACAAAGAACAACATAGTCAAAAGAACGCTTAATATACAAACTGACACTACCAGATTAGCCTTAAGGGCGATTTTCACTCCACAGAAAGGAGGAGTCACCTTGAAGGATACCCGCAGTAAACAAGTGATTCTTCCAGAGAACAGTACATTTTGAAAAAAACACGAGAGCATATACAATTTTACATCATGAAGTTTTTTACACAATTTTCCAACAAAAATTATTATTAATGAAAAGGACGAAAGAAAATATAAATATATATATCGAGCAAGAGAAAGAGGGAGAGAGGATATCGAACCAGAGAGAAAAGAGAGAGAGAGAGAGAGAGAGAGAGAGACCTTACCTTACAGACCTTACATCTTGTTCGGGTTTGCCCCAGGTCCCTCAGTGAGGCACCTCTAAGTGCTACCAGAGAGTTGCTAGTACATCTTCCGGTATATTTTGCATCTTCCAATCTTGGATGGTCTGGGATGTCAGTTTAGATATTTGTTGAGCTTATTCTTAAACACAATCTACGCTCACTCCTGATATATTCCTCAGATGAGCTGGCAACGCATTGAATAGACGCTGCATTATCGATGCTGGTGCGTAGTGGATTAATGTCCTGTGTGCTTTCCTTATTTTTCCTGTATAGTTTTGGGCACTATTAATATCATCTGCTTGCTCTTTCTGATATTTTTAGTTCCATGATATTTTCTGCTATTCCTTCTATCTGTTTCCAGGCCTGAATTATCATGTAGCGTTCTCTTCTCCTTTCTAGACTATATAATTTTAAGAATTGTAGTCTTTCCCAGTAGTCTAGGTCCTTAACTTCTTCTATTCTAGCTGTAAAGGACCTTTTGTACACACTCTATTTGTGCAATATCCTTTTGATAGTGTGGGTATACATATCATATTGTCATATTCAAGTGGACTACGGAAACATATGTTTTATAAAGCATAATGGCATGTGTTCAGCTTTCTGTGTGAAGTGCCAGTAACAACATTCCATTTTTGCTTTACATTTTGCCAACAGAGTTGCTATTTGATCATTGCATAACATGTTCCTATTCATCATCACACCAAGGTCTTTAACTGCTTCCTTATTTGTGATGGTCCTCATTATTAGGTCCCCGTTATATGCATATAGCTTTCTTTCTCTGTCTCCATAATTTATTGATTCAAATTTATCAGAGTTAAATACCATCCTATTTACCGTCTGCCCAATCATATACTTTGTTAAGGTCTCTTTGTAGAGCGTTTCCTATCTTCATCACAAGTAATTTCTCTACTTATTCTTGTGTCATCTGCGAAAAACTACTCACTACCGATCCTTAACATTATTGTCTATGTCTTCAATCATAATAACAAACAGTATTGCAGCTAAACACCGTACCTTGCGGCACACCGGATATTACCTTGGCTTCATCCGATTTCTCGTCGTTGCAATAAAACTATCTGTTTTCTGTTGTGTAAAAATTCTTTTAACCATCTTCCTACTTTATCCACGATATTGTGTTTTTCTAATTTTCTTCGCTAATATATTATGGTCTACTTTATCAAAAGCTTTTGCAAAGTCTAAATAAACCACATCTGTTTCATTTCCGCTTTTCATATTTTTGAATATGTTCTACGGTGGACTAACAGTTGGGTTTGTGTACTTTTTTCCGGGTACGAACCATGTTGTCCTTTATTAAACAAATTATTTTTTATTAAATGTTTCATAATATTTTTCTTCATTACCCTTTCATACACTTTCATAATATGTGATGTTTAGACTCCACAGGGGCCCTATAATTACTTCCTCTTTAGTCTTGATTCCACTTTTGAAAGTAGGGGTAATATATGCTAATTTGTGCTCATCATAAATCTTGCCTGTATCTTACACTTTGTCTTATAATATTGCAAGTGGCTTTTGCTATAGAATGAACTACTTTCTTTAACAAAATAGCAGGAATTCCATCAGGCCCCTGCAGGCAGCTCCATTTTTATTTCATTAATCCAGCATCATATCAGCTTCATTAATATCTATGTCAGCTAAATATTCACTATTTCATCCCTTACTTCTATATCATTATCTTCATTATCTATTCTAGGGGTGAATTCTCTCTTATATCGTTCTGCCAGTATGTTGCAAATTTCCTTTTTTTCATTCGTTAATCTCCCTTCAATTCTCAGAGGGCCTATTTCTATTCTTCTTTTATTCATCTTCTTCGCATATGAGTATAATAGTTTGGGGTTTTTGCTTGATATTTAATAGGGTTTTTTCTTCCAAGTCCCGTTTTTCATTTTCTTTTGATTGTATAATCTTTTGTTCTGCATTTTCTATCTTTACTATTTAGTTCTATAACTTTCCATGCATTTTTTTCTTTGGCAAGATCCTTTTTTCCACTTTCTGATTTCTGGAACAAGATCCTTCTGTCTCTTGGTATGCATGACTGATGTTTACTTTTTCTTCTTCGGTATATATTTTTCCACTATTTTCTCCAACTATTTTTATTATAATATCTCCGTATTTCCCACCCTTATGTCATCACTACGAAAATGTTATCCCAATCTTTGTTTAATTCTTCATTAATTTCTGACCATTTTATATTTTTTTACTGTAGAAGTTGTATTTTCCCATATCCTTCCCACTTTTTCATTTCTTGCTTATCTCTATTTTCACTTGCTTTGGAATGAACTGTTAATTCTATGACATTATGGTCTGAAATACTCGCATTATAAACTATTATTTCTTTAACACCTAATTCATCTCGTTCACAAATACTAGGTCTAAGTATTTTCCTTCTTGTTGGCAGGTGATTTATTTGTTGAATGTTGTATTCTAGTAGCATATCTAATAGCTTTTTCAAATTGCCTTTTATCTTCTGCACTACTATTACTCTCTTTTTTATATGTATAAGTACAACCACAATCTCCTATTCGTTTCTTCATTTCCATTCTACGAAAGGAAAGTTGAAGTCACCAGATAGGAGAATAGTCCAGTCCTTGTGATTTCTACATATATCATCCATTTTTCAATGATTCAAGTCAAACTCTTTAGTATTAGGAGTCTATATTAATATGTTCATCAATTTTTCAGATTCAAATTCTACCGCTATTAGTTCACATTCTGAGTTACTATATTTCTCATATATTTTTCCTTGTTTTTTGTCTCTTTCCCATATTTTGCGGTTCCCCCTTGATTCCTAATTTTTCTATCTGATCTATAAGTTTGGAACCCTTTTATTTGATCATCATTCCAGTCTCTTGGGAATACCAGGTTTCACTTCTTATATTCATTATATCTATTTTTCTTTTCATTTTGGGTTAGTTCTTCTAAGTACTCTATTTTTCTTTTGAGTTACTCGTAACTAAACCCTGCGCATTCATCACTATGATGGTTTGCGTGTTTTCTCCTTCATTTAATACTGGTAGTAATAAGGATTTTTATTTTCCCATGTCTCTTTCCTGTTCTGGTATGTTGTTCTTTTTTTTCATTTCCAGAAATTCTGACATTAAAAAATCCAAACTTTTCCATAATATTTGATCTTCCTTCATCATAATTATTCATTTTGTGTCTGAATCTGCAATTTCTCCGTTTCTGCATATACCTCTTGCATAATAAATACAGTTATTATCTCTTGAGTAGAATTTCGGAGCTGATGCTTTGAAAGTTTTTTGCTGACACCTCTGCATATCCTCATTGGTGGTTTGCTTTTCTCTTTTTACCTGATATTCTTGATTTCTCTCTTTATTTGTTTTCTTTCTTATTTTGGATTTTATTACTTGGTTGGTTATTTATTTGATTATGATTCATGGCTACAGGGTGCATATATTTGCATTTTTTGTCGAACTTACATCCTTTTCCCTTCTTTAGGTTTTACATATTTTTGGATGCAGATCTCTGCAATCATCCCCATATCCATCTAAGTATGCACATTTACCATATATTTCATAGTTTGACATATCTTAGGATGTTTGTAGTAACATCTTTCTCCAAATCTGCATCCTCTTTGCAAAAGGTTGCAGATTTTGGTCTTTCTTGTCTATTTTTTCCTCTTTCCCGTCATTGTATAAGATCTGGGTAGAGCCTCTTCGGGATTTGCTTTCTGTTGTCATAATCGTAATTTATTTCTTCGTAGGTATGCTGCTTTATTGCCTCATATGTAGTATCAATGAGTATCTCTGCATCTATACTTTTATCTTGTTCTTTGTTTTCCTTATTTTTTTCTGTCATTTCATTTTTGTTTACTTCTCTTCCGTTTTCCTCTTCTTCTTTTCTTCTTCTTCCTTCCTTCTTCTCTTCTTCTTCATCCTCAACTATTTGTACATTCAATCTTGATTAATAACATTGTCTATCCATGATAGACATGTTGAACAAAAAATTCTTGTATCTTTTCTCAAATCTTGTATTACCTCAGCACACTGTGGATGGGTCGGAATGTTTGCATGCAGCACATTTTCTGATTAGGTTTTGTGGATTGACTATGCTATACCAAACCTTACACAGTTTGCATGCTTTTGGCATTCTTTTGCCTAATGCATCAATTAGGATATTCACAAGATTCACCTTATTCATTTCTTTGTCGGAATATGTTGGTTATGTATATTTTCTTTATGAGTCTCTTGACCATTGGATTTTATTTGGAACTTCTTCAATTATTTTCAGATGTTTTCATTAGATTGTTCCCAGTTTGAAGGATTATATTCTAATATATCTATGAATGCTTTTGTATCTTTTTGGTTAGGACTGTTGCTGATTTCATAGATGAGAAATGCCAGTTCCTTCCTGCTACCTCATCGTATGCGAATCTGCTAAACACGGCCAAATTACGCCACCTCTTCCCGCAGTTGGAACTTACTGCCATCTTGTTCTGTTTTATAGTATTTACACTTGATAAACTAACTTAGAAGACGTTTATTTCCTCTACTATTTTCACACTAATCTTATCACCGATAGTTCACGAACACTTCTAGATATTTCTCAAATTCTAGTCGTATGTTTAAACTTGTGATATCTGTTGATTAATCTGACTTCACACGGGTACGTCTCACCAAGCAAGATGGTGGGGCTACGACGAGAGAGAGAGAGAGAGAGAGAGAGAGAGAGAGAGAGAGAGAAATAATAACTATATACATGTGGGACTAATTTATTAGTTGTTCATTTATTTTGAGGTCCTTCATAAACATCTTACAAATATATGGGTCCAAATGGTACATTCCCAGACTAAGATTTAGGTTGTTTTTATTAGTGATTTGTATAATTGCCGATTCCAGTAAATTTCTTGAAACATAATCATTAGATTTAGCAATTACCGAGGTATCACCCCAATTAATACAATGAGATTTTTCACTCAGATGGATAAACAGTGCATTTGAAGTCTGGGCTGTTCTAACTGAATACATATGCTGCTTAACCCGAACACATAAATTTTTACTAGACTGACCAACGTAAAATGATGGGCAATCCTTACAGGGAATTTTGTAAATGATGTTGTTATTTGTTACGGGACTATGCTTAACCCTCTTACGCCAGAGCGGTAAATAAAAAAATGACCCCCGTATGCTGGAGGGGTTTGAGAGTGAGCGCGGAAGCGGAAAAAATATTTTTTTCAAAATATCACAGCACGCTTAGTTTTCAAGATTAAGAGTTCATTTTTGGCTCCTTTTTTTGTCATTGCTTGAAGTTTAGTATGCAACCATCAGAAATGAAAAAAATTATCATTATCATATATAAATAATGCGATATATGATAGCGCAAAAACGAAATTTCATATATAATTGTATTCAAATCGCGCTGTGCGCAAAACGGTTAGAGGTAACAAGTTACTTTTTTTTCGTTGTAATGTACACTAAATTACGATCATTTTGGTATACAACACATTGTAAAACAATAAAAGCAACACAGAGAAAATATTATCACAAAATGATGCATGTATTCGTAGCGCGCGGACGAAAAAAAAAAAATAAAAAAAATATTAAAAACACCATAAATCGAAATATGTTATAGAGACTTG